>NC_048227.1:106329453-106387411 GCF_002007445.2 Ailuropoda melanoleuca | reverse complement strand
CAGGGGGAGTGGGAGAGGAAGAAGCAGGCTCATAGCAGAGGAGTCTGATGTGGGGCTTGATCCCATAACGCCGGGATCACGCCCTGAGCCGAAGGCAGATGCTTAACCGCTGTGCCACCCAGGCGCCCCTACCGAGAGAGATATTAAAATCTAGTATGGTTGTGGGTTTGTGTATATCTTCCTTCAGTGAGGTTCTGTTTGGTGTATTTTGAAGTTCTATGCTCAATGTGATATTCAGTTTTATTTGTCAACTTGTCTAGCCTGTAGTCACCAGTTGTACAGTTAACACTAATCTCGGGTATGCTGTGAATGCATTTAGTAGATTGGATTGATGTCTATAATCAGTTTATTTTAAGTAAAGAAGATTGCTCTGTGGGTGGGCCTGATTCAATCAGTGGAAAAGCTTTAGGAGCAGAGCTGAGGCTCCTGGGAAGAAGAAATTCTAGCTGTGGGCTACAGTTTCAGCTCATGCTTGGGAGCTCCAGCATGTCCTTCCTGTGCTCTTCTCTATAGACTTTGGACTTGCCCAGCCAAGCCCCCCTAGACATGAAGCCAATCCCATTCAATGAATCTTTTAATATATATATCCTACCGATTCTGTTTCTTTGGTGGAACCTTAATGGATACAGTCAGGTTCACACACATTTATGATTAAGTGTTCATGATGCATTGAACTTTTTATCATTATGAAATGTCCCTCGTTTTCTCAGGTGATACACTTTGCCTTGAAGTTTGGTTTGCCTGATATTAAGATAAACATTCCAGCTTCTTTATTCCTCCTGTTTGCATATTATAACATTTTCTATCATTTTACTTTCAAACTGTCTCTAAAGGACATTTCTTGTAGATAGCATCTAGCTGGATTTTACATTTTTATGCATTGCAATAATTTCAGCCTTTTTATTGAAGTGTTTTGTCATACATATTGTCTGCTAATTTACTTTTATATTGAACATTAGCCCCACATTAATTACACATATTATAAAGAAAATGAGAGAGGAGTTTAAAATATTTTCTTTTATATTTTCATACATTTGTTGATTTTGTGGTCCTTATCTTTTTCAGAAGATTGCAGCTTTCCTCTGATAACTTTTCCTTTCCTTGTGGTGCATGTCTGCTAGTGATAAGTTCTCTGAGTTTTTATTATTTTTTTAAATGTCTTTCTATCGTCTAAGTTTTTGATTATATTATCACTGGATATAGAATTTAGGGCTGACATTTCTTTTTTTCTTTCTTTCTTTTCATACTTTGTAAGCTGGCATTCTATTGTTCTGGTTTCCTTTTTTTTTTGCTGTCAGTTGTATCATTGTTTTTTTGCCTTTCCTTTTTTGTCTCTTCTCAATATGGTCTCCTTATCTTTTGTTTTTATCTGTTTTTACAATGATGGGCCTATTATGGTAGTTTTCAAAAGCATTTTATTTTGAAATAATTGCAGACTTACAGAGAATTTGCAAAAATAGTATGAACAATTCCCATATGCCCTTTACACAGATTCCTCAAATGTTCATGCCAGATTTATTTTACATATAGACATATACTAATATACCAATGTAATTTTACATGTGCCGTATAATTTTTTCTGAACCTGTTAACGTTAAGTTGCAGACATGTTCTTCCTCACAGGTAAATAATTCAGTGTGTGTTTCCTGAAATTGAGGACATTCTTTTATGTATCTGCAGTGCAATTATCAGTTGTATTATGCTCCTCATTAGCCACCTGTCATTATTCAAATTTAATCAATTATCCCAGTCATATCTGTTTAAGCAGAAGGAAAAAAATGATCTAATATTCAATCCAGGAATACTCATTGCTTTTCGTTCTCATTTCTTTGTCTTCTCTAAGTTGGAACAGTGCATCGGTCTGTGACATTTTGACAAGTGCAGACTAGTTCCCGTGGTCAATACCCTCTGATCCGTGATTGCTGGGTGTTCACTAACAATGGATTCGGGGTGTGCATTCGTAACGGGAACAACACAGACGGACATATTTCATATGTTATGTCAGACGGTACATAGTAAAGACTTGTCCCTTTACCAGTGATGTTAATTTTGATCATTTTGTTAAAGCGATGTCTTCCAGGTTTCTCTAATACAACATAACTACTTTATCTTTGTTACTAGTAAGTATCGTGTGCAGAGATACTTTGAGAATAGGTCAATATTTTTTTCTCCTTAAATATTTCATCCATTATTTTTAGTACTCACTGATGATTCTTGCCAGAATAAATTATTGCTGTAATGAGTATCAAATGGTGTTTTTCTAATTTGATAATCCCTTCTAAATTTATGCTTTTTAGTTAAAGTGTGAGCACTTTTAATTTTCTACTATTAATTTCTTCAGTTTAATATGGAATCATGCATTCTTACTATAGTAAACGCATTTTAGCTGATGGGAGCCCCTGAAAATGGGTTCCTGTGTCCTCTTGTCATGGCCTCATTATGTGTTCAACAGTCTCTTAATTTTTGGCGTGACAATAAGCTTTGTCTCATCTTGTACTTCCCCAGTCCCAGCCCTGGAATCAGCATTCTCTCCAGTGGGCCCTGATTAATTTTAGTGAGAATGTTATTTGGAAACCGAGATTATGATATCTCATAATATGATGAGATATCCTCACTGCCACTGGATATTACTGCTTTTAGTTTCTCTTAACAGACAGAGCCAGGAAACATGCGTGCGTGTGTGCACGCACGCACACACACACACACCCCGGCCCATTTATCTCTCAATATATCAACTCTACATGTCTATGTCAATACGTACATCACATCTGTATCCATCTATCAGATCACGGGTTCATACTGGCACCTCCATTCAAATGCAGTATAAAAGGTTTACTCTCAACTCCTCCCTCCTTATGCCTCACCTGGAAAGTCCTGGCTTCATCTGGCTGTAATATATTTACTTATTTGCTCAATCCCAGAATTTACAGACAGTAGCATTCGAATTGCTAAGTCACACCCACTGAAAAAGAAAAAAAAAAGAAAACAAATCTCTTATAACTAGAATTTAATATTTGTTTATTAAATTAAAATTTGTTTATTAAATTCATTTTTCTGTTCAGCCTGAGGATATCTAATAAAAATATACTGGCCCAAAGTTATGTGGGTCAGTTCTTTTCATTCTTTTCTATGTGGTTATGTGTCTCACTTGAAATATAATTAGGTTGCTTTCTGCTTGCATTCTATTTTAGTATTACTGTTGACTTTATTATTTTTGTGTGTGTATGTGCTACTTGGAAATCATTTTAAAAGTCGGTCTATGAAAAATAGCCTACTGGTAGGTGTTACCTTCCATCTCTTCTGTGCTCTTCTGATCCTACCTCTAATTTATTTTCTGTTTACACATTCTGTACTTCTTTGTGCACTATTGAGTAGATACATATTTATTTTCTTTGCTTTCCTTCTAATATAAAAGGTCACAAACTAAAGATATTTGCAGTCTACTTAGCAATGTATCTTGGAAATCACATTATACGAGTTCACGAAGCTGTTCCTTATTCTTCTTCAAAGCTGCATAATATACCCCTCGTGTAGAGGAATCAGTTTTTTCAACTCCTGTGTGTGAGGATTTGGTTGTTCCTAATAATTGGCGTGTATAAACAATGTTGCCATGAGTAACCTTATGCAGAGGTATAGCTGCATTGTTGAGCTGTATCTTTAGGGTAAATTACTGGAAGTAGGATTTGCTAAGTGAAAAAATAAATGCTAAGTAGGTTTGCTAAATATTGCATGAACCAATTTGCATTTCAACCTGCAGTTACGAAGGTACCCGTTTCCCCAAAGCCTTAACAAAAAATGTCTTGTCACATCTTCAAATTTTTGACAATCCGAGGTGAAAATGGTAACACTGTAGCCATTCGTATATAATTTATTGTGGTTATAATTCATATTTAATAAAATATATTTATCCTGATTATATAGTTTGATACATTTGGTATACAAATGTATACAGCAGTGTAAACACCAACACAAGTTATAGAACATTTCTACCCCCAAAAGCTAGTTTATTCCTCTTTGAAATAATTTCTCCTTTCCACTTCTGCTGATTAGTATACCTCTGGTATGCTTTTTGTTATTGTAGGTTCGTTTTGCCTGTTCCACAATTTCACACAAGCAGTATCCCAGCATGTGCTCTTTATCTGCCTTCTTTTGCTCAGTGTAGTTTTGACTTTCGTCCATGCTGCTGAGTATATAAATAGTTTCTTCCTTTTAATTGCCGAGAAATATTACACATATGGGTATACCACAGATTGCTGATGATGGACATTTGGGTTGTTTTCAGGTTTTGGATACCTGAGGAAATCTGCTAGGAGCATCTGTTAAAAAGTCTTTGTGGGAACATATGTATTCATTTCTCTTGGGTAGATAGCGAGCGGTGTAATGCCGGGATCCTTGGGTATAGTGATGTTGTTAAACTGCTTTCTAAACCATCACGCCGTTTTGCACTCCCACACGCAGCGCGTTAAGACTTCCAGGTGCTCTGCCTCTGTGCTGTATTGTCTTTTTCCTTAATTTTAGCCTTTCTAGGGTGTACATTGTATCATTGAGGTTTTACTCAGCATTTCCTTGATGTCAAGTAAAGATGTCAAACATTTTTCAAATACTTATGGGCCATTTTTATATGTTTTTATTTTAAGAGATTGCAAATACTTTGCTAATTTTCATTAGTTGTTTTATTATGTTGTAAGAATTCTATGTATGATCTGAGTACCGTTATTTTCTCTGATAGATATGTTATAAACACTTTGTCTGTGGCTTGCATTTTCATTTTCTGAAGACTGTCTTTGAGGAACAGAAGTTTTTTTTTATTTTTTAATTTTTTAATTTTTTTAATTTATTCGACAGAGACAGAGACAGCCAGCGAGAGAGGGAAAACAAGCAGGGGGAGTGGGAGAGGAAAAAGCAGGCCCACAGCAGAGGAGCCTGATGTGGGGCTCGATCCCACAACGCCGGGATCACGCCCTGAGCCGAAGGCAGACACTTAACCGCTGTGCCACCCAGGCGCCCCTGAGGAACAGAAGTTTTATATTTGATTCAAATCCAATTTATTTTTATTGTATAGTTTTTGTTATTGCTGTCATAACTAAGAAGTCTTCATGTATTCAAAGTTGAGTGTATTTTCTCATATGCTTTCTTCTGTATGTTTTGTAGTTTTAGCCCTTACACTTTGGTCAATTTATGTTATGTTTTGTCAAAAATCAATTGCCCATAGATGTGTGAGTCTCTTTCTGGGTTCTTTATTGTTTTCTGTGGTTTATATGGACATTATGCAAAATTGCCCAACAATCTCTGGGGAAGGTGCAGTGACATATATAATGATTCATGGGCACCCCACTTCATAGGATGATGTCTCATGCAATTGGTCCTCCTGACATCTCAGAAATCAACCTGGTCACTCATTAGTCAGTCACCTCTTCTAGTGTGGCTGTGAAGCTTTTGCATGATCCAGAATAGGCTGGAAAGTTTACTCTTATTCCCCATAGTAATTTATATCTCACTTAGTATGATCAATTTTGTTAAATTCATTCTTATTTTTTTTTTTAAAGATTTTATTTATTTATTCGACAGAGATAGAGACTGCCAGCGGGAGAGGGAACACAAGCAGGGGGAGTGAGAGGAAGAAGCAGGCTCATAGCGGAGGAGCCTGATGTGGGGCTCAATCCCATAGCGCCGGGATCAAGCCCTGAGCCGAAGGCAGACGCTTAACCACTGTGCCACCCAGGCGCCCCGTTAAATTCATTCTTTCAGTACATTTTGAAAAGTGTCAGAGGGTGTCGGCATTAAAAAGGGCAGTGTATCTTCAGTTAACACACAAGGGAGTGGAGCAAATTCTGACTGTCTCTTATCCATGTCATGAAGTGAGGAAGTTGTATACCCCCTGAGCCTCAATATGGGTAAAGTAGGGATGACAACAATATACACAATTTAATATCTATTATTTCTAATAATACCTACCCCACAGTAAAATCTTATATATTAAGCACTTAGTATGTATCAGTGACATATAATAGCTAACATTAAGAATTTCAGTTAATGTTTATTATCAGTATTTTTATTCTATTACCACTCAAACATTTTGTCTTTTGAAAAATCTCCACGTAGTTCAATATATAGCCCCCATGAGATGTACAAAGAGCACTCAGATACATCATTTACAGGTGTTCACTGAACCACCTTTAAAAGAATCCCTTCCTATGCTTTCAGACATATCAAATCTACTTGGTGCTTATAAGTCTTAATTTGTTCTGCATTGAAAATTTAACTTTAGACTTCAAAGTGAGAACATAACACTCACGAGGAAAAATCAGTACCTACGTGCTCAGAGTTCAGCAAAACCAGGTTTCTTATCACAAGGTAGATCAATTTAGTGCTAACGTTGGGAAATCCGTGCCTCTCAGCATTGCGCTTTTAATTAATAACAGCATCTGAAGGTAATGACGCAAAGCTTTTCAAATAAATGTGTGCCATTTTCTTGAGTAATTTTCTGATACACGGGACATGGCTAGCAGAATTGCACGCCTTTAGTGTGGAAGGCAGTGGGATCCATAATTCACATGAACATAAGTTATTAAAAAGAAACCGTTATTGTAAAAACATATTCATGAATCAGACAAAGAGATAACTTTTCCATTGGAAAGAATAAACATTTCTATTGATTACAGCATTTGCTGTGAATTTACATAAACTATAAACTGATTATTGTTTTATATGATAGTCTAAGAATTCACATGTATTTTCAGCTAGTAATCTAGTTACTTTATGGGGATTAGTAAACCCTATGCTTAATTAACACTGTCTTTGATCTTATGGATAGTAGCTTCACATCATAGAAATATGTGATAATTTCAGGCCTTTAATTCCTGTAAAATCACCTAAGAGCTTATTGTAATAGGTGAACTAAGTAAAATAAGGAATGTAGCCTGAAAATAAATTTGTTAGGGAGACCTGTTGATTGTACAACAGACACCCACTGCTTCCTCAGCTGAAGCTCACTTATCAACTGATAATATTGATATTCTAGTTTGTAAATCAATCTCTCAGGAGTTTGGTTATAATGAATCATTTTTTCCGAACTTGATCACCTCTGAATAAGCAGATAAGAACAGAGCTCTAGGAGGTGCCTGGGGGGCTCAGTTGGTTAAGCGGCTGTGTTCCATTCAGGTCATGATCCCAAAGTCCTGGGATTGAGCCCCGAGCCTTGGGCTCCCTGGTCAGCGGAGAGCCTGCTTCTGCCCCACCCTCCTGTCATGCGCTCTGTCTCTCTGTCTTATATAAAATCTTGAAAAACAAAAACAAGCAAATGGCTAACAGACACATGAAAAAATGCTCAACATCACTAGCCATCAGGGTAATACAAATCAAAACCCAATGAGATACCACCTTACACCAGTTAGAATGGCAAAAATTAACAAAACAGGAAACAACAAATGTTGGTGAGGACGTGGAGAAAGGGGAACACTCTTACACTGTTGGTGGGAATGCAAGCTGGTACAACCGCTCTGGAAAACAGTATGGAGGTTCCGCAAGATGTTAAAAAAAGAGCTACCCTATGATCCAGCAATTATACTACTGGGTATTTACCCCAAAGATACAGATGTAGTGAGAAGAAGGGGCACATGCACCCCAATGTTCATAAGAGCAATGTCCACAATAGCCAAACTGTGGAAGGAGCCAAGATGTCCTTCAACAGACAAATAGATAAAGAAGATGTGGTCCATATATACAATGGAATATTACTCAGCCATCAGAAAGGATGAATACCCACCATTTGCATGGACATGGATGGAACTGGAGGGGATTATGCCAAGTGAAGTAAGTCAAGCAGAAAAGACAATTATCACATGGTTTCACTTATATGTGGAACATAAGGAATAGCATGGAGGACATTAGGAGAAGGAAGGGAAAAACCATGAGAGACTATTGGCTCCGGGAAACAGACTGAGGGTTTCAGAGGGGAGGGGGTCACAGGGTGATGGATACTAAGGAGGGCATGTGTTGTGATGTGCACTGGGTATTATATGTAACTAATGAATCATTAACTAATGATGTGCTATATAGTGGCTAACAGAACATAAGAAAAAACAAAACCAAAAACAAAAAAACCCAGAGCTATAGTATTGCATTACTGCTGTAATGAGGCCACAAGCAGAGCCTTCCAGGCAGTGAAACCTGTTCGGCCACCACAGTCAGTTCAGTCTTGGTCGGATTGCTGCCCCCGAGGTCACCATGGCATTCCCTTCTCCACAGACCTGCACGGTTTTTAGTAGCACGCGCCCATGAGAGTTCCTTTCAGGGGAGACACTCCTGGGCCTGACATATTTCAGGTTGCCCCTTGAGGGGCTTTATTTATATTGTTAAGAACTAGATATAAATTTTACCTGCAGTGAGAGATTCAAGATTAACACACTCGACCAAATACTCTTGAGAAGAAAACCTGTTATTTTGCTTTTCCTTATTTATCTCACTAGTGTCTAGAATTTATTCTTCTCCGATTCCTTAAGCAGTTCGCTGTTTACTAAACACGTACCTTGGCCCAGGAAAGGGATCTGGAGAACGATAAATTCTTTTTAGTTTACTGTGTTATTTATCATGTCTGAATGGCATTACAGAAATGGAAGTATGTTTTTTCATTCCCATATAGGGATTTTCAGTGCCAGTGTGTGTTGGGCAGAGTGGGGCCATTCTGGAGGTGACAAGGGAACCCAACGAGGGTCGGCATGTAGAACTAAAAAAAAAAAACAAAAAACAACCCACCTCATTAATGAGTGTGTTCAGTAACGAGCTTTCCAGCTCTGGGATGGCTTGAAGACGCGTCCCCCTGTGGCTGCTACCTACCATGTTCTCCAGGTGGAGGGCAGGCTGGCTCCTGTCTGCTTGTTCGAGCAAGGCACCCAGCACTCACTGTTCCAATGTTCCTACTGATAGAGAAAGGAACTGGCAAAACCTGAAGAAGAATTTTAGGGCCCCCTTAGAAAATATTTAGGTATACAGTTCTGGGGCTAAGGTTGAAGGGTTTATTTGCCATTTGAGACAACACGTCTAGCCTCCTGTGGGTCTAGGCACATGCACAGAGTGACACAGACCTGTCACAAACACTCCCCGTTTTACTCATTCACCAGTACTTACTCAATGTCCCCCCTGGGCCAGATCATCTGCTCAGTCCCAAGAATACTTGGGGGATGAGTAAGATAACACCCCCGACTGACTCAGGAAGCTTCTATTCTATAGTGAGGAAGGTGTGCAGGAAAGGGATCATGGATGAAGAGACAGCACACTTCGAGGACAGAGTTTCTAGTTAGGTGGGTGTTCTGGGAAGGGAGACTTCTCTGAGCAGGTGACATTTAAGTAGAGAGACTCTTTTTTTTTTTTTAATGATTTTTTATTATATTATGTTAGTCACCATACAGTACATCCCCAGATTCCGATGTAAAGTTTGATGCTTCATTAAGTTGCGTATAACACCCAGTGCACCATGCAATACGTGCCCTCCTTACTACCCATCACCAGCCTATCCCATTCCCCCACCCCCTCCCCTCTGAAGTCCTCAGTTTGTTTCTCATAGTCCATAGTCTCTCATGCTTCATTCCCCCTTCTGATTACCCCCCCCTTTCTTTATCCCTTTCTTCCCCTACCGATCATCCTAGTTCTTATGTTCCATAGATGAGAGAAATCATATGATAATTGTCTTTCTTAAGTAGAGAGGCTCTTAAACACGTTTACTGAGGGCACATTTACTTCATATCAAACCCAAACCCTTTATTCGGGTGTGCGAGGAAACACCTTGACCGTCTAACTCTGTCCTTGTCACAGGCTCCTGAGTCTTCAGATTTTCTCTTCACAGAGCACTTTATAGTGACCTCTGTGTAGTACTCATAATTCCATATTATGATTTAATGGGGTACCAGGAATTGTCATTTAAAAAAACCGTCATCATTAATAATCAAAGAACCCTGCATAATGCATAGCTACACATGCAGAGAAAATCAACAAGGAGGAGATCTTGTTTGTTCTGTTAACTGCCACTTGAGGGTCCCTTCTTGTGTGTGTGTGTGTGTGTGTGTGTGTTGGTGGTGGTATTTAGAAGCCATTAGCTCATACCCTTAACTTTCTAACTTTGGGAGAGGGTGAGAACAATTTTTAAAAAGACTTGGGGGGCACGACTAGGAAAGCAGCTCTGGGCATGCGTTAGGTAGAGTAAGGGCTGGTACAGCCAATGGGTTTAACACAGTGCGAGTTTGGTGCTCGCTCACAGAGAAGTCCCGGTCCATGGCCCCGGTCAGACAGTACCGGTTTCGAGTCTGTGGTTGCTCACACCTTGCACCTCCACTCCCCTGTCGACAGAAGGGGCATGACAGGGTGAAGGACTCATCTCAACTTTTCTCCTGCTATGACTTGTTAGTAACAAATATACTTCTGTTTATGTTCCATTGGCAATGTCTGTGGCCCATTCTAGAGGCAAAGGGAGAGCTGGGGACTGTCACCCCGGCTGCCACTAGTGCTTCTAGTGACAACTTTATGCTATGGGAAGAGGTGTATGAATTTTCATGTCCAGTTAGCCATCCAGTAGCATGAGATAATCTGTTTGCATTCTTCTTCCCAAAGGGAATATTCTTGCCCATATCCAAGGGAGACAACTCAGTGTCCCACCCAGTCAGTACCTGTAGTGTCAAGTCCAGACCTCAGTACTGTCTGCGGACAGTGTTTAGAAAGCTATGACCCAATAGACAAGTCCTGTGTGCCTCCCTCACACCAGCAAAGATGTGAAACAGGTGCACGATAACTGCAACACAATCTCCAGTGAGGAAAGAATTAAATAATGGGTGACAGACAGCATCAGCTCTCCATGGCACTTAAGAATGAATGCTGGGGAGGCTCTGTGGAGACCCTGTGGCTGACGGTGGATGGTTCTTCGATGAACTCTAATTCTGCTCCCTGGGAGTAACTCTCCTATCCATTTTCCTTGTCGTGGAGCTTCCATCCCAGTTGGAAAGAACGAAGCGAGAATTATTTGAAGATCTACAGCATGTCACAAACTGATAAGTGCTAAGAAGAACACAGTTCATGGGGCTGGGTGGTTGCACCCTTAAATAGGATGGCCTGATGGTTTCAGTAGCATTTGAATAAAGACCTAGAGGAACTGAGAGAGAACGAGAGGCAAAGTGATGCCAGGGAAGAGCATTCTCAGAGAGGGGGCCAGCTGTATAGTGGTCGAGGTACAGCAATGAGCCTTGTGTCCCTGGGATGGAAAGAATGGGGACAAAGGGTCATAGGAAGTGAAGTTCCAGAAGCAAGAAGGGGGCATATCATGTGAGGCCATACTTACTGCTACATGGACTTGGGATTTTACTCTGAGTGAGATAGCAATGCATTGGGAAGTTTGGAGTTAAAGAAAGACATGATCACACTTGTTGCACTCGACTACATGCTGGATTGAGACGGAAAACAGAAGCGAAAGCAGCTGACATGATCTGACATGGTCCGGCGTGGTCACAAACAAGCTGCCCTGGGCACTAACCCAACTGGACCCAATGTGCTTTATAAAAAGGATTTGGAATGTTTGATCATAAAGTTGCTTTCCAATTCTAAATTTCAGTGAATAACCACATCTCTGGCTGTACGGTCATTCATAGTACTTTTGTTTTCAACTTGCAGAGGCGTTTATGCTCGTGGTTAGCAAACAAAAACCTGAAAGAATTGCTTAAACAGAAGTGTGCTGGGTCAGTGCAATGCCATGTATTCTGAAAGACGTCTCGAATATCATTTACTTTGTTTACTGAATGCACTCATTTCATTTTTCACACGAGAAATGTGAACCCCGGGGTAGTTTCGATTTTAGCACAGCTAAGAAGTGTGAGAGCTAATCTTGGAACTAAGTGTTCCTAATTGGTCCGTGTAAAAAAAAAAAAGAAGTTAATTGAATTGCTGGAAGTAAGAATATATAGCTGTAGATAGGTATTGCAATGAATATTTTCCGTTGTTTTTTAATGTTTCTTTATTTTGCCTAATTTAAAAATTGATAATTAATTTACATATAGTAAAATTCCCCCTTTTTAGTGTAGGGTTCAGTAAGTTTTGACAAATGTATACAGGCTTGCAACTACCACCACAATAAAGGTTTTATACAGTTCCATCACCCTGAAACATTCCCTCTGCCCTCTCATAGTGAACCCTTCCTGCAGCCCACCGTCCTGGGCAATTGCTGATCTGTTTTCTGTCTTTATAGTTTGCCTTTGCAAGAATGTCATATAAATGGAATAATACAGTATGTAACTTGTGGGTTTGTCTATTTTTCTTTCCATTTTAGAAGTTTTTGCTTCATTTATTTTAAACTTCTGTTTTAAGATCTGCATGTGTGAAGGTTTTTTTTTTTTTTTTAAATAAAGACCTTTTTTTAGAGGAGTTTTTAAAAATGTTTCAAGCTTTTATTTAAATTCTAATTAGTTAACGTGTAGTGTAATCTTGGCTTCAGGAGTAGAATTCAGTGCTTCCTCACTTACATATAACACCCAGTGCTCATCATTAGTGCCCTCCTCAATACCCATCCCCCATCTAGCCCTCCCCCACCTTCAACGCCTCCAAAAACCCTCAGTTTGTTCTCTATAGTTAAGAGCCTCTCTTATGGTTTGCCACTCTCTCTCTCTTTTTTCCTTTCCTCTATGTTCATCAGTTTTGTTTCTTAAATTCCATATATGAGTGAAATCATAAGGTATTTGTCTTTCTCTGACTGACTTATTTTACTTAGCATAATAATCTCTAGCTCCATCCATGCCATTGTTTTTTTAGAGGGCTTTTATTTTTTTATTTTTATTTTATTTTTTTACAAACAATAGTTTGTATTTACAAAATTATTTACAAAAATTACAGACAGTACAAATTGAGACAGTTTCCCCCATTACTGTGACAGAAACTAAGGTCACTAAGCCTTCATTTCCAAATGAGGGTTCTGTCATTTTGAGATATGATACACAGTCACTGATCCACTGCCCTTATTTAAAATGCTTTTCTAAACAATTCCAGGGGCTGATTAGTGATATGTGCATGGGTCCTGTCCCTCAATTTTTATTTCCAGAGCTGCTATGTACAAATCTAACATAACTGGACTAGAACAGGGTAGAGCGGCACTGAAATGAATAATTCTTTTCCAACAATATATTTTAATTATCTTTAAATATTCACTTAGTGGTTTAGAATTGAAACCATAATTTTTGGCTTAAAAAAGAAAGTACTGGGGCGCCTGGGTGGCTCAGTTGGTTAAGCAACTTCCTTCGGCTCATGGGATTGAGCCCTGGGTCAGGCTCCCTGCTCAGCAAGGAGTGTGCTTCTCCCTCTCCTCCCTGCTCATTATCTCTGCCTCTCTCTCATATAAATAAATAAATAAATAAATAAATAAATAAATAAATAAAATCTTAAAAAAAAAAGAAAGTACAGTGATTTTTCGTGGGCTGCGCAATTCCACTATAGCCGGTGTTACCTGTCTATTTTTTACAGGTTTGCAATTATTTAAGAAACAGAATTCAGTAATATTCAATTCTGTTTTGTTTGTTTGTTTTTTAAAGAGAGAATGAAGTGGGGGAAAGGGCAGAGGGATGAGAGAGAATCTTAAGCAGACTCCATGCCCAGCATGGAGCCCGTCGAAGCAAGGCTCAACTCACAACCCTGAGATTGTGACCTGAGCTGAAATCGAAAGTCCAATGCTCAACTGACTGAGCCACCCCAGGTAGCCCCCATCGTATTCAATTCTGTATGAATTTTGTCTTTAATGTTTTATGATCAGAGTCATTACTACTGTTCGAGGAGTCTGTTGACATAATTTCTGCATCATCTTCATTTTCCGTATTATGCCCTGGAGGTCATTCCCGTGATTTGGTGGTAGCGTATTCATTGCCATGTCACTTGACTGCGATGGGTATTGTGGAGCAAGGACATCTGGCAATCTGCCTGCTGCGAGGACATCCCCTGATAATGACCATTTATACCATTAGTGGAAGGATTATTCATTTGACCCGGTAATCCACTTCTCAGCTCTAATCAGTTGGATGTGGTCACCATAGGTCCCCTGGGACCTAGGTCAGTGGGGCACACGCTGCATTACTTGCACTAATCCTATGTGCATACTTAATTATTTCTTTGGAGGAGATGGTACCTTGTCTTGCTTTTTCTACTGATTTGAGTTTTTCTTTTGCTTGGTAAACACTGTGGCCAGTATTTGTTCTGCTTCCTTTAGCATTTTTGTAGTTAGTGAATATCACTATCTCTCTTCTCCACTTCCTTTTCTACAGCTTACATTTCATGATGGGTATTTCCCTGATTGAGTGCCAATTTCATCAGTTCTTGAAATTCCCCATCTCTGGATATTAACAATTCCGGGACCTAGTTCTCCTCATCTGACGGCAACAACATTTGGTTTCTTGAAATTGCTAGCATTTCTATAAGTTCTCTTGACAAGACCTCCCAGTGCAGACAGCAGCCCCTCTTGTGGGCTGTTCCAGAGCTGCCGCGTGGCCGCTCCTTCTCTTTGCCTCCACTCAGAGCCTGCTGCCATGCTCCCTGCAGGCCCACAGCTGGAGACTTAGAGCAGTTTTAAATTCATTGCAAAATCAAGTGGAAGCGACAGGGACTTCCCATGAAACCCCAGCCCCCCAAACATGCACAACCTCTTCCACTATCAACACCCCACACCAGAGTGCTACACTTGTTACAATCAATAAACCTACACTGACACATGGTTACCCCCCAAAGTCCCTAACTACATTGGGGCTCACTCCTGATGTATGTTCTATGGGTTTGGACAAATGTATGGTGCACCCACCATAATAACGTCCTAAAGAACATCTTCACTGCCCTAAACATCAGCTGTGTTCTGACTATTCCTTCCTTTTCTTCTCTCCCAACCTTGGGGAGCCACTGATCTTTATATTGTCCCCATGGTGTTGCCTTTTCCACAGTGTCATACAGTAGGAGTGCCATAGCATGCAACCTTTCAGGTTGGCTTCTGTCACTTAATGACACCGGTTAAAGGTTCCTCCATGTCTTCTCACATCTTGCTAGCTCATGTCTTTTTATTGCTGAATAATATTCCACTGTCTGGACGTACCACAGTTTATCAATTTACCTCCTGAGGGACGGACATCAGGGCTGCTTCTAACTGGCAATTATGAGCAAAGCTTCTATAAACATCCATAGGTAGGTTTTTGTGTGGATATATGCTTTTAACTCATTTGGGGAACCATCAGGAGCATGGTTATTGGATCGTATAGTGAGAGTATGCTTTGTTCAGTAAGACACTGGCAATCTGCTTTCCAAGGTGGCTGTGTTATTTTGCGTTTTCACTAACAATGAATGACAGTTCCCACTGCTCCATTCTCACCAGCATTTGGTGTTTTGAGTGTCTTGAATTTGGTCATTCTAATAGGTATGGAATGGTATCTCACTGCTGTTTTAAATTTTTGTAATTTCTGAATGACCTAGGACTTAAACATCTGTTCATAAGCTTTTGTATATTAACCTTGTATCCTGTAAACTTGTTGTAATTACTTACCAGTTCTAGAAGGTTTTTTTCTTTCTTTGTTTATTCTTTTGCATTTTTTTTACATAGGTAAGTATATCATCTGAGAACAAAGACATTTTTATTTATTCCTTCTCAATCTGTCTACATTTTCTTTCATTTTCTTGTTTTCTTGCATCAGCTTTCTTCCAGTATGATGCTAAAAAGGCATGGGGAGAGGGGACATCCTAACCTTGCACCTCATCTTAGTGGAAAAGCTTCAGCTTTCACGTCATTAAGTATGATATTAGCTGTAGCTTTTCTATAGATGTTCTTTATCTATTTGCGGAAGTTCCCCTCTACTCCTAGTTTGCTGAAAGGTTTTGCTTTTTTGTTTGTTTGTTTGTTTTCATTTTTTATTAACAGGTTTTGGATTTTGTCAAATGCTTTTCCTGCATCTATAACATGATCCTGTGATTTTCTTCTTTTTTAGCTTGTTGATGTGATGACTTAAGTTAATTAATTTTCAAATGTTAAAACAAACTTGCATACTTGGGATAAATCCCATTTGGCTGTGGTGTATAATTCTTTTTAGACATTATAGGATTTGTTTTGCTATGTCTGTTTAAGGATTTCACTTCATGTTCTGAGAGATATTAGTGTGTGGCTTCCTTTTCCAGTGATGTTTCTGTCTGGTTTTCTTATCAGGGTAATGCTGGCTTCATACGGTGAGTTAAGGATATTGCTCTGCTTTTATCTTCTAGAAAAGACTGTAGAGAATTGGTATAATTTCCTTCTTAAGTGTGTGGTAGGATTCACTTGTGAATCCACATGGGCCTGGTGTTTCAATATTTTTTTATTTTATTTTATTTTTTTATAACACCTGTTCAAATAGTCTATTTCTTCTTGCATGAGTTTTGGAAGATTTTGTCTTGGAAGCAGTTTCATCTGTGTTATCAAACTTGTGGGCATAGATGTGTTTATAATATTCCTTTGCTATCTTTTTCATGTCTATATGATTTGTATTGGTGCATTTTCTTTCATTTCTGATATTAGTAATTGTGTTTTTTCTCCCCCCCCCTTTTTTTCTTAGCTAGCTGGCTTATCAATTTTATTGATCTTTTCAAAAAATGAGTTTTGAGTTTTGTTGATTTTTTTCTATTGATTTCTTGTTTTCAATTGCATTGATTTCTGCTCTAATTTTTATTATTTTTTATGCATACATTTGATTTAATTTGCTCTTTTTTCTCAAGTTGCTTAAGGTGAAAGCTTAGGTTTTTGGTATAGATCTTCCTTCTTTTCAAATATATGCATTCAATAGTTCAAGCTTCCCTCCACTGTTTGTGCTGTATCCTACCAATTTTGAAAAGCTGTATTTTCGCATTCATTTTAGTTCAAAAATGCTTTAATCTTGCTTGTGATTTCTTCTTTAGCCCGTGTGTTATGCAGAAGTGTGTTGTTTAATCTCCATGTGTTTAGGGACTTTCTTTCTCTGATTGATTTCTAGTTTAATTCTAATGTGGTCTTATAGCAGATGTGGTGTGATTTTTATCCTTGTGTGTTTTATGGCCCAGAATGTGGTCTATCTTAGTGAACGTCCCAGTGGGGTCAAGTAGAAAGTATATGCTGATGTTATTGGATGAAGTAGTCCATAGCTATCAAGTGTATCCAGTTGACCAATGGTGTTCTCAAGTTCAACTCTGTCCTTACTGACTTTCTGCTTCTGGGTCAGTCCGTGTCTGTTAGAACAGAGTTCAAGTCTCACGTATAATAGTGCAGTCTTCTATTTTTTCTTGCAGTTTTATCAATTTTTGCCTAACGTATTTTTATGCTCAGTTGTTAGGTGCACACATGTTAAGGATTATTATATATTTTTGGAGGATTGACTCCTTTATCATTATGTAATGCCCTTCTTTAGTCACGTTAACCTTGCTGTGAAGTCGGCTCTGTGTAAAATTAATATACCTACTCTTGCTTTCTTTTCATTAGTGTCAGCATGGTATAACTCTCTCTACCCTTTACTTTTAATCTATATGTGTTTATATATAAAGTGGGTTTCTTGTAGACAATGTATAGTTGGGTCTTATTTTTTGATCCAGTCTGATGATCTCTGTATTTCAGTCGGCGTATTNGTCTGATGATCTCTGTATTTCAGTTGGCGTATTTAGACCATTGACGTTTAAAGTGATTATTGACATAGTTGGATTAACATCTACCACATTTGTTACTGTTTCCCATTCTTTGTCCCTATTTTTTGTTCCTATCTTTGTCTTCTGCTTTTTTTGTCTTTTGTGATTTTGATTCAGCATTTTATATGATTAGTTTTCCCGCCTTTCTTAACAGTTATACTTCTTTTGTAACTATTGTTAGTAGTTGCTCTAGACTTTGCACATACATTTACAACTAATACAAATCTGCTTTCAAGTAACACTAAACGGATTCTCGGGTAGTGCAAATACCTTTCAAGAACAAAATAATCCTAATCTGTCCCTTTCACTTCTTGTATAATTGCTATCAGTTCCACCAATCTGCTTTAAAGTAATTCATTTCACAAATAGGAGGATTATAAACTGTCTCCCTTGTTTTGTCTCTAAATATTTTACTTGTAGACTATAAGAACTGAACTGTGGATTATAATTTTTTATCCTTTTTTTCCCTTGGCTCAGAGATGCTAGTGGGCAATGATTTTGAAAATTCTTTTCTTAAATATTCTTAACCATAGAGTACTGGTAAATGTGAATAAAGGCTCACTGATGTTTTTCCCTGAATTAACGAAAATATTTAAATTTATTAAAAATTCCCAGGAGACCCATTTATTTTTTAAATAAAAATTCAGAGAATTCAGGCAAATCTTGGAATGCTCTCAATTGAACTAGGCAAAGTTTGGTTTCAGGGTACTTTCATTCTTTTTGACTTCTTGTCTTAAAATAGTAAGTGGGTGAGGTGCTACACAACTCCAGGGGGTGTCATTCAAAGTGACTACAAGGTGCATGGCGCTTCCCATATTTATGTAATGTGGTGGCCTTGCGTGGGAAATCACATGTGTGTGTGCACTCAAAAGGTGTTCCATTAATTCCATCTTCCCCTTAACTGCAGTCGTGTTGTGAGGGTACAAAGGAAGGGAAAGCGTTGGAAAATCACTGTGGATTGTGTTCTATTTGTGTGCATTGGAATCCTACAAAAAGACAGAATGTTTCACTAAGTAAGTTTGGAGTTTGTCTTCAATCTTTTATTTATTTCTCTCATCTTTTCCAGGCAATCCTCAGGAAGATGAATGGTGTTGATTTAATTATCTTTTAAGCTGCTCTCGACCATAACTTCATGCAGCCTTATTTCTGTGAGTGAATGATTGAACAGTTCTATTACTGAAACTATTAGATTTGGAGAGTTTATTGATTTGAAGTCTTGGAACAAGAATGGTCAATACACTGGTTTGGTGCTTTAGCTCATTTAGATTCAAAAATTCCTAGAGATAGTGGAGACTGAGCTTCTGCTTTTGAATTAAAGATTACAATGGCTAAGCAATTTCAAAAAGCCTGAGCTTTCCCTTCATGCACTTCAGAAGATAATGTTAGAAGATCAATCTGTGCATGTGATTACAAACACACATCAGCCTTTGACATCAACTCTGTGAAATGAGTATGTCTAGCCTGATATAATCTGGGTCTTGAGAAATGGTGCCTTATGGTAATTGATTCCTTTACTTGAATCATCTTGGTAATATTTTACTCAACCTAATAAAATTGGTGTATTCTCTGGTTAGGTTTAAAATTGATCATCCAACCATCATTAGTAGAAAGAATCGATGAATTAAAAGAAATCAATCAACACTTATTGAATTTTTACAAAAAAGCAGGGAACTATTGTCAGAATCATCTGGCTTTTGCTGAAAATCAGGTTATATTTACAAATTATTTTGAAAGATTTAAAGTAGAATTGAATTGGAATTGCTTATTTCCATCCAAAATGGAAACGACTTTCAGCCTGGCAGCCCTGGACTCCTGGTCCTTGTTTTTAGGAAATGTACCAAGTCAAACCAAGTGGAGATGGGGCAGAACAGAATGCAGAGCTGGAGAAGGCCCAAGTAGAACGAGTGTTATCAGTCTTTAATTTATGGAGCTCTGGCGGCCTGAATTCCTCTAAGCTCTGGATGAAATTTTAGCCATTTTAATACTGCCTACAAGCCAGTAGGCTGCATTGGTCCAGCTGGCAGCCTCGAACGTTCAGGTTGGTTAGGGTATAAGCTTGCAGGTGCTCAATGACTTCAGAGACCACCTCAGGAGCTGGTTAAGAATACAAGTGCAATTGGCAGACCTGTTTTGGTGGACAGATATCCTAATAGAGACTTGGAAGGGTCAAGTGAGGGCTCTATGTTGGTGTTGGTCATTTTCGATAAATTGGGAAACTCTTAATTATATAGGGAGGGATTTGGGCTTTTTATCAGAAATTGAAACCTCTCCAGGAAAAATAGGATTGTTTCATTTGCAGTAAGTATCCTTGAGAAGAGGCTGCACATAGGGATTTGCCTCACAAAACTGTGATTTTGCCTGGGAAAATAAGCTGCCTGAAGATGAAGGCAAATTTCTGCACCTGCTGTTGACTTAAGGCTTTATTGTTGATAAAATTAGACATATCTGATACCAAATGTTGCCTTTGAGTGCGTGTTGAGTAGGGCCCGCATCAGAAGAAAAATGTGAGGGCAAGTATTTCTTTGATGTGTCTGTGTAAGGAAATCTGGGGCAAGATGTCAATGGGATTTTAGGGCAGAGGAAAAAATGACCCAAATGGAGTGTTGGTAGGTCCTGGCTCTCATATCAAAATCTCCTGTTTCCTTGTTTCTTGAGCTGATTTACCCAGACTTACATCATCACTTGACGTGCCCAATTTCTTCCTCAGCATACTGTTTCAAGACTGTGGTCATTGTTTTTGAGATGATCTCAAAATGTGATAGTCTCTTAACAGTGGCCTGACATTCCTAAGAGAGNAAAAAAAAAAAAAAAAAAAAAAAAAAAAAAAAAAAAAAAAAAAGAGAGAGAGAGAGAAATCCTTTGCTGACCTTGGGGTATTTGCTTTCCTGTGAGAAGACTAGAGAAGTAGATGTCTAGTAATTGGGGGAGGGGGAGGGCAGCAGTAATCTGTGTTATACAGAATGCAAGATGAACAAAGCCACCTAAGACAGGTATGTGTTGGTTTGACTTTGTTACCAGTTCCAGTTCTCTCTTTGTTTACTCCCAGAGTGATATGATATATCAATTCCTAAGCAAATGCTTCCTTAGGAAAAAAGTATTTCATTTAAATGAATAACCAATATACGTACAACTTCATAAACAGTGGCATGAAATCCACTAACTTTGGATTTCTGAACAATTGTTTTCAGATTTGAAGCTCATTTGTCAAGCTCTTTCTTCATAGTATAAATGAACGTTCCTAATACAATGTGTGAGATATGATTATAAAAGCTTCCTGACAGCTGGTACTGCCAGGGAGGCCTACCCATGCTGCTGTTTAGGGATGCTGCAGGGTAGGCATGTTGCTCCGAGCACAGTTCAGAACACATATTACATTGGAAAAAAAAAATTTCCTGTATGTACTTTGTGCAAGGATACCCCAAGTCTTTTAATTAACAAGAATATAAACAAATAAAGGTATGCATGTAGACATATATACATAAATATCTACCACCAATTCTATCTTTTTAAAAAAGATTTATGTATTCATTTTTGGGGGGGAAGGGCAGAGGCAGAAGGAGAGAATCTCAGGCAGACTCTGTGCTGAGTGTGGAGCTCTACTCAGGGCTGGATCCTGCTACCCTGAGATCATGACCTGAGTTGAAATCAAGAGTCAGATGCCCAACCAACTGAGCCACCCATGACCCTCACTAATCCTATCTCTTGCTGTGAAAACTAAGAAATTTGCCAGGAAATTTTGCCATCCAGTGTTCAAATCTCTTTCTGTTGCATTCTAGGTGTTTATGCTCTTGGGTTCTAGTTTTGATTCTTTTGCAGTTTGTTACTAGTTAAAAAAAATCTAGTCTTGTATAAAGATCTACGCTGGGACAGGTGTTTGGTGTAATTCTGAAGGTTCAAAGAACCTACAGCCATTTTTAGTGGAATTCTGTCCTCTCCTGCACCAACGGTTGCTGCATATCCACATGGGAATACGTGTGTGTAACATCTAGAAACATATTGCCGAAAAAAGACAATAAAAATCCCAATCTCTTGAGCAGGAAGAGGCTAACATTTTTTGAGCCTACATTATGGACAAATTGTGATTTTTTCAGTCATGTCCAAGCAGAAAAACAGAAGCCATGTTAGATATATCAAACGGAGGGAGATTTAATGTAGGAAATCATTACAGAAAAGGTTAGGGGGCTTGGAGAGGCAGAGTGGAGGTGTGAACGAAGTTACTGCCCATAACCTGGGGAGCTGGCTCCCCCGTGGCTGCTGTAGGAACCATATTTCTGCCCCTGCACAGAAACCCCCTTGATGCAGTCCAGCTGGTGCTACAGGCCTCCCAGGCAAGTACAACTTCTAAACCAGCAAGGCCCTGCTTTCTGGCCCTGTGGATGGCACTTGTGGTAGTTAGAAATATAATGTGGTGGCCACCCTGTAGGAGCCCCTCCTCTTCATTGTGGGTGGACCTGTGCACATGAAGGATGTCACACCCATGATGAGGTTACATTATATGACAAAGGTGAAGGGACTTTTGCTTAAGTAATCGAACTGCCTAATCAATAGACTTCGAGTTAATCAAAAGCCTGTGGGTGGGCCTGGCCTTATCAGGTGAATCTTTTCAAGAGTTTGGGAGGCAGAGCTGCTGTCTCCTGTTGGCCTTGAATAAGCAAGTCACCATGAGTCTTACAGATGCAAGGAAATAAATTCTGCTAATAAATATCATGAGCTTGGAAGAGCAGGGACTGTGAGTTTCAGAGGAGAACCCAGCCCCAGCCCACACTTTGACTGAGGCCCTGTGAGACCCTGAGCAGAGGATCCAGCTAAGCTGACCCACAGAAACTGTGATACAAGAAATGCATGTCATTTCAAGCTGCTGAGTTTGTAGCAATTTGCTGTGCAGCAATAGGACACTAACATGGCCCATACGTGGGTTGTTGGGTGAAAGACTTAATCACCTCTTTGAGTGTGATTTTCACGAACCTTGCACGGTACGTTTCCCAGTTGGTGCATTGAGTCTTCAATGGGCCATTCCAAATTCTACAAGATAAACAGCTTCTGGATGTGGCAAAAGCAAGGAATTCTGCGGGTGGGAGCCCATTGCAGCCCTTTTCCTCCTGAAAATAAAAGGGGGTTCTTGGTAGATGCTGTGTATTGTGGAATACCGTGGCAGGGAGGAGAGCACCCAGCAGGCCTGGGATGGTGGTTCTGGCAGAAGCTCTGTGGGTGAGGAAGGCACGTTCATATCCAGGTTAAGTGTCTACTCTAAAAAGGCTTCAGGATAACCAAGCTACCACAAGGCGGCCAGCTGCTCCTCCCGGGGATGATGCCATGCCGGGGGCTCGGGCAGCCTCCGCTAGTGGCAGGCTGGGCAATCAGTGAGTCTCTAATTCAGGTTGTCAAAGTCCTGCATAGCTCCCGTTCCCTGCCGCCCTGGCCATTCTCTACATGAGCCTCCACCAACACCAGTGGGGTGAGGACATCACTCTGCCGATTTCCGAGGGCCTCCTCATTAGTGGGTGCGCTGGGTGAGTGTGCCCACAGAGCCTTCACACATTATGCCCATCCCGAGGGTCCATCTACAGGTCTTTTCCCCAGAAGTTCTGGGCATCTGTAGTTCCACCTTTCATTCCAAGTTCCTGCTCACTGGGCCAAAGTGTCAGCTGTTCACCGCGACTCAGCATTGATAACATCGGGCCAGCTTTTGGTCCCGGCAGACTGGAAGCCCAACGGGCTGCTTGAAGCCCGGGTATTTGCTTTCAGTGCCATTTCTCAGGGCCATCCCCACANGAGCCCATTGCAGCCCTTTTCCTCCTGAAAATAAAAGGGGGTTCTTGGTAGATGCTGTGTATTGTGGAATACCGTGGCAGGGAGGAGAGCACCCAGCAGGCCTGGGATGGTGGTTCTGGCAGAAGCTCTGTGGGTGAGGAAGGCACGTTCATATCCAGGTTAAGTGTCTACTCTAAAAAGGCTTCAGGATAACCAAGCTACCACTAGGTGGCCAGCTGCTCCTCCCGGGGATGATGCCATGCCGGGGGCTCAGGCAGCCTCCGCTAGTGGCAGGCTGGGCAATCAGTGAGTCTCTAATTCAGGTTGTCAAAGTCCTGCATAGCTCCCGTTCCTGCCGCCCTGGCCATTCTCTACATGAGCCTCCACCAACACCAGTGGGGTGAGGACATCACTCTGCCGATTTCCGAGGGCCTCCTCATTAGTGGGTGCGCTGGGTGAGTGTGCCCACAGAGCCTTCACACATTATGCCCATCCCGAGGGTCCATCTACAGGTCTTTTCCCCAGAAGTTCTGGGCATCTGTAGTTCCACCTTTCATTCCAAGTTCCTGCTCACTGGGCCAAAGTGTCAGCTGTTCACCGCGACTCAGCATTGATAACATCGGGCCAGCTTTTGGTCCCGGCAGACTGGAAGCCCAACGGGCTGCTTGAAGCCCGGGTATTTGCTTTCAGTGCCATTTCTCAGGGCCATCCCCACATGGGGCACAGCGCTGCGCAGTGCGACGACACCAAGCATCGGCGGCCATCCAGGCTCAGGTTTTTATTTCCTCCGTCAACTGGCCACCAGGAGCCTCTGTGAGTCTCTGAGTGGAGATGACATGAAGGCGGGTGTGAGCAAGAAAAGGTGCTGTCAAAGGACGAGCTACCTGTTCCTGCCACATACTCATGTCTTCACGAGCTGCCACTGTCTGCTCTTGGGCACACATCTGTCTCCTTCAGGGGTCCGGCTGTCCCTCTGTGGGACCGTGCACACCAGATCACACTCTCCCCAAGCTGTCCCAGCCAATGAGTGGGCGTGGGGAAGGTCCTAGAACCAGAATCTTCCCATTCAATGTGGAGAGAGGGAGCTGGAGCCCCCACATTCCCATCTGACGTGGGGCTCCTCTAATGTTCGTTGTCGCTCTGCTTTCTCCTGCTGGGGGATCAGGATTTCTCCTTTCAGGCTCTTCTCACCCAGTCCTTTTCTCCTCCTTCTCCTCCTCCACGTCTTGCGCTGTGCTCTGAAGGCTGCCCGCCTGTCTGACTCCCTCCCTTCCCCCATCGTGGGCTTTCCCCAGCAAACTTGCCCACCACCCACCCTCTCCCAGTTTCTGATTCCCAGGGAACCGACACTGACACATTCACTAGGCAGCCTTGTTTTGTCCGTTAATAACTGTGATCCACACTTTCTGAGGGAACGAGGACACATTTAATGGTGTGTAAAGACTTCCATTTATTGTCTTCCCTTTGTTTTTGGTGTGTTGCTTTCTCCGCTTGGATTTCAGAGTAATCCCTAAAAAGCACACTGAGAACCTGTGTGTGGACAAAGCTTGCGGAGGAGTTGGCCTGCACGTGGAGGCGGGGCCTGGAAGCGGCTGTTGTGTCGTGTAGGCAGGGTGTGGGCAGCCCGGGTTGTGGCTGGCACCTTTCCCTAGACAGTGATCCCACAATAGCCTGTCTGTGGGGCCTAGAAACCCACCGCTAGCGTTTGGGGAGCTCATCAGGGCAAGGTTTTAAAGTCTCCACAGTTCAATTATGGAATTAATTTCCCTGTTTGCAACCTCTTTCCTCACCCCAGGCCTCTGCTATATCTCGTTTCTCAAAGCCCTATCCCCCAGGTTGAGTTTTTCCAGAAAATAAGCCTCTAGTTTTATGGCTTGGTGGTGGTTGGTGGTGGTCTGTGTGGGAGGGGGAGCCAGAAATCCGCTCCTCCAGGTGGAGACCGTGGTGGTCGTCTGGTCTGCAGCCCACACCCACCTCCAGCTCCCTCCTGTGCTTTTCAGATGCTTCTGGGACTCTAAGGCAGCTTCCAGCCCTTCACCTCCTGAGCACGTTTTATAGTCCGGTGAGTTGCGCCAACGTGTTGTTTCCGTCTAGTTTTCTCTGTCGTTTGGGTTGATGCCTCTTAGAGAAAGAACGTGACTGTGGGACTCGACTTTGCACTCAGCCATGGTATTTATAAAGGTTTGGAAGGAGAGGGGCACGCATGTATGTTGCATCCACTATTCGAAAACTGGAAGCCCCAGTGCGCCTGTGGCGCAGTCGTTAAGCATCTGCCTTCGGCTCAGGGCGTGATCCTGGCGTTCCGGGATCGAGTCCCACATCGGGCCACTCCGCTGGGAGCCTGCTTCTTCCTCTCCTACGCCCCCTGCTTGTGTTCCCTCTCTCGCTGGCTGTCTCTCTGTCAAATAAATAAATAAAAAATCTTAAAAAAACAAAACAAAACTGGAAACCTGATATTTAGTGTCCATCAGTGATTTTGGTATTTTTTCCCCTCCTTCTCCTCAATATCGCTAATGAAACCACCACACCTGTGCATTTATCTCACACTCTGTACTGTAGAGAGCTGCCCGGCTTGTACACCCCGCTCAACCGTTCCCGGAATGATCAGGGGCTAGATATTGTAGCTTTAACTTTGCATAGAGCCTTCACATAGTAGAAGGAAAAAAAACTGTGAAGAAAGATTATACCACGGTTGGGTAAATCTGAGTTTATGTTGCAGCTCTCTCGAGAGAGTTTATACTCAAATCAAGTGCTTAAGTTCCTGTATGTTAATCATTATACTTATATGATGTATATGAGTGCAATGTGTGTGTGTGAGAGAGAGCAAAGTGCCGATCTATTCCAGTGATATTCTGATTTATTCTGACTCACGAAAATTGACTTTGATTTTAAAGCCATGTAGTTACTTATACAGATCATATGCACGCATAATCTTGCACTTGAATATTTGAATATGACTTCATCAGAAGTTCATAAAGTTTAATTTAAGAGCACTGGGAATGGGAGGGGCTTTCTATGAATAAAATTTCATGTTTTTAAATCTTAAACGGGCAGTGGGAACTTTCTTTCATTGAACAGAGATCATAATTTTCAATCTACTTTTAGGGAGAGGTTTTCTCTTCTCCTTTCCCTCCAGAACAATATCTCCAGAATTCTACAAATAGAAATCTCTTATAAAACGTCTCTTACTGGAGATCATTTTAAATTATTCTTTTAAATAAACCCAGGTTATTTGGTCAGTATTTTTATCTGATTTGATTTTTCAAACTTCTTAGTGTAGATTTATTGATAATCTGGGCATCTGTGGTACACATTCCTAAATTTGGACTACCCTAAATATTATATGGGACTTAATATTTTTTGCAAGACTGAAATATTCAGTTCATTATATATTAACCTATTTGAGAGTGTTCAGAATGCAGAAATACTCAACCTCTCTCTGATGCTAATGCTGTGGGACATATTTCCATAATCTCACTACTGAGGTACAATTTAAACTTGCATCGAGGTTAATATTATAAGGCTCTTGGGCATGAGGCTGACAGCTTCCCCCACACTTGAATTCTGATTTTTCTTTGGGAGGACCCTACGTTTTCATTAACAATTGATGCATATTTTACAGACCTAAGTGAGCAGCCTCAGGCAGTTGCAGAGAAAAATGGTTCTTTTCTGATCTCATCTTGTCTTCCTGTTCATTTCTACAAAGTTTCCCATTTAGTCTAGACATAATTCTGCCACAGAGCAATGCTGAGTGCTAAGTGAGTCCAACAGTCCTGTTCTTTCTCTAAGATGCCGTGGAAACTCTGTATCGGATTGGCCAAAAGTTTTTAGAGAAACCAAATCCTCAGCTGAGTTATTTCACCAGCTGAATTCTTAGAGGGCAATAAAAACTATAATTAAACATAAAATTGGGGAGCAAGTTAAATAATACTGTGTGCAATCTTGCACAAACGCACCATACTTACGTTCCTATTCTTAGACCCGCCTTTGTTAAGGAAATTTTTTATCTGAGAATAGTTGGCAATGTTACATTAGTTTCAGGTGTACAACATAGTGAGTCAACTTCTCTCTACTATGATCTGCTGTGCTGGACACAAGTGTAGCTGCCACCTGTCACCCTACAACAGGACTACAACATAATTGACTATATTCCTTATGCTGTGCTTTTTATGCCCATGGCTTATTCATTTCGTAAATAGAAGCTTGTATCTTCCTACTCCCCTCACCCACTTTGCCTATTCCCCTCACCTCCTCTTCCCTCTGGCAACCATCAGTTTGTTCTCTGATTTTACAAGTCTGATTCTGCTTCCTGTTTGTTATTTATTAATTTGTTTTTTTCTTTAGATATCACATACGAGTGAAATCATATACTATTTGTCTTTCTCAGGGTGACTTATTCCACTTAGCAAAAAACCACTATGTCCATCCATGTTGTCACAAATGGCAAGATCTCACCTGTTTTGGGCAGCAAAATACAGTATACACCACATCTTTCTTCTCCATTTGTCTGCTAGCGAACACTTAGGTCGCTTCCATGTCTTAGCCATTGTAAATAATGTTGTAAAAACATAGGGGTGCGTATCTCTTTTCAAATTAGTGTTTTCATTTTCTTTGGGTAACTACCCAGTGGTGGAATGATTGGATCATATGGTATTTTTATCTTTAATTTTTTTTGAGGAACCTCCATGCTGTGTCCCACAGTGGCTGCACCAGTTACATTCCCACCAACAGTGCAAGAGGGTTCCTTTTTCTCCGCATCCTTGTCAACACTTGTTATCTCCTGTATTTCTGATTTTAGCCGTTCTGACAGGTATCAGGTGATATCTCGTTGTTATGATTTGCATTTCCCTGATGGTAAGTGAAGTTAAGCATATTTTTATGTGTGTGTTGGCTATCTGGATGTCGTCTTTGGAAAAATGTCTCTCTGCCCATTTTTTAATTAGATTGTTTGTGGGTTTATTTTAGGGGGTGTGTTGACTTGTGTATGTTCTTTATATATTTCGGGTATTACTCCCTTATCAGCTATAGAATCTGCAAATATCTTCTCCTGTTCCATAGGTTGCCTTTTTGTTTTGTTGATTATTTCCTTCACTGTGTAAAAGGTTTTTATTTTGATGCATTTCCATTAATTTATTTTTGCTTTTGTTTCCCTTGCCTTAGGAAGCATATCTAGAAAATGTTGCTGTGGCCAATGTCAGAGAAATTACTGCCTGTGCTGTCTTCCAGAATTTTTATGGTTTCATGTCTCACATTTAGGTCTTTAATCCATTTGGGGTTTATTTTGGTGTATGGTGTTAGGAAGTGGTCCAGTTTCTTTTCTTTTCTTTTTTTCTTTCCTTTCCTTTTTTTTTTTTTTGCATATAGCTGTTTAGTTTTCTCAACACTATTCCCAATATTGAAGAGACTGTCTTTTCCCATTATTGTCTCCTTTGTCATAGATTAATTGACCATTGTTTTTTTTTTTTATGAGCTTGCATATATATATCTTATTGCTTCATATATCTTATTGTTTCTGTTTCTCTGGAAANAGTTTTTTTTTTATGAGCTTGCATATATATATCTTATTGCTTCATATATCTTATTGTTTCTGTTTCTCTGGAAAATACTAATACCATATTAGACTTGGCTTTCATCTTGATTCTTGAATAATCCTGAAAATGATTACAAAATTAAATGACACAAAATTTTTTCAGTCACAGAAACTTAGTGCTCAGAGAGTATTTATTTATCATGCATGCATGCATTCATTCATCCATCCATCCAAAGGTGATTAGTGTGTGTGTAAAATGTGCCTAATTGCTGTAGGGGAAGGAACACACCACCCAAAGTCCCCATACCACGAGGACTTCCCCTTCCTAGGATAATCCTAGTTCCAGCATCTACCCATGTGCACATNTCCATCCATCCACAGGTGATTAGTGTGTGTGTAAAATGTGCCTAATTGCTGTAGGGGAAGGAACACACCACCCAAAGTCCCCATACCACGAGGACTTCCCCTTCCTAGGATAATCCTAGTTCCAGCATCTACCCATGTGCACATAGCCTACTCTCATGGAGAATAGCACCATCAAAATACTCTCTCTTTATTGATCCCAAGACATTTCTGGCATGAATTTTCTCTGTCCTGATCGACCTCATCTGTGCATATTCCAGCTAAGCAATTTTCCTTTTGAGCCTCAAATTGAGTGCTCCAGGCGAGTTCTGAGCTGTGCTAAGGACAGANAAATTGAGTGCTCCAGGCGAGTCCTGAGCTGTGCTAAGGACAGAGGGTGCAAAAGAGCCTACGTCTCCAGCACCATGTTCTGCACAATCTAAAATCCATGCTGATTTAAAAAATAGCTTTAAATAGTTGCCCAGTGAAGGAAATTCGTAGTTATTTACAGATTTACCATTATACAGCTAATTAATTACTCTTTTTGGAAATTTAGATTTTACTCAAATTTAAAATATTATAAAACTTCGTGATAAAGGTATGTATTAAAATTCTGTTGGAATTGTGTTAAATCATTATTCTATTTTGCTTATAGTCAATATGTTTCAAATGTAAAATCGTCTGATCAGTACAATGGACACAGCTGTGCTGTCACCTCATTCAAGTTTTCTTTGCATTCTCAGTAAAGTTGGATAGCTTTATTCATATAGGTCTTACAAAAGTCTTCTTAAGTTTATTGCACTTTAATTTGTGATGCCAATTTTGAATGCTACTATTTCCATTCATTTTTCTAAATAATTATTCTGGTGGAAAGGGATACAACTGAGTAAAAGAAAGAATGAAGAATGATTTAGAAAAACTCAATCCCATGTGCTGGACACAAGATATTCTACTTTCCTTTTATTTAAAAATTGAGATATATCTTTCATACGATGAATGTGGAAATCTTAAGTATACAGCTCAAAGGGTACTTACTCATGTGTATACTACACAGATAGATACAGAATGTTTCCAACACCCAGAATGCTCCTTAATGCAGCATCTCAGGCAATGCCCTAGCCAGAGGTAACCACTATTCTGATTCTCATGCCAATGGTTTGTTTTTGCCTGGTTTTAAATTACATATAAATGGGACCATAAAGGATGTAGCCTGTCCCCTCTAACTTCTTTCACTCAGCACTTTGACCCTGAGATCCATCCATGCTGTGTGAATTTGTAGCAAATTGTTTTTCACAGTTGGAATCACATCCCTGGAATAAATTCCAGTAGGTCATGATATTATCTTTTTTATATGTTGTTGGATTCGAATTGCTAATATATTGTTTAAGATATCTGTGTTCGTATTAGAGAGATAAACTGTCCTGTAATTTTCTTCTCCTGTAAATCCTCATAACATTTTGGTATCAAGGTTATGCTGGCTTCATAGAATGAGTTGCGAAGTGTTTCCCATTTTTGTGTTCTCTGAAAAAGGTTGTGTAAGAACTGGTGTTATTTCTTCCTTGAATGTTTGAAAAAAATTTACCAACAAAGTTATCTAGACCTAGAGTATTCTTTCTTCAATAGATATTGGAAAATTCAGGTTTTATTTAATTGCTATGAAGGTTTTAGCAAATTGTGATTTTTAAAGGATTCCTGTATGTATTTCATCTAAATCTTCAAATTTATTGCCATAAATTCAAAATAACTTGTTGTTAATATTTTAATATCTCTAGTATATTTAGTAATGCTTCCTTATATTCCTAATATTGGTAGTGGTGTTTGTTTTGAAATCAGACTTGCACATTGTATATAAATTTTATCAATGCTTCCAAAGAAACGACTTTCAGCCATGTTGATTTTCAGTGTTGTGCATTTTTTTCATTCATTAATATTTGGTCTTTTTAAATTTTTTCCTTCCCTCTATTTATCTTGGGTTTAATTTGCTGTCCTCTTATCTACTTTCTAGATTTGAAAATTTAGGTCGTTGATTTTCAGCCTTTGTTTTTTCTCTCAAATATAATAATCTAAAGCTATGAATTTTCCCTCTGAATACTATTTAAGATTTATCCCACTTATTTTTTTAAAGATTTTATTTATTTATTCATGAGAGACAGAGGGAGAGAGAGAGAGACGCAGAGGGAGAAACAGGCTCCCCACAGTGCAGGAAACCCAATGCGGGACTCGATCCCAGGACGCCAGGCTCATTACTTGAGTCGAAGGCAGACGCTTAACCGACTGAGCCACCAGGCACTGCCACTTATTTTTGTATATTCTATTTTCATTACTATTTACCTTAAACTCTTTTCTAATTTCCATTGTAATTTCTTCAGAGATATGTGGACCATTTAGAAATGTGTTACTTACTTCCCAAACATTTTTGGATTTTTTGGTTATCTTTCTGTTATTGTATTCTAATTTGATTCAAAGTGGTTGGAGAAGCTACCTTTTTATTTCAATTTTTAGACTTCAGTTTTTTAAATTTGCGCATAGTCGACACATGGTGTTACGTTAGTTTCGGGTGTACAGCATAGTGATTGGACAAGTTTATCCAGTATGCTGCACTCACGGCAGGTGTAGCTACCATCTGTCACCACAGCACTATACAGTATCATTGACCATATTCCCTATTCGGTGCCATTCATGGCATAGCTGGAAGCCTGTGCCTCCCACTCTCCTTCACCCACCTTGTCCAACCTCCACCCCTCTCCCTTATGGCTGCCATCAGTTGGTTCTCTGTATTTGCAGGTCTGAATCTACTTTTTGTTTGCTTATTCATTTGTTTAACTTTTTTTTTTTTTAATGAGCCAGATAGCATCTGTTTTGGTAAACGTCTCACGGTATGAACATGAATTGCACAGTTGTTGGTTCACACAGTCACGTTGGCTCATCATGTTATTCAAATCCTGCATACCTTCAGTGATTTTAGACATGCTTATTTTATCAGTTGTCGAGAGACTTGTGCTTAATTCTCACGCCATGGGTATGGATTTATCAATCTCTGCTTTAAACCTCTATGAAAATAATTCCTCTTCTATGTGCCATTGTTGCCATATATTATGTTTCCCCACCACCTTTCTTATTTTTAAATACAATAGGTTCCATGTTGAATCTCTCCTATTTTTTATATTACTTATTACTTATGTTTATTTTTATTTCTATAATCAGTGACTACATATGTCATATCCAATAGAATGATGACAAATGGCAATGATGAGCTGAGGTATACTTAGTTTGGGTGTGTCTGTGTAACAGGTCCATTAATAGGCTCGTGCTGTTTAACTTTTAAAAGGGATGTTGGGTATTGATATATTTTTTTTTATTGTTTTTAGGTCATATCCTATTATTCTTATTTTTACATGTAACTGTTATTTTAATCAGGAATGAATATTAGATTTTATTGCCTCTCTTAGAATGTTCATAACGATTTAGGACAGTGATTGATTATTAAGTTTAACCTATTTTTGCAATTTTGGATTCCCCCTATTCAGCTTTGATACTGTTATATTGAAAAATTGTAGCATTTTGCTTTTTAGTGTTTTTACTTGAAAAAAATTGCTCCAACATTACTAAGAGTTTGGACTATAGTTTTTTTTTTTTTTTAAAGATTTTATTTATTTATTTGACAGAGATAGAGACAGTCAGCAAGAAAGGGAACACAAGCAGGGGGAGTGGGAGAGGAAGAAGCAGGCTTCCAGCGGAGGAGCCTGATGTGGGGCTCGATCCCAGAACGCCGGGATCACACCCTGAGCCGAAGGCAGACGCTTAACAACTGAGCCACCCAGGCGCCCCTGGACTATAGTTTTTTTTAACATGCTATTTTTAGTCAGGTTTTGCTAAAAGAGTTTTCATTAGGTAAAAGTATGTTTTGGATCAAATTTTATGAATGTTGGAGTTATTACTTTAAAAGTTCAAGAAAAATTGTTAATAAAAATTGTTGGTGAAACTCTTTGAACTTAAACATATTTTGAAGATAATTATTTTTTAATATTAGATATATGTTACATGATTATTGCCTTTTCCAAGTGTTCTTTCATTTTAAATCACCCTTTTATTTTATATCAGGTTTCTATTTATAGAACAATTACGAAGATGGCACAGAGTTCTTGTAAGTCCCACAAACAGCTTTTCCTATTATTAACATTTTATATTAGTATGGTATATTTGCTATACTTAATAGACAATATTGACACACTGTTATTAACTGAGTCGTATTTTATTCTGATTTCCTTAGTTTTTACTTCCTGTCCTTTTGCTTTCTCAGGGTCCCATCCAGGATACTACATTATATTTAATAATTTCATCTTGTTAATGAATACTGATTTCTTAGGGCTGCCATAGCAAACTGCCACTAGTTGAACGGCTTAATACAACAGCAGTTTATCAAGGTGTTGACAGGGCCACGCTTCCTCTGTAGGCTGTCCGACAGAGTCCTTCCTCGCCTCTCCCTAGATTCTGGTATTGCAGGAAATTCCTGCCTTTCCTCAGCCTGTAAATACATTGCTCCAATCTCTGCCTTCATCCCTTCTCCCGTCACCTTTTCCCTGTGTCTCATCATATCGTTTTTCCTTTGTGCATGTTTGTCCCTGTGTCTACGCTCCTCTATTTATAAGAACATCAATCATAATGGATTAGGGGCTCACCGCACTCCACCATGACCTCCGCTTAATTAATTACATCTGCAAAACCCTTACTTCTGGGTTCTGGAACGGACGTGAGTTTGCAGGGGACGGCATCTCTTGGTTGTGACTGTTTCTTAGCCTTTCTTTGTTTTTGATGACCTTGGCAGTTTTGAATAGTACCAGTCAAGTATTTCATAGAATGTCTGCTAATTAGGATTTGTCTCGTGTTTTTCTCATAACTAGACTGTGGTTATGTGTCTTTGGGGGGAAGACCGCAGAGGTGAAGTGCCATTTTCATCACTAGTGACATACCAACATGATTTATCACTGTTGATGTTGACCTTAATCAATTGATTGGCTTAAGTTTTCTTTTAAAATTTATAATCTATTTTGGAAATTTTTGAAATAAAATTTTCCCTGGCACACCGCTTTTCAAATTAATTAACATACATATTGCCTAATACTAGCTATCATGGAGCCAGAGGCTAAAAGATCCAGAGACAGGGACAGTGTATAAATGGATTGCAAGACAAGTTCAGACAGATGGGAATTCGGCCAAGCATTCGGTGCCTTGGCTTCTCTTTTGCAACTCTGGCAAAAATGAAGTAACTGAGTCAGGGTCCCAGGCTGTCAGTTCCACTGAGCAGCAAATGAGGCACATGATACAAAAGGGGAGTTTAACAGATATTTCTTTGGATTGTTATGTGGTCATTGGTTATGTAGATTATCAACAGATTATATAGAAAAAGGGAGATGAAATCAAGAGACTGAAACACAGGGGTTTTAAATCAAAACCCTGTGGGGCTGCATAACTGATTTTTTTCTTTCTATCCAGGGTATCCTTTCTATCCTAAAAGTTTGTGCTCATCCAGCCCGCTCTACGTGATTGGGAACGGACAGACAGGGGGCAGTGGCCAATCTCATATTGCTGCCAGTTATATGAGCCAGTCCTATTTCTAAATCTGATGGTCTTACATCAGATAGGGATTAGGCTGTGTGTATAAAATTATGACAAATGAAAAGAAGGAGAAGTGGTTAGCCAGATAAAGGGAGCCAATAAATGGATAATGGATAAATGCCAAAAACAAAAAACAAAAACAAAGAAAGAAAGAAAAAAGAAGAAGATCTAACAGTAGCAAAGTGCGTACTGAGAGCCTGAGAGCAGCAGAATGACATCATCCGTATCCCAGGCGCCCGGAGGAGAGCGTCTGCAGGAACCTCCTCTTCCGTTTGAAGATGAAGGGCCAGGATAGACTCCAGCAGGGGGAAGGGTTTCATCCAGATGCGCCTTGATGATGCCAGTAGCACCTTGCCGATGAACACTTCCTCCATGTAATTCTGATGTTACTTTGTCTCTTGGTTCGTCTTTGAAAGCTATGACTCTTACAGAGGACTCGGCTTTTTGATCCCTTTGAAGTACATTTCAGCCACGAGTGACAGAAATATGTTTAATTCTTTCCTTTATTTGGCAGCTTTCAGAGTGAGAAGTTGGTGCCACTAGCAGACACGGAGGCCTCGTCACAGTCCCTTAAGTCTTAGCATTTCTGCCCAAGCTTCTTTTACTTTCTACCAACAGAAACTGCAGCTTTTGCCTGACAGCTTTCTCTGATGACCAGACCTCGGCGTGCCTGGTACCATGGCGCCACAGCGGGCTGGAGTGCACGGGATTTGAGGCCCCCAACTCCCTTCCTCATGGCCACTCTGATACCTGACAGAAACTGGTGAGTAAAGACCCAAGATCCTTCACTCCCAGGTGAGATACCTCTGACTTGTTTGTTGTCACTGGCTTCCAGAATTCTCCATTAGGATGAAACTCTGACCACTGTGACAACTAGCTTAATGACTTACACTCTATAAACTTTCTCAAGCTTTCCTCCTTTCTCCATCGCATGTCCCCACTCTTTGGCTGGTGTTTCCAGGGATTATTTCCCAAATAAACTACTTACACACAAGTCCCTGTCCCAGGGTTTATTTAGTGGGGGACCCAAACTAGGATGGGACCCTAGTTACTGTCAACGGTAAGCAGGGCCTTTCGATGCTCCTCTCACTGATTTTCTCTTGTCCTCCAGCTCTTTCTCTCTCATTCTCCTTTAAGCAAAACAAAACAAAAAAAAAACAAAAACAAACAAACAAACAAAAAACAAAAAAACCCCACAAAAAAACAACAAAAAACCAAAAAACAAAAAACACTGAACTTATGGAATGTTATATATTCTTTGTGTTTTAGTGTATTATGGTCATTTCATNAAAACAAAACAAAACAAAACAAAAAACACACAAAAAAACAAAAAAACAACAAAAAAACAAAAAACACTGAACTTATGGAATGTTATATATTCTTTGTGTTTTAGTGTATTATGGTCATTTCATAAATGCTCAAATTGTTACACTTTGGGACACTGACAACACTTTTCATGTTATCTCTTTAGTCTCTTCCTTGTTTTTTATTTTTTAAGACTTTATTTTTTGGAGAAATTTTAGGTTCACAGAAAACTTGTGTGGAAAGTACAGAGAGTTCCCATACACTCTCTGTCACCTCCCTCCCCAACACACACACAGCCTCCCCTACTATCGACATCCTGCCCTTACATGGTGCATTTGTTAAAGAAGATGACCCTACGTTGACACATTTTTATCATCCGGAGTCCATAGATTACATTAGGGCTCACTTTCAGGGTTGAATATTCTCCAACAAATGGGAAAATATGTGGGTTTGGGCAGATGTATGAGGACATGTACTTGCCATCATAGTATCATGCAGAATAGTTCACTGCCCTACAAATCCTCTGTGCTCCATCTTTTTACCCTTTCCCTCTTAGTCCCTGGCAGCCGCTGATCTTCGTAGTTTTGTCTTTTCCAGAATGTCATGTAGTGGAATCATATAGTATCTACTCTTTTCAGCTTGACTTCTTTCACTTAGTAATATGCATTTAATTTCCTCCACACCTTCTCATGGTTAGATGGCTCCTTTCTATTTAGTGCTGTATAATAGTTCACTCCCTGGATATATCAGATTTCATTTATTCACCTACTGAAGAACACGTTGGTCGCGTCCAAGTTTTGTCAATTATGAAAAAAGCTGCTATAAACATTTATGTGTAGGTTTTGGTATGGATATAAGTTTTCAGTACATTTGGGTAAATACCAAGGAGCGTGATTGCTGAATTGTATGGTAATAATATGGATAGTTTTGGAAGAAACTGCTGGACTATCTTCCAAAATGACTGCAGCATTTTGCTTTCCCACCAGCAGTAAAGGAGAGTTCTTGTTGTGCCATATTCTCACCAGTATTGGGTATTGTCAGTGTTCCAGATTTTGGCCATTTTAATAGGCGGGTCATAGTATATGTTGTTGTTTTACTTTGCATTTCCCTGATGATGTTTGACTTGGACATCTTTTCATATATTTATTAGCCATCTGTATATTTTGGTGAAGCGTGTTCAGATACTTTGCCAACTTTTTAATCCAGTTGTTCGTTTTCTCATTGTTGAGTTTTAAATGTTCTTTGTGTATTCTTTGTATGACAGTCCTTTATCTGGTGTGTCTGATTTTTTTCCTAGTCTCATATTTTCTTCTCATTCATATTATTCACACTTTTTAAAAGAGTTGTTGCAGGTTAACATACACAAAGACATGTGCACAAATTGTAAGTATGCAGCTCAATAAATTACCGCATGGTGAAGGCAGCCTTATCAGTGATACCTCAGAGGTCCTCGCGATGCTCTGTTCAAACGTTACTGTCTAGGGGCTCCTGGGTGGCGCAGTCGTTAGGCGTCTGCCTTTGGCTCAGGGCGTGATCCTGGCGTTCCAGGATCGAGTCCCACATCGGGTTCCTCCGCTGGGAGCCTGCTTCTTCCTCTCCCACTCCCCCTGCTTGTGTTCCCTCTCTCGCTGGCTGTCTCTCTCTATCTCTGTCAAATAAATAAATAAAAAAAAATCTTAAAAAAAAAAAAAAGACACCAGAGCAGAGTTAAAAACAAAACAAAACAAACAAACAAACAAAAAAAACCGTTACTGTCTAGGTAACCACTGGGCAGAGTTCTGTTGCTATAGATTAGTTTTACCTATTTTAAAACTTCATAGAAATGGGTTCATTCTGTGTCTAGCTTCTTTCCCTCAAAGGTANAAATAAATAAATAAAAAAAAATCTTAAAAAAAAAAAAAAGACACCAGAGCAGAGTTAAAAACAAAACAAAACAAACAAACAAACAAAAAAAACCGTTACTGTCTAGGTAACCACTGGGCAGAGTTCTGTTGCTATAAATTAGTTTTACCTATTTTAAAACTTCATAGAAATGGGTTCATTCTGTGTCTAGCTTCTTTCCCTCAAAGGTATGTTTAGGAGATATATTCCATTTTGATGGTAGTGGTAATTCATTCATTTTCTTTGTTACATTTCATCATATTAATGTAGTACATGATATTTCCCATTTTTCTGTTGTTGGACAGTTAGGTTGTTTCCAGGGTTAGTTACTATGACTAAAATTATGATGAATAATATTTTTTCTTTATGATGAATAATATTAAAAAATTTTAAGGGCACAAATAAAATTTCTTGTGTAAATACCTAAGAATGGAATATGGTCATAGAGTCAGTATAAGTTTACTTTATAAAGAAAAGCAAAATGCTTTTCCAAAGTTGCTGTGAGCTTTTACATTACTGCTAGCAAAGTATTAAAGTTTCTGCTTCTGTACGTCCTTGTCAGTATACGGTCCTGTCAGTCCTCTTCCTCTGGTCATTCCTGTGGGCGTGACGCAGTATCTAAGAATGTGTATGGGGTCGGCATTTCTTTGATGATTGATGATGTTGTGTGGCCGTTCGCATGCCTAATGGAAACTCATATTTCTTCTTTTGTTAAGCATGTGTTCAAGTCATTTGCCAATTTGTAATTAAGTTCTTTGTCTTTTTATTGTTGAGTTATAGAAGTTTTTAATATTCTGGATGCAAGTCATTTGTCAGGGACATGTGACGAGAATATATTCTTCCGGTGTGTGACCTTCCTATTAATCATCTTACCGATGACTTTTTGAGCAGAGATGTTTTGAACTCCCTTTTTAATGTCGTTGAAGTCCAATTAATAAATTTTGTTTTATAGCTATTTGTATTTCTCGGTTTTCTGAGAACTCTATGACCATTGCAAGGTAACTAACTAGTTAACTAACCAACTATGTATATATAGTATTACATATTTATTTACATGTTTATATAGATATATATTACTCTTGGCTGTCAACAGATTAAATATTTTAAGAACTCTGCTGATGTATAATTTATGTACCATGAATTCACCCATTTTAAATGCAAAATTTGGTTATTTTTAGTGAATTTATACAGTTGTGCATCCATCGTCATGATCCAGTTTTAAAACATTTCACCTCAAAATGAACCCTCATGCCTGTTTGCAATCATCCCCATTTCTACATCCAGCCCCAGGTATACTAATCTACGCTCTGTATCTATAGATTTGCCTTTTTGAACATTGATACAGGTAGAATCATACAATATTGTGGAAGGCAGAATTTAAAGTGGCCTCATGACCTCCGTCCCCTGGTATTATAATGGTGACTATGGTGCTTTAAATGATAAAAGGGAGATTATTCTAGTGGGCCTAATATAATCATATTAGGTCTTCAAAAGCAGTGCATGTTCTCCGGTTTGGTTCAGAGCAAAGGGAAAAGACAGAGATGATTTGGCAACACTAAGAGGATTTGATGAGCTCTTGCTGGCTATGGATAAGCAGGAGTTCCCCTGTGAGGATGGGGGAGTGGTGTCCGCGAGCTGAGAGGTGTCCCTGGCTGATAGCCTGCAAGGGTATGGAGAACTCCGTCTTACAGCTGCAAGCAGCTGGATTCAGCCAGCCACTTGGATAAGTTAGAAAGTGGGTTCTTCCCCAGAGCCTCCCAGTCTGGCCAACACCTGGACTTCCGAGCAGAAGACCCGACGAGCTGTGCACAGACTCCTGACCTACAAGGGTGAGGCGCTCCATGAGTGTTTTGTCACCCGTTGAGTATTTATGATGCATCAATAGAAAACTAAGACAAGTAGGTAGTCTTTTGTGCCTGGCTTATTTTCCGGACATGGATGCTCTTCCATGTTGTTGCGTACCAACATTTTATTCCTTTTTTAGTGATGAATAGTATTTGGTGCAGTTCTAAATAGTTAGTTTTAATAACCTTTGTTAAGTTTAAGCAGTTAATAATATTCAAAGAAAAACACTTCAGTGCATATATATTTATAGTGTGAAGACATTCTATACGTGTTCAGAGGGGAGTGCTGTTGAATTCATATTCAACGAAGATAAATTTAGTTAGCTTTTACATTTATAGTTTTGACTTTTACATTTAAGTCTATGATCAATTTAACTTCTCTCATACATCAAAATTATCATTCATTGGTAAATTGATAACCAAAAAAGTCACATTTAGTGGAAATGATGGTGGCCTCTGACTTTGGAAGGTATGGGAGAACTCATTGTTAGAAACACATATGTTTTAGTTAAAAGGCTTGAATCTCATTGATAAGATTTCATTGGTGTCTTAAGACTTTTTATTTTTACATCTTTCTAATAGGAAATTTAAGCTGGTCTAAGATTGCAGAGAATACCATGTAATTATACATAAAAATGACAACACTGCTCTCCACATCATGTTTAGTAAATTAGGCCCTTGAAGCTAAAAAAAAAAAATGAAGGATAATTGCAGATAAAGTGAGAAAATGTCAATGAAAGCCTAGTGAAAAATTCTGTAAGTGGTGCCAGAAAAAGGGAATGTAGTTGCTATGTAGCCAAGAATCGTAACAGTCTGCCTGTGGCACCACTCTTTGTCTCTGAAAATGTACTTTTTTGAATTATTTACCCCAAGAGAGAAAATAGTGTAAATTAGAATTGGAGGTAGCCCTCCGACAATCCCAATTTGGACACTAAGTTGTTTGAACACAATTTGTTGAAGGAACTTTATTTTCCCTATTTAATTACTTGATGTTTTTGTTAAAAATTGATTTTCCATTGAAATCTTAGTGTAATTCTGGACTCTATTCTGTTTCATAATGTATTTGCCTATCTTCATTCAAACCCCACACAGTCGTGATATCTGCTGCTTTACAATGTCTTGAGGTCAGTTTGTGTAACTTGCTCACTATATTGACTTTCCTAACGTGTAATCATAGTATGTATTTTACTTTATGTAGGATTTATTTAATCATGCTGAAAAAAGTTTTGTAATTTTTGGAAGAGATCTTGAACAACTTTTGGTGTGTTTATTTTTAATCATTTAAATGTTTGATATTATTATAAATAATACTGCTTTGAAATTTTATTCTCCAATTGTTCTTGCTTACACATAAAATTACAACTGATTTTTGTATATTGACCTTGTATCCTGTTACCTTGCAAAATTCACTTACTAGGTTTAATTTTTTTGGTAAATTCCTTTAGATTTTCTACCTCCACAAGCACATTATTTATGAATGAAGGCCATTTTACTTTTTTCCTTTCCAATCTCTATATGCTCATGATCAAAATTTTCTAAAAGTAATATGTGAATTGGAAAAAGAAATGCTATGAGGTTTGGCCTGAGTGGTTCCACCTCCACCTAAAACACTTTGCATTTTGTTTTTCTCACCCAGGAGCCCTGCTATATAAGAACAAATATTTCCGTTTTCTATACAAGTATTCGGTGGAAGGGGGATATTATGTAACATGACCAAGACACACAGATACTAAATTTTTGAATTTCAGTTAGTATTTGGACAGGACCTTTCTGATTTCCAAGCTATCTTGCTTTAAAACAATTATGAATCTTGAACCTGTGATTTGTGTAATAGCCATTTTTTATGTTGTATGTGCAATATGCATATTTGCTGTCTTCTATACCATTGATGAAAACTGAGCAAACAGAGAGACCTTCTATTACACCAACGAATGCATGATATTCAACCAGTTATAACCCACCCAAGCAGACATCAACATTCTTTCGTGGACCTCATCTTTAAATACTCCTAGTAAAAGTTCTCTGACATAACTGAATAACAAAACAGATACTGGGTAATAAACACTGCATGGATCCTTAAGCCACAACTCACAGTGTCAGAGAACTGTGAGTATGTGCATGGAGCAGTGATGGTCACATGAGTCTGGTAGGCTACTAGGCAATCTGCGTTCACCTATTTATTTTTTGATTTATGAGAAGGCATTTCTAAATGCCCCTTGGGCATCCAGTTGGCAATGACTATAAATTTAAAATACAATAAACCCTTCTTCTCTATAACATGTTTTTCTAACATACTGAGAAAAGAAAATGCTACAGGGAAAGAATTTAACAGAGGAAATCATATGAGCATTAGACAGACTCATTAAATGTTGTACATTGGGAAATATAAATGGGTTTCACTGAATATTTAATCAAAATTAATTAAAAAGAAATCTCTCACAGACTTCTATTGACTTTCTCTGTGTATGTCTAAATAGTGTTAGATCCTATGGCAAAACAGGACTTCACTGCTATCTGTAAATAGTGTATACCTCACTTTTGGCATTATATATTATGTGTATGAAAGATGGGGTTGAATTATATATGCATATAAAATTATAGCCAATGATATACTCTGTTGTCATGAGAGAATTGCAAATACAATAATGTTAAAAAATTGCAAATACAATAATGTTAAAAAATAATAAAAAATGTTAGAGATTTTGTCTTTATGTTTTTTCTTTTTCAGTAGCAGTGACGTATTGATAGTTGTGTACTGCAGATTGCACCTGGTGGGGAGGGGTAANCGATATACTCTGTTGTCATGAAAGAATTGCAAATACTATAAAAAATGTTAGAGATTTTGTCTTTATGTTTTTTTCTTTTTCAGTAGCAGTGACGTATTGATAGTTGTGTACTGCAGATTGCACCTGGTGGGGAGGGGTAAGAGGATGAGGAGGGAGAGGGAGAGGACCTTGGAAACATAGCCCACTCTCTGGACCACAAACAAATTCTGGTGACCCAGTGGCTGGAGAGATTTGGAAACCCACAGGGAAGGGGAAGAGTCTGTGCTAGGAGAGCTATTGAGTGTCAAGGGTAATACTGGTTTCATTTAGCCCCAAGCTTTCCTGAAGCATACGAACAATATGGGGACAGGGACAGAGGTAGAGATGACACCAGTATAGCTAGATAGAGACAATGGAATGATATTGTGGGTTTGCTTTTTCATCTTCCCACGTCATTGACTCAGAAACATAGTCTTCAGTGGCTCAGATCTAATGGGCATGCATAATTTACTTAACCATATTTGTGAGTGGCCTCCCTGGAAGCTTAAACAGAACTAATGTCAGTCCTTCAGCCAGAGACTCTCAATTATGGACTAGGAAAGAATTTTTTAGAGGTCTACTGAGGGAATTGAAAAATAATCATTTATTGGTTAATTCCTAACAAAAATAAATTATATTTGGAGGCGGAAGCTGGCAGACTCTGACTTTAGAAAATATGGGAGAATTTATTGTTGGAGATACGCACTTTATCAAAAGACTTTGTTCTGGTTGACAAATAAGGCTTGTTTTGTATTTTAAGGTTTTATGTTTGAGACTTTATGTATTTTAAGACTTTGAAAAGAAAATTTAGGATTGCTTTAGGAGTAATTATATCTAGAAAAGTCATAGCATTCCTCTTACAACCATGTTATAAACTTAGTCCCTTGAGGCTAAACAATAAAGGATATACAGTTTGTAGTAAAGATAAAATAAGAAATCATTATGGACTCACTATGAAAAAGTACGGTGAGCATTGGGAAAAAAATAAAGGAATGTAGGTGATGTTTAGTATAGACTCAGCTGAGTTTTCTCTGTGGTCATCGTGCTGTGTCTCTTTCTGTAAAATGTATTTATTTCAATTATTTACACTGAGAGGAAAAGAGATGTCTGGAGACAATTTTTGGTTTTTATAGTTGCAGTGGGCTCCTACTGGCGTTCAGGGGGTAGAGGATGAAAATGCTGCCTGAATCCTACAACGCACAGGACAGAACCCGCCAACCCTCACCCCCCCCCACCAGGAGATATCTGAACCCCCACGCTCTGGAGGGAAGTGAGTATTTCCTGATACGCTTGAAGTTCTGCCCAGACCAGCAATGGGCCCCTGGGCCTGGCACTGCTGACTTCACCCACAGAGGTTCATGGACACATAGCACGCCTCTCTACCAGCTTGTAACTCTGCCTCACAGGAATTCTGAAGTTTCTTCAGACACACAGGCCCTTTGAGCATTTCCATGCCAGACGAGAACGTGGATAAAAGCAAGCTTCCTCAGACACGCACAGAGGGAAGTTCGCTCCAAGAGGGGACTACTAAGACAGCTTTAAAATACCTGAACAAGCTGGCATTAGCCCCCCAGTGTTCCCTGTGTAGGTCAGTCGATCACTAACAGATGCTGGTGATACTACGGAGAAACAGGCAAATTCCTATAGGCCAGCTGCCTCTGGAAAGTTTATAGAGTTTCTGTTCTTATAAAACAGAAACTCCCACCTGAAGCAAATGAGTCACTGTCTCTGTGTGAAAACAGATATTTCTCCTGAAAATAACAGTTTGCGTGGGCATGGAAATATTTCACCTCTCTGAGAGAGAAATGCTCAAAAATCGAGAAAGTTTACCACACATTTCTTCAAGCTACCTTCTAAAGTCAGGTTTGTCTTTTGCCAGTTGAGGGAAGAGCTCGTGCTGACTTCACAGTGTGTCCAGAGACAGGACACTCGCTTCCACAAGGATAGTAGCCACGTGTGCATGAGTGTGTGCGTGTGAAGGATGGAGTGTGCATGCACGGAAGTGTAAGGGTGTTTGTGTGCATGTGCAAATGCCTGTGCAAACGTGTGCGTGCACCTATGCACATATACACTCGTGTAAATGTGTGCGTGTATGTTTGTGTGNGTGCACGTATACACTCGTGTAAATGTGTGCATGTATGTTTGTGTGTGCATGTGAGGAAGTGCACACGCGTGAGAGTGCGAGGGTGTTTGTGTGTGCGCTCACTTGTGCATGTACACACTTGCGTCAGTGTGTGTGTGTGTCATGTTATAGAATGTCTCCAGAGAAGCAACCCATAGTGCTAACATCAAATGCCTTGCAAACGCCCCCGTGCAGAACATGCCCTTGAGGAGCGCAGAGGCAGCTAGTTTGGGGCGCAGGACTTCTGTGCGGAGCCTTTCCTTCCAGTGCTACTTGGACTTGCTCATCGCTGGGGATTGGGGGCGGGGCGACAGGGGTCCTCACAGAAGGAGCTGCATGCACGTCTGTCTATTCGGCTTCCCTGCACGGTGACATTAGTCACGTAAGGCTGCTCTCCAGACGGCCCCCCGTCTCACCAGCAGTGACCAAGTGTGTAACACTGGCTTAGCCGTGTGAAAGCAGGAATCTTTGTTGCACCGTCTTCTCTTCTCTGCTTCTTCCTCGCCTGGCACCTGACAGACCCTTGAAGTTAGCCCCGCCCCTTTGTATTGTCACAAGCCATAGGTCCCTGTGCTCCACCTGGAGTGCTGAGGGTGACAAAGCCTGAACTGCCCCCCGGGGTGCAGGTCACCACCACGACAGGCCGCGCGGTGAGTGCTGTTGCGGATACAGAGACCCCCGCGAGGAGCCAAGGCAGGTTGCTGTGAACTTCGACTGTGAGACATGGTTGAGATCGAGATTTTTCCCGGAGGAGAAAGAAGCCAAAAGAGGAATTTCAGACAAGAAAGATCACGAGGTAGTTGGATGGTGGCAACACAAAGATCTGCTTGTTTTGGAAGAATTTGCTTATCTTTGGTACGTATGAGGCACTAAGAAGTACCTGTTTGTATCTCCTTCTATCTGTCCACTTGGGCCACCGTAACAAAATGCCATACACTGGGTGGCTTAAGCAAGAGACATTTATTTGTCATGGTTCTGGAGGCTAGAAAGTCCAGATCAAGGTGCCAGCTGATTGGGTCCTTGGTGAGAACTCTCTTCCTGCCTTACACACAGCCGCCTCTCCCTGTGTCTGCACATGGGGCGGGGGGATGAGGGGAAACAGCTCTGCCTCTATTTCTCTTCTTATCAGGATACTAAGGCGTCGTGGGGACCTCACACTCACGACCTCATCTAACCCTGAGTACCCTCCAAATAGTGTCACACTGGGAGCAGGGCTTCAAGATGGGAGTTTTAAGGGGACACAATACTGAGTCCCTAACACCATCTATATATCATCTCAATTCATCAAACTGTCTATGCACATACAGGCTGTTTGTGAAGGGTACACACAGAATTGTCATTCTTTCTCCATGGACAGTAAAGAACCAGTTTTGATTTTTCTACAGAATGAGGAAGAACTCCATGAAGAGATCTGTGTTCTATAAAAGCTATTCTGGTGCCGAGTTCAAAGGAGGGGCTGGAAGAGAGGAGTTGCTAGTGGAGAGAGCCCACCTCGTGTGCAGGAGGTGATGAGGATCTGAGCGGAGCCAGCCGAGATCTGAACGGGAGAGAGGGAGTGAGGGGACCCTGGAGACATAAGATAGACGAACTTCACTCATTAGTTGAACGTGAGTATACGTGGAGATTGAATATGCATGCATAATTCTGGATACCATAACCGCGTGGCCAGCGATATCAGGAACCCAGATACTGAACACCTAAGGGAATGTGAAATATTTAGAGAGAGAGAGAGGTGCAGGGCTGAAGTCATTGCAATGTGAGCCAGCACTCATGGAAGAGCATGGGATTTGCAGTCAAGCAAAGTTCTGGTGCAAACACAAGCTTTCTTGTTCTTAGGGGAGGTACTTATCTCTCACTGCCAAACCGGGATACTTGAGAGATTCTTACAACAACAGTAAGAATTAAAATATATAGCCCATATTGTTTATGAATTATTCTTCGAATGACTGATAATTGTGCTAGTATGTAATAAACACTCATTACCAGCTATGAGTACATAACTTTTCCCCCCACTCTTATCATGATAAATACATGAACAGGCAACACGTATATAGCTTTTGTTGAATGAAAGGCATACTCTCAGTTTTTTCCAAATAGCAGTGCATTAAATTTTCGCAACATTCTCTAAGGTACTCTTAGTATTTTTATTTTTCCCACAAGCAAAGGGAGACACGGGAAAATCCAGCGAATACGTGGCAGAGGAGGAATCGCTACGGGAGTGAGACAGGAGAAGGCGATGCAGAGGCCAAGAAGAAAACCTGAGGGAGAAGTGGGGGGCGTGTCTGCTGTGTTCGAGGGCAGGCCGCTGGGAGGGTGAGGAGGATGAGGATAAGGATGAGTAGATCAAGGATGGTCAAGGCCTGGAAGGCGCTGGGCTGTGTGTCCCGGTGGGAAGGGAAGGATAGGCAGGCAGCCATGGGGTTGAAAATAGATGAAAGTTAAAGATGTGGAAACAGAAACTGTTTTAGTAGCAACAGGAGTGAGAGAGAAGAATGGGGGCTTGAGAAGGAGAACGAATATGGACAAGAGAACAGATTGTAACCTTCCTGCTTAATTTCTCAAGTAGTCTCATGGTGGGTTCTCATCCTGAGTTGTCCTCATTTTATTTTATTTTTTAAAATGATTTATTTATTTATTTATGGGGAACGGGGCAGACGGAGAGGGAGAGAGAATCTCAAGCAGACTCCACACTGAGTATGGAGCCCAAAGCGGTGCTCAGTCCCACGATCCTGAGATCATGAGCTGGGTTGAAATCAAGATTTGGATGCTCAACTGACTGAGTCTCCCAGGTGCCTGAAGTTATCCTCATTTTAAAAATAGAAGAATGGCTCAAGGGTCTTGTTTGGGTAACACTGTAAATCTCTTTACAGGTAGTTTCTATTAATATACACAACTGAAGATTCCTGAGTCCACCTAGCTTCACATTTTACCATTCTGTCTTTAACTGAAATAAAAAAAATAAATAAAAATGGTTTCACCATTGAAGTCTGGCATTGGTCCTTTAGTTTCTGCAGAACATGCGTTGTCACCAAGAAATAATACAGTCATATGCTTCGCATTCCAAAACTATTGCTTTCAAAATATTTTCTGGATTATATCTTTACAAAAATTGCTTACATTTTCTTCTTTATGGGCAGTTCAGTTAGTTGACTCTTGTACACACACGTTTAACTGGAATGTCACACAGTGATAGGCTGTGAGTGTTACAGCAGGACTCTTTCCTTTTTTTACATTTTTTAAATTTTAATGTTTTATTATTATGTTCAATTAGCCAACGTATAGCACGTCATTAGTTTTGGATGTAGTGTTCAATGATTCATTAGTTGTGTATAACACCCAGTGCTCATCACAACGTATGCCCTCCTTAGTACCTGTCACTTGGTTATCCCATTCCCCACCCACCTTCCTTCTGTAACCCTCAGTCTGTGCAGGACTCTTTCTGTCTTGGTGTGTATGAAGCTGCCAACATGGGAAAGCACTAGGAGAGCTACCAGGTGTCCCTTAGGTCCTTGGTAAAGAGAATGGGCCATCTGTCTCCTGAGATGCATGGAGACAGAGTGGTGCTGGTTTTGCCAGGATTGGCCCATTATTCACCCCCAGCATACAGAGGGTTCTGTTGGTGAGTTGGCAGTGAGCATTTCCTGGAGAGAGTTTTCACCGTGCTCTTTGTTATTTTCTCTTTATTTAGTGACTGGTAGTGGTTCATGCCTAAAGACGAAAGTGGCCAGCTGTGGCGGGAAAGTTGACTAAGGTAGGTGGCCCTGTGAGTAAGCTGCACCTGCACCAAAGATGCATGTTTTTCAGAGATTCCATGGGGACCCCATGGATAACTCTTTCTTGTTTGTACCGCGTGAAAGGGCAAGAAGGTAGAAAACTGGAAACCCCTTCGAGGGGAGTTCTAAGCTGGAAAGTGGCTTTACTCAAAGTGTACAAGGAAGTAACCTCATGTGGACTACACAAGGTGAACATGAAAACTGTGTTACATCCAGTATGATGGAATGATTACATTTGCAGTGGGCAAGGGAAACTACATTTCTTCCAACGCAGGGGTGTGCTGGCACTCAGGAGAGCTGGCAGCGTGCACCTCTTCCCATTTTTGCATTTGATGCCAACGCAGCATCAAATGAGCATCATGGGAGCATTGGCGGCATGGAAATCAGTAAGCACCACTGATCAAGGCCTTTTCTGTTCTTTGGAGAGCTGGTTATTATTCTTGTACTAGCACACCACTGCTCTAAGCTCCTCTCTCCTTCACCGTGGCCTGGAAGGGATCCAGGAAAACCACAAGCAAGTTGGAGAAGAGGAAGGAGGAAGAAAGGGAAAAAAAAAAAAAAAGGGGTTCTCTCAAAATAGCTTTGAAGCCCAGAATAGACATGCACTGGGGAAAGCAGAGGAACTCAACAAGGAGTGGAATTAGATTTACATAGGATAGAACATGATAGAAACTAGGAGCAGATCTGATGGCGTTTCTTCTGGGGCAGGAAGCTGGGAAAGTGTTGGGAGGGTTCAGTGAGTATGGTGAGCAAAAAATAAATGCATTTCTTAAGTATGTCTTTTTAAATTGGTTACAACTCGATGGGCTTTTCCCCTGGCAGTTGAATCAGACCATTTCTGGTATTTTTGTGATTTAGAAATTACCTTGTTAAATATCATTTTATATATCAGAGGACTACTCTTCTCCTTAGCTACTAGGAAAGAAATGCTCTCTGTAGCTCTCCTCTGAAGTCTCTTAACAATCATTTCTCTAGGAGTCTGTGGTTTAAAAGCCTTAAAATTAGAGAAACCTTAAAATAGTAATATTCATATGGGAACTAAGGCTTCTATGTTTCATCAATGACAGTAGTTAAAATGAGGACAAAACAGATAAAGAGTTAGGCTTACACTTTGTATGGGGAAAGAATCAAAGGAATGCCATGCCAGTTATGACAATGAGAAAAATCTGAAAATCTACAAATGATATTTTCCTTGAGTGCATCAGAGAGCATGAGAGGCGTCCAAACAGTCCAAATTCTTCCTCATGTTGCTCCCTTAGGTGCTCGTGAGGAAGAGGGGGGACAGGGCCAAAGATTGGGATGAGTTCTGCCTGGATGGTGCAGGCATCCCGGTGATGACTGGCTGCTGCCAGAGCCAGCTAAGAACCATCACCCACTTCCTCCCAGCCTTCTCTATATGCAGTCAAAGCTTTGAGGTGAGGGGCAACTAACCCTTCACCCTCCAGCCCATGCAAAGATCCAGTGCTTCCGGAAGAGGAAGAGCACAAGCAAAATGCACCTGCAGCTGTGAGAGGCATTAGAAGCCTTTCTGCTCTTGGAACCACATGAGGATTCACTCTTTACGGGGGAGGAACAAAACTGAAATGCTTCCGTCCCTCAGGGAGGAAGGAGGAAGCTCTCTTAGGCTCAGGACCACGCACCAGTGCAAGGCAGGAGCCTCCAGAGATACAAAGCAGGGCGTAACTGCCTCAGGGGCAAGGCCCAGAAATGCCAAGAAGGCTCAGGTCCCAACTCCTCAGCATGCAAGTTTTGCCTAAGACTGAGGATGGTTCTGGGGGGACTCCTGAAAGCAGAAATTCAGAGAAAAACCTGCTTTCACCTGAGGCAGGAGGCCAAGCACAAATGAGGAGCAATTGTTGCTGCAAAAGTTTGGAGCCCATGGGGCGCTATAAGCAAAGCCCAGGTCCGACTCAACTCACTACAGTGAATCTAACTTCCAGCCCAATGGCCTTCAAGAAGGGACGTGCCAGTTTCTGTATATAAATAAAATTGACCCCAGTCTCTATCATCGTATTCTACACATTCAATAAAAAATCCTGCATTCAATTAAAAAAAATGAGAAACAGAGTAAAAGTAAAGATGAAAAAATAAAATCAAATGTCAAGAGATAAAGCAGTTAATAGAGCAAGGTTTGGAGAAGACTTGAATGTTAGAGTCATCATTCAAACAGGAACTGTGAAATCACTATATTTATGTTAAAAGACGTAGTGGAAAAAGTATGTAGTTCAACATGAATGTTTAGATGGCAGATTTCACAGAAGGTTGGAAACCATAAAAAAGAATCAAGTAAAAATGCTACAAATAACAACACACACACACACACGCACACACACATGCACACACACACGCGCACACGCACGCACGCACACACACACACACACACACACGCGCACACGCACAATGTCAGGGAAGTAGAACTTATTCCATGCACTTACCAGCAGACTGGGTATAAAGAGGTAATTGGTGAACTTGAAGTTGGGTTAGTAGAAATTACAAAAAAAAAAAATATGAAAAAATAGAGTAGCCACTCAAGGGTGGTGGGACATTGAAGCATGTAAGATAATTGTAACTGGAATTTCATAAAGAGAAAAGAGAGAGAAAAGAGAACAGAAGGGATAGCAAGTGAAAGATTTGTAAAAATTGTGAAAGAATTAAACCACAGATTTAGGAATCTCAGAACCAACCCAGAGCATGAGAAGTCAAAATCCATAATTAGTCACAACATAGGAAAACTCCAGGAAACCAAAGATAGGGGACCTGGGTGGCTCAGTCAGTTGGGCATCTGCCTTTGGCTCAGGTTGTAGTCCCAGAGTCCTGGGCTTGAGCCCCATGTCAGGTTCCCTGCTCAGTGGGGAGCCTGCTTCTCCCTCTCCCTCTGCTCTCCCCCTGCTCTTGCTCTCTCTCTCTGTCTTGCTCTCTCTCTCAAATAAATAAATAAAATCTTAAAAAAATAAAGAAACCAAAGATAAAAAGGGAAAGCACAGAGGAACATTAGCTAGAGGAGCAAAGAAAAGCCAAAGCAGTCTCCTAATCAGAAACGGTGGATGGTCAAAAGGAATGAAAAAGCATCCTAAAAGTGTTCGAAGGGGGAAAAAAGTCAACTCAGAGATCTTTATTAAATAATTAAGGTGAAATATAAACTGTATATGAAAAAAAAAACCCTTGAAATAATCCATTGCCAGTAAACTTGCATGTTAAGGAATGTTAAGAAAATTCTTTAGGCTGGGGCGCCTGGGTAGCGCAGTCATTAAGCGTCTGCCTTTGGCGCAGGGCATGATCCTGGCATTCCGGGATCGAGCCCCACATCAGGCTCCTCCACTGGGAGCCTGCTTCTTCCTCTCCCACTCCCCTGCTGTGTTCCCTCTCTCGCAGGCTGTCTCTCTCTGTCACATTAAAAAAAAAAAAAATCTTAAAAAAAAAAAGAAAATTCTTTAGGCAGAGGATCATAATGTAGATGGAAATTTGGATCTAAACAGAAATGAAGATCATTGAAAGCAGTAAACAGGAGGATAAACGTACAATATAGTTTGTATTATTTTTAAGAACTTCAAAAGACAATTGTTAAAAGAGAAATAGTAATGATGTATTGTAGAAGGAACATCCATGAAAGCAATAGTGTAAAGGAGGAGAGGCAGAAGGAACATGGAAGTGAGATGTGGGCGAGTTCTTAGCCTCTGTGCAAAGTGGGGCAGTGACTTGAAGTCAGACTATGACATGTTAGGAGGTATCTCGTCAACCCTATATCAGCCACTAGAGATAAAATGAAATCATAAAAATTTTAAATTAATCAAGAAGCATATTGGTAAAGAAGAACAAATAACAAAGAATGGATGGGGAAATAGAGCACACAGCAAAATGGTGCATTTTATTCCCACCATATTAATAATAACATTAATAATGATTAATAATTATTAAAAGTAACTGGCCCATCAAGTTTACTCCTAAGTATTTCCCAGGAGAAATGAAAACTTACGTCCACACACAGACCTGTACATGAGCGTTCACAGGCTGGTGGAGAGGCTCTGTATCTTCGTGTGATGGTTTTCGCACAGCTGTGTGCATCTGTTAGTATGCTTTAAACTGTAAATCTTTTTTTTTAAAGATTTTTTTTTTAATTTATTCGAAAGAGATAGAGACAGCCAGCGAGAGAGGGAACACAAGCAGGGGGAGTGGGAGAGGAAGAAGCAGGCTCATAGCGGAGGAGCCTGATGTGGGGCTCGATNGAGAGGCTCTGTATCTTCGTGTGATGGTTTTCGCACAGCTGTGTGCATCTGTTAGTATGCTTTAGACTGTAAATCTTGAACAGGGACTATTTAACATAGTGTATTTTATACACTCACCAAACTTCACTTGAAAATCTCAAATAGGTAAANAAACTGTAAATCTTGAACAGGGACTATTTAACATAGTGTATTTTATACACTCACCAAACTTCACTTGAAAATCTCAAATAGGTAAAAATGTTATTCCAAAAGCTATAAACAAAACAAAATAAAACACCAAAAATTATTTTTGTTCATTAAAATAGTATAATTTTATTTTATGTCGGTTATCATTTACTCAAGATTTGTCTATATTTGTGTATGTTTATGAGGAAATGATATAAATTTTAAAATGAATAATTTAGTGATAAAGTATTGACTCTTTCCTGGAAGTCACATATTTACCATTAAAGAATCCATGCTATAACTGGGATGAATGAAGGAATAAAAAAAAATTGTGACAACAGTGTGACGATTTAAAATATTTTTTATTTTTTCTCAAATATTATAATCAATTTTGGCTTTAAAATGAGTAAAATCTAGATACATCTCTTTAATGTGTTAGTTCCCAGCTCTCCCCCCCGAAACTATTATTATATCACTGTTTTATTATTGATGGCATTTTAGAAATGAAGAAATCTAGGTAGCAACTCAAGAATAAAATGCTGCATATTAGATCTTCTAAGTGCACTTTGCATTAATCCACCACGCTTGGAAATGCAGAACAACTTTAAAAATGCATTGCTGTATGTGCTGGGGTTTGGTCTTTCGTGACCAATTCTCTGTGAATCTTCCTTTTTTGTCTCATTCTCCCCCCACCCCCTGCGCCTGGCCCAGACTTCTGTAAGCCTCTAAGACCTATAAATTGAGTTTCCTTGCCTTAGCTTTTATCAAACATATGGGTCAAATTCTAAAAATACAGGCGAGTAGTCCCATTTGGTGGGGCATGGCCAGTCCCAGATCAGATTAATATTGAGTTGTCCTGACTATACACTGTTGTATATAGTATTTCAGATTATAAATAAGAACTAACGTTAGGAAGCTCACTGAAACAACTCTGGGAACACTCAGAGAAGGGATAGTTTCAGCGTTCTCACTTTTGGAAATTGAATTTGACCCTCTGTTTGTCATCATTAGCAGACCACGCTTTTAGCACCTTAGGGCTGCAGAATAAGACCAAGTTGCTTCTCACACAAGCCTGTCATCGGGCAGTAAAATTCTGTATGCATATTATTCTTGTTTCTCCTTTAAAACATCAACAGATTTTATACTGCATCTTGAAAAGATAATAAAATATGAGAACAAGGTTTATTTTACTGATGAGATGAGATACTTTAATATTAACAGTAGAAAATAACCTGATTACAGAGGACAGAGTCTGAAAATCATCTCCCCCAAACTTGCAACTGTCTCTAGAGTTAAAACTTTGGGAGTGTGCCCTAAGGGGGTGAGTGTAAATCCTTATTCCATAAATGTGGGGTATCCACAATAATTTCCTTCCAAAAAGTACAGCAGTAAAAAGGAGGAAAAGCAGCTTTATGGTGGAGATATCTAAGGACACTGTCTCAGCCAGGTGATCAAGGTCAACAAGGACAGCGATGAGCCATGCTGACAGTGTGTACCCTTGATATGATGTGATGAGAATGGCCTTCATCTCTGAAACCCCTGTCTGATGTAGAGAAAACATCAAGGAAATCCCAACTGAGGGGACTTTGACCAAGTGTCTGACCAGTATTCTTCAGAACGGTCATGATTATCAAAAATAAGTTCTGAGAACCTGGCATTAATCAAGAACAGCTTCAGGAGGCAAGAAGACTAAATGTAATGTGGTATCTGAATGGGGTCCTGGGACGGGAAAGGACATCAGATAAAACTAAGGAAATCTGTATAAAGTATGGCTTCTAATTAATAATAATATGCTGATACTGGTTCATTAATTATGACAAATATACCATATTTGTGTAAGATGTTACTAGTAGGGGAAACTGTGGGGTATATAAAAAAAAATCAGTATTTTCACAATTTTCTGTGAATCTAAAAATGTTCTAAAATGGAAATTTTATTTAAAAAAATTGGGGAGGCTACAGCCATGAGGTGCACCAGCCCATTCTATTTCACTGAACGTTGCTGTTTGAGCATTCACTGGCATTATTGATTACGTGGAGAATTTTATTCTTACGTATTTTTAACCTCATTTGATACTTTCCACATCGCCTTATATTTGCTTGCTGATACTCATTGTTCCCCATCAGCTGCTGGCAGAAATTCTGTTCTCATCATTCTCAGCAATTGATATGTTTTCAGCACAATATTTATCATGAGGTGTGAGTACCATTACTTTGACCTACTTAGAATCATGTCTGGAGTCAAAATGAGGCTTAAAGTATACAGAGTACTGCTCCTTGTCACAGCAAGACAGTGACAGATCCAGAATTAGAACCCATGTTTGCTGAAACTCTAATTTATTGAACTTTTCATTGCAACCTAACTCACAAAGTGCACTAGGTCACGTAGAATAGAATAGACTTTGTAATTAATGCAATTATTTGAGATAACATCAATTTGTTTCCCTGTTGATATTAGCATTACCAGCTAGTTTCTAAAATGAGATTCTGTGTTCTTCAAAAGGAACAAATAGCCACCAAAGGAATATTGGTCTTGGTTTACTGAATATCATTTTTTATAAGCAAATAACTTCACATAAGAATTTTATAGATGGAGAATCCTGAGAACATTCCCCCGTGGTGCCTACTGGGGAAGGGAATGGCAGTCGTCACAGACATTCTGCTCACACCCACCTCCCCTTCTTCTCTGTTGACTAAAAGCACTGGTGGNAAAGCAAATAACTTCACATAAAGAATTTTATAGATGGAGAATCCTGAGAACATTCCCCCATGGTGCCTACTGGGGAAGGAAATGGCAGTCGTCACAGACATTCTGCTCACACCCACCTCCCCTTCTTCTCTGTTGACTAAAAGCACTGGTGGAAATCCCACTGATGATGAGGGAAAGAGATGAGAAAAACAAAAGCTGAACGTCTAGTGATGGGGGATGCACTTGGTAGGCCTACCATCCAACCTGGCGGCTATCATGCTTGTCAAAATCCCACCTGCAGACCCAGCATGGCAGTACCTAAGAGTAAGGCTTAATCAGAACATTGCTCCTATAACACACAACCNGAAATCCCACTGATGATGAGGGAAAGAGATGAGAAAAACAAAAGCTGAACGTCTAGTGATGGGGGATGCACTTGGTAGGCCTACCATCCAACCTGGCGGCTATCATGCTTGTCAAAATCCCACCTGCAGACCCAGCATGGCAGTACCTAAGAGTAAGGCTTAATCAGAACATTGCTCCTATAACACACAACCACGTTTATTCTCTTGGAGTTCTGGAGCTCCAAGTCTAAAATCAAGGTGTCGGCAGGGCTGTGTTCTGTCCGGACGTGTCAGAGCTTTTCCTATTTCCTTCCTTGCTTGTGGATGGACTGACCCTCACTTAACTCTCAACTCTTCTTTCCATCACCCCACCACTCGTCTGTTACCCCAATCCCTTCTGCCTTCCTCTTGTAAGGACGCAGGTGGTTATGTTTAGGGTACCGCCAATAATAGAGGGTAATGACCCCAACTCAACATCCTTAGTTTATAATCACTTCTGTGAGTCCTTTTTGCCATGTCACATTTGAGAATGGCACATTCTCAGGTTCTGGGGATGAGGACACTCACAGCTTTTGGGGGACAAGATTCAGCCTTAATACCATTGCTTCAAAGAGTTGCTCCTTTCCTTTTGGGTTTTTGTTTGCTTGTTTTCTCCATTTATAACACTATTTGCTGACACTTCTCTTTTTATACATCTCTCTAACGGAAACACTCTCATTCAAGACCTGTTAGCATTCTCCTACATCCTGCTCTCCCGGTCTCAGAAAATTCTCTTAGTTTTTCCTCTTCCTGCTTGTTAGGAGTTGCTGACCTCTTCTGTCAAGGATATACAGAATCACCTCTTTAAGGGATCTGAGTTTTACCCCCCCAAAAAAAAGAAAGAAAAAAAAGATGGAGGGAAGGAAGGAAGGAAAGAGGAAAGAAGGAAAGAGGAAAGAAGGAAGGGAGGGAGGGAGGAAGGGAGGAAGAAAGACAGCAGGCAAGCTTAATTCCAAGCACTTCATCTTTTCTGCCTGCCATAAACATTTGCTGAGACAAAGAAGCATATTGTCTGACCATCTGCTTGAAATGGGAGGAGAAAAAAATAGGGAGAAAAGACACAAACAACTCATGGCCGTTGGAAGTAACAGATCCGAGTTTAAATCTAGGTTCTGCCCTGACTGACTGATTTGGGGCTTTGTGTGTAAAGCAGGGATGGCAATGCCTACCTCACAAGGCTGTTACAAAATGATCAATGAACTTGAAAATGCCATGCAGATATAAATTAGTATTGTTTTTTATGGTTAGGAACAAAACTACCATTCTGCTCCTCATTCATTTCTGCGGTCCTGTTCTTTTTCTGGTTGTTTTGGACCTGCAGTATAGACAACTGTGGGGGACTGAGTGGGAAATGTATTTTTTTTCCTCTTTAAAATTGAGGAGAACACACAGTTCCAAAACCATTTTTTAATTTTTGGGAAATAGCAGTGGATTGACCCGTACTAGGTTATTTTGCTGCAAAGCTATGTGAGACTAACCTCAATGATGCAATTGATTTTTTCATAGTTCCTTATGAAGCCCGTTAGGCAGCTTCCAGTGTCGAGTCCATTATTGCATGGAGAGCCATTGGCCCTTTTTATGACTGGCAATATAAGAAGGTTCATTAGCTCCCAGCACCCACACAATACAGAGAGCCAGGGTGGAGGGGGTAGGGCAGGCGCTGGGCAGAGGCTTTTTTCTTCCTGCTTATTAGTACTTTTTAATGGACAGTAAATCACCACCTTCACTTGTCTGCCACGGACTCCTTTCCCAAGGAACAAACACATACAAAGGGCCTTAGTGACCTGTTCTTTCCCTTCTCAGTGTGGTTATTAAAAGTTCACAGTGGCAAAGGCAAGAAATGTTTGGAGAACATGGG
>NC_048227.1:106325956-106329353 GCF_002007445.2 Ailuropoda melanoleuca | reverse complement strand
TTCTTTCCCTTCTCAGTGTGGTTATTAAAAGTTCACAGTGGCAAAGGCAAGAAATGTTTGGAGAACATGGGCAAAGTCAGCTAGGTTCGGGTTTTTGCAGTTACTACCTTCCCTGCTCTCCGGTATGGACACATAACATGAACTGATCAGGGAATTTTTGCTCATTGAGTTAGTGTAAATATTTTTCAACTTAAGTGCACTGTTCCGTATATTTTAAACTATATTCTCCTAAAAGAAGGATAACTGGGGAGGTATTTAAACTCAGAGGCATTACCAAAAACAAAACTAAAAGCTATGAAACTATTTTTTTCTTGATCCTGTCAANGCTATGAAACTATTTTTTTCTTGATCCTGTCATCCAAATTTTGGGGGGAAGTACAATTAAAATTCACTGTGACATTCTCTAGTCCCTCAATAGGTGAGTTCACAAAAGCCAAGATGGATTTCAGATGGCCTGAAAATCCCAGGGATTCTGATTCCTTGACTTGGATTCTATAGTTCAATATTTTATTCACTTTTAAAATTTCATTGTTTCTTGTTATATATGAAATATATCTTCTTGGGAAAGATATAATATGCAGGATAGTAAGAAACTTATAAAATTCTCTCCTCTATAGTGTAGAGTTTCAAACATTCTTGTGCGTGAATTTAGCCGTGCATACGGATTTTGTTGGTTGTTCCACGTACACTGGTCGCAGTATTCTGATTAATGAGCAGAGTGTAGTCACTGTTTTCAGGGCACACATATTGTAAAATTTCAGGGATTCCCTGTGAAAGTGTCCTGTTGCCTTCAGCACCGTCTTCTCCTCCCTTGCTCCCTCTTTCTCACCCTTTTGCTACTCAAATAGGAATGCAGCACACATCCATGAAGAAGGCATAGGGTGTAATGTGCAGGCACATGGTTTGTGGGATCTCTGATTTTTAACGCCTGCTCTGTAGACTGCAGATGGCTGAGAACTGGGACATGTTTCAAAAGTGCCCTGAGTCTCTAGTTCCTTCACGTGCAAACGGGGGTAATATTCCATGGGGTTTTGTGAGGATAAACAACAACACCCTTTGCAGAGGTCCACTCTGTTCTTGCAATGCAGTAAATACATTGTAGCGGTGGGCATTCTACAGCAGTTCAAAATGTAATAGAGCATTGTCTGTTTCTTTGGGATAGATGGTTAGAAGTGGACCTGCTGTTTTCCTAGAAGGAGTCTTCTGAAAAACAGCCAATGGGATGCACACTCCTAATTTGTCTTCCACAAAGCCTGTGTCAATTCATATCATAAATAGTGTGGTAAGGCATTATTTTTCACTTATGCTCATGAACATTAGGTGTTTCCATTGATAAAAAAATTTTGGTAAATGATTTTCTCATTATTAATTTGCATATCTTGCTTACCAGTGAGATTGCCCTCTCCTATGTGTTTACTCAGCCTCTGTGTTTCTTTTTTTAGTGGCTTGTTATGTAGGCCTCAACTTGTTTTTCTGTTGACACCTTCTCTAGTAAGAATTGTAATCTTTTTTGTGACATAGTTGCAAATTTTTTTTTCAAATTGTCACAACTTTTCATCCTCGCCCATGTTTGCTTTTACACAGCCATGCAGGTTCGAAAATTATTTGTGTCATCATATCTATTAGGCTTTNCATAGCTATTAGGCTTCTTCTCTAAGATTTCTGCCTTAGAGGTCATAGTTGGAAGGAATTTCTCCATGCTCCAGGAGGAATGAGAATGTGTTCAGATGTGTTGGTCTGTCGCGCTGTAATTATTTAGAATTGCCAAATAGCATCTACTTTTGTGAAAAGATTTCAAAAGTGTTACACACTTAAACCAACTGTGCTAAACACTGATGTCAGCATCCAAAGATTAGTGTAGTTTTAGCGGTTAAGAATTGACGAGAACATTCCCAAGTATCAGCGTAAAATATTGTGGTGGTAGTGCTTACACTGAGGCCAACTGCCTCCGCTATGGATTATGTTAAATCAAACATTTCCAGGCATCTGGTGGTATACATATTAGACTTTACCTAGATGACGCCATGGTCTCTGACTGAGCCCGGCTTGTCAGGTTTCCTATTAATTTTGGAAGATATCTGTTGCTTCTATGAAACTCTTCTATTGCCTAAGATAAATAAAAGGAACAAATGGACAGGCATGTGAATAGACATAAAACAGTTGACTAAAAATAATCAGGGATAAAGAATATTTCAACAGATGAATCAACAAACTGTATCAGATATCTATCATTATAGAAATACATTTACAAATTTACCATCTACAGAAAAGTTAAGAATATGTATTATTTTAAAAAGCACATAGAATATCTAGTAAGGGTAAATGGAATAAGACACAAAATCCCAACAGAAGGAATGCACAGAGGATGTAATGACAGATGGCATCAACATGAAAAAGATCTTAAGATGATAATATGTGCAATTACTTTAATAAATCTGAAAGCCAAAAAGACATGGACAAATTCATAGATCTGGTGGGTTTTCCCGGTAAGGTTTTTGTCCTCCCTGACTCAGTGATTTCTAGGTAAATGAAAGCACGCTCTGGCATTAACGTGGTCTCTGCGGCTTCATCTCAGCCCTGGGACAGCGGCAGCTTTCTGGAGCTTTACTTGATTTGCAGGAATTTCTCTAACTTTTTGGTTATTCGTGTTTTCTTTTATGACGTGAACCCCTTCCTATTTTCTCCATCTCAGAAGTGGATTACGGTTCAGATGAAATACTTGGGCAGAGCGATTGATAGTACTTGGGAACACCACTTGGAATCAATGCGGTTGATGACAAAATTTTAGCACCTAATACACGAGAAAAAGAATTTGAGGCACATGCATCTAAACCATTTAAGGACAAATTTCTTCCCTGTGAGATCGCAACGCATCTCCGTCCTTCGCGGTTCCTGGCTCACGCATCAGCGCGGCACCCGCGCGGAGGGTACAACGTGCCCTCACGGACGTGCCCTCACGGACGTGCCCTCACAGATGTGCGCAGCGGGAGAGGCTGGGATCCGCACGCGCTTTATAAAGTTGGCTATGGAAGCAAGGGGGAGTAGGTACTATGAACTTGGGAAGCAGCAGGTTTTGATTTTCGACGGAACTACTGTCTTCTCTTCCAGGATTTTCTTTCTCTTCCCCCTGTGATTCAGTCGCGTATTTCATCGGGCTCACACACAGTACGATCATATCCTTTAAGACGATTGCTTCTTACGAGGTGGAACGCTATTGTGTGTGCCGTTCGGAGCCTCACGGGGTCGGCCTCGCTCCCTGACCCGAGGACGGCTCCCGTGCCGCGTTCACATCTGCCCCCCGGACAGGAAGGCATCGCACTCAGGTGCGTGGGGTCCCAGACCACCGCGACGCTGTGTCCTACGTGTCAGAAAAGGCAAAGGGGCTGTGATGCATGAG
>NC_048227.1:106297179-106325316 GCF_002007445.2 Ailuropoda melanoleuca | reverse complement strand
GTTATCATTTACTCAAGATTTGTCTATATTTGTGTATGTTTATGAGGAAATGATATAAATTTTAAAATGAACAATTTAGCGATAAAGTATTGACTCTTTCCTGGAAGTCACATATTTACCATTAAAGAATCCATGCTATAACTGGGATGAATGAAGGAATAAAAAAAAATTGTGACAACAGTGTGACGATTTAAAATATTTTTTATTTTTTCTCAAATATTATAATCAATTTTGGCTTTAAAATGAGTAAAATCTAGATACATCTCTTTAATGTGTTAGTTCCCAGCTCTCCCCCCCGAAACTATTATTATATCACTGTTTTATTATTGATGGCATTTTAGAAATGAAGAAATCTAGGTAGCAACTCAAGAATAAAATGCTGCATATTAGATCTTCTAAGTGCACTTTGCATTAATCCACCACGCTTGGAAATGCAGAACAACTTTAAAAATGCATTGCTGTATGTGCTGGGGTTTGGTCTTTCGTGACCAATTCTCTGTGAATCTTCCTTTTTTGTCTCATTCTCCCCCCACCCCCTGCGCCTGGCCCAGACTTCTGTAAGCCTCTAAGACCTATAAATTGAGTTTCCTTGCCTTAGCTTTTATCAAACATATGGGTCAAATTCTAAAAATACAGGCGAGTAGTCCCATTTGGTGGGGCATGGCCAGTCCCAGATCAGATTAATATTGAGTTGTCCTGACTATACACTGTTGTATATAGTATTTCAGATTATAAATAAGAACTAACGTTAGGAAGCTCACTGAAACAACTCTGGGAACACTCAGAGAAGGGATAGTTTCAGCGTTCTCACTTTTGGAAATTGAATTTGACCCTCTGTTTGTCATCATTAGCAGACCACGCTTTTAGCACCTTAGGGCTGCAGAATAAGACCAAGTTGCTTCTCACACAAGCCTGTCATCGGGCAGTAAAATTCTGTATGCATATTATTCTTGTTTCTCCTTTAAAACATCAACAGATTTTATACTGCATCTTGAAAAGATAATAAAATATGAGAACAAGGTTTATTTTACTGATGAGATGATATACTTTAATATTAACAGTAGAAAATAACCTGATTACAGAGGACAGAGTCTGAAAATCATCTCCCCCAAACTTGCAACTGTCTCTAGAGTTAAAACTTTGGGAGTGTGCCCTAAGGGGGTGAGTGTAAATCCTTATTCCATAAATGTGGGGTATCCACAATAATTTCCTTCCAAAAAGTACAGCAGTAAAAAGGAGGAAAAGCAGCTTTATGGTGGAGATATCTAAGGACACTGTCTCAGCCAGGTGATCAAGGTCAACAAGGACAGCGATGAGCCATGCTGACAGTGTGTACCCTTGATATGATGTGATGAGAATGGCCTTCATCTCTGAAACCCCTGTCTGATGTAGAGAAAACATCAAGGAAATCCCAACTGAGGGGACTTTGACCAAGTGTCTGACCAGTATTCTTCAGAACGGTCATGATTATCAAAAATAAGTTCTGAGAACCTGGCATTAATCAAGAACAGCTTCAGGAGGCAAGAAGACTAAATGTAATGTGGTATCTGAATGGGGTCCTGGGACGGGAAAGGACATCAGATAAAACTAAGGAAATCTGTATAAAGTATGGCTTCTAATTAATAATAATATGCTGATACTGGTTCATTAATTATGACAAATATACCATATTTGTGTAAGATGTTACTAGTAGGGGAAACTGTGGGGTATATAAAAAAAAATCAGTATTTTCACAATTTTCTGTGAATCTAAAAATGTTCTAAAATGGAAATTTTATTTAAAAAAATTGGGGAGGCTACAGCCATGAGGTGCACCAGCCCATTCTATTTCACTGAACGTTGCTGTTTGAGCATTCACTGGCATTATTGATTACGTGGAGAATTTTATTCTTACGTATTTTTAACCTCATTTGATACTTTCCACATCGCCTTATATTTGCTTGCTGATACTCATTGTTCCCCATCAGCTGCTGGCAGAAATTCTGTTCTCATCATTCTCAGCAATTGATATGTTTTCAGCACAATATTTAGCATGAGGTGTGAGTACCATTACTTTGACCTACTTAGAATCATGTCTGGAGTCAAAATGAGGCTTAAAGTATACAGAGTACTGCTCCTTGTCACAGCAAGACAGTGACAGATCCAGAATTAGAACCCATGTTTGCTGAAACTCTAATTTATTGAACTTTTCATTGCAACCTAACTCACAAAGTGCACTAGGTCACGTAGAATAGAATAGACTTTGTAATTAATGCAATTATTTGAGATAACATCAATTTGTTTCCCTGTTGATATTAGCATTACCAGCTAGTTTCTAAAATGAGATTCTGTGTTCTTCAAAAGGAACAAATAGCCACCAAAGGAATATTGGTCTTGGTTTACTGAATATCATTTTTTAAAAGCAAATAACTTCACATAAAGAATTTTATAGATGGAGAATCCTGAGAACATTCCCCCATGGTGCCTACTGGGGAAGGAAATGGCAGTCGTCACAGACATTCTGCTCACACCCACCTCCCCTTCTTCTCTGTTGACTAAAAGCACTGGTGGAAATCCCACTGATGATGAGGGAAAGAGATGAGAAAAACAAAAGCTGAACGTCTAGTGATGGGGGATGCACTTGGTAGGCCTACCATCCAACCTGGCGGCTATCATGCTTGTCAAAATCCCACCTGCAGACCCAGCATGGCAGTACCTAAGAGTAAGGCTTAATCAGAACATTGCTCCTATAACACACAACCACGTTTATTCTCTTGGAGTTCTGGAGCTCCAAGTCTAAAATCAAGGTGTCGGCAGGGCTGTGTTCTGTCCGGACGTGTCAGAGCTTTTCCTATTTCCTTCCTTGCTTGTGGATGGACTGACCCTCACTTAACTCTCAACTCTTCTTTCCATCACCCCACCACTCGTCTGTTACCCCAATCCCTTCTGCCTTCCTCTTGTAAGGACGCAGGTGGTTATGTTTAGGGTACCGCCAATAATAGAGGGTAATGACCCCAACTCAACATCCTTAGTTTATAATCACTTCTGTGAGTCCTTTTTGCCATGTCACATTTGAGAATGGCACATTCTCAGGTTCTGGGGATGAGGACACTCACAGCTTTTGGGGGACAAGATTCAGCCTTAATACCATTGCATCAAAGAGTTGCTCCTTTCCTTTTGGGTTTTTGTTTGCTTGTTTTCTCCATTTATAACACTATTTGCTGACACTTCTCTTTTTATACATCTCTCTAACGGAAACACTCTCATTCAAGACCTGTTAGCATTCTCCTACATCCTGCTCTCCCGGTCTCAGAAAATTCTCTTAGTTTTTCCTCTTCCTGCTTGTTAGGAGTTGCTGACCTCTTCTGTCAAGGATATACAGAATCACCTCTTTAAGGGATCTGAGTTTTACCCCCCCCAAAAAAAAGAAAGAAAAAAAAAGATGGAGGGAAGGAAGGAAGGAAAGAGGAAAGAAGGAAAGAGGAAAGAAGGAAGGAAGGGAGGGAGGGAGGAAGGGAGGAAGAAAGACAGCAGGCAAGCTTAATTCCAAGCACTTCATCTTTTCTGCCTGCCATAAACATTTGCTGAGACAAAGAAGCATATTGTCTGGCCATCTGCTTGAAATGGGAGGAGAAAAAAATAGGGAGAAAAGACACAAACAACTCATGGCCGTTGGAAGTAACAGATCCGAGTTTAAATCTAGGTTCTGCCCTGACTGACTGATTTGGGGCTTTGTGTGTAAAGCAGGGATGGCAATGCCTACCTCACAAGGCTGTTACAAAATGATCAATGAACTTGAAAATGCCATGCAGATATAAATTAGTATTGTTTTTTATGGTTAGGAACAAAACTACCATTCTGCTCCTCATTCATTTCTGCGGTCCTGTTCTTTTTCTGGTTGTTTTTGACCTGCAGTATAGACAACTGTGGGGGACTGAGTGGGAAATGTATTTTTTTTCCTCTTTAAAATTGAGGAGAACACACAGTTCCAAAACCATTTTTTAATTTTTGGGAAATAGCAGTGGATTGACCCGTACTAGGTTATTTTGCTGCAAAGCTATGTGAGACTAACCTCAATGATGCAATTGATTTTTTCATAGTTCCTTATGAAGCCCGTTAGGCAGCTTCCAGTGTCGAGTCCATTATTGCATGGAGAGCCATTGGCCCTTTTTATGACTGGCAATATAAGAAGGTTCATTAGCTCCCAGCACCCACACAATACAGAGAGCCAGGGTGGAGGGGGTAGGGCAGGCGCTGGGCAGAGGCTTTTTTCTTCCTGCTTATTAGTACTTTTTAATGGACAGTAAATCACCACCTTCACTTGTCTGCCACGGACTCCTTTCCCAAGGAACAAACACATACAAAGGGCCTTAGTGACCTGTTCTTTCCCTTCTCAGTGTGGTTATTAAAAGTTCACAGTGGCAAAGGCAAGAAATGTTTGGAGAACATGGGCAAAGTCAGCTAGGTTCGGGTTTTTGCAGTTACTACCTTCCCTGCTCTCCGGTATGGACACATAACATGAACTGATCAGGGAATTTTTGCTCATTGAGTTAGTGTAAATATTTTTCAACTTAAGTGCACTGTTCCGTATATTTTAAACTATATTCTCCTAAAAGAAGGATAACTGGGGAGGTATTTAAACTCAGAGGCATTACCAAAAACAAAACTAAAAGCTATGAAACTATTTTTTTCTTGATCCTGTCAACCAAATTTTGGGGGGAAGTACAATTAAAATTCACTGTGACATTCTCTAGTCCCTCAATAGGTGAGTTCACAAAAGCCAAGATGGATTTCAGATGGCCTGAAAATCCCAGGGATTCTGATTCCTTGACTTGGATTCTATAGTTCAATATTTTATTCACTTTTAAAATTTCATTGTTTCTTGTTATATATGAAATATATCTTCTTGGGAAAGATATAATATGCAGGATAGTAAGAAACTTATAAAATTCTCTCCTCTATAGTGTAGAGTTTCAAACATTCTTGTGCGTGAATTTAGCCGTGCATACGGATTTTGTTGGTTGTTCCACGTACACTGGTCGCAGTATTCTGATTAATGAGCAGAGTGTAGTCACTGTTTTCAGGGCACACATATTGTAAAATTTCAGGGATTCCCTGCGAAAGTGTCCTGTTGCCTTCAGCACCGTCTTCTCCTCCCTTGCTCCCTCTTTCTCACCCTTTTGCTACTCAAATAGGAATGCAGCACACATCCATGAAGAAGGCATAGGGTGTAATGTGCAGGCACATGGTTTGTGGGATCTCTGATTTTTAACGCCTGCTCTGTAGACTCTGCAGATGGCTGAGAACTGGGACATGTTTCAAAAGTGCCCTGAGTCTCTAGTTCCTTCACGTGCAAACGGGGGTAATATTCCATGGGGTTTTGTGAGGATAAACAACAACACCCTTTGCAGAGGTCCACTCTGTTCTTGCAATGCAGTAAATACATTGTAGCGGTGGGCATTCTACAGCAGTTCAAAATGTAATAGAGCATTGTCTGTTTCTTTGGGATAGATGGTTAGAAGTGGACCTGCTGTTTTCCTAGAAGGAGTCTTCTGAAAAACAGCCAATGGGATGCACACTCCTAATTTGTCTTCCACAAAGCCTGTGTCAATTCATATCATAAATAGTGTGGTAAGGCATTATTTTTCACTTATGCTCATGAACATTAGGTGTTTCCATTGATAAAAAATTTTGGTAAATGATTTTCTCATTATTAATTTCCATATCTTGCTTACCAGTGAGATTGCCCTCTCCTATGTGTTTACTCAGCCTCTGTGTTTCTTTTTTTAGTGGCTTGTTATGTAGGCCTCAACTTATTTTTCTGTTGACACCTTCTCTAGTAAGAATTGTAATCTTTTTTGTGACATAGTTGCAAATTTTTTTTCCAAATTGTCACTTAACTTTTCATCCTCGCCCATGTTTGCTTTTACACAGCCATGCAGGTGCGAAAATTATTTGTGTCATCATAGCTATTAGGCTTCTTCTCTAAGATTTCTGCCTTAGAGGTCATAGTTGGAAGGAATTTCTCCATGCTCCAGGAGGAATGAGAATGTGTTCAGATGTGCTGGTCTGTCGCGCTGTAATTATTTAGAATTGCCAAATAGCATCTACTTTTGTGAAAAGATTTCAAAAGTGTTACACACTTAAACCAACTGTGCTAAACACTGATGTCAGCATCCAAAGATTAGTGTAGTTTTAGCTGTTAAGAATTGACAAGAACATTCCCAAGTATCAGCGTAAAATATTGTGGTGGTAGTGCTTACACTGAGGCCAACTGCCTCCACTATGGATTATGTTAAATCAAACATTTCCAGGCATCTGGTGGTATACATATTAGACTTTACCTAGATGACGCCATGGTCTCTGACTGAGCCCGGCTTGTCAGGTTTCCTATTAATTTTGGAAGATATCTGTTGCTTCTATGAAACTCTTTTATTGCCTAAGATAAATAAAAGGAACAAACGGACAGGCATGTGAATAGACATAAAACAGTTGACTAAAAATAATCAGGGATAAAGAATATTTCAACAGATGAATCAACAAACTGTATCAGATATCTATCATTATAGAAATACATTTACAAATTTACCATCTACAGAAAAGTTAAGAATATGTATTATTTTAAAAAGCACATAGAATATCTAGTAAGGGTAAATGGAATAAGACACAAAATCCCAACAGAAGGAATGCACAGAGGATGTAATGACAGATGGCATCAACATGAAAAAGATCTTAAGATGATATTATGTGCAATTACTTCAATAAATATGAAAGCCAAAAAGACATGGACAAATTCATAGATCTGGTGGGTTTTCCCGGTAAGGTTTTTGTCCTCCCTGACTCGGTGATTTCTAGGTAAATGAAAGCACGCTCTGGCATTAACGTGGTCTCTGCGGCTTCATCTCAGCCCTGGGACAGCGGCAGCTTTCTGGAGCTTTACTTGATTTGCAGGAATTTCTCTAACTTTTTGGTTATTCGTGTTTTCTTTTATGACGTGAACCCCTTCCTATTTTCTCCATCTCAGAAGTGGATTACGGTTCAGATGAAATACTTGGGCAGAGCGATTGATAGTACTTGGGAACACCACTTGGAATCAATGGGTTTGATGACAAAATTTTAGCACCTAATACACGAGATAAAGAATTTGAGTCACATGCGTCTAAACCATTTAAGGACAAATTTCTTCCCTGTGAGACCTCAACGCATCTCCGTCCTTCGCGGTTCCTGGCTCACGCATCAGCGCGGCACCCGCGCGGAGGGTACAACGTGCCCTCACGGACGTGCCCTCACGGACGTGCCCTCACAGATGTGCGCAGCGGGAGAGGCTGGGATCCGCACGCGCTTTATAAAGTTGGCTATGGAAGCAAGGGGGAGTAGGTACTATGAACTTGGGAAGCAGCAGGTTTTGATTTTCGACGGAACTACTGTCTTCTCTTCCAGGATTTTCTTTCTCTTCCCCCTGTGATTCAGTCGCGTATTTCATCGGGCTCACACACAGTACGATCATATCCTTTAAGACGATTGCTTCTTACGAGGTGGAACGCTGTTGTGTGTGCCGTTCGGAGCCTCACGGGGTCGGCCTCGCTCCCTGACCCGAGGACGGCTCCCGTGCCGCGTTCACATCTGCCCCCCGGACAGGAAGGCATCGCACTCAGGTGCGTGGGGTCCCAGACCACCGCGACGCTGTGTCCTACGTGTCAGAAAAGGCAAAGGGGCTGTGATGCATGAGAGGCTATGAAGTGCGAAATTCTTAGTTTGTGAGCGCTTTCTCCAGCGCTTTCTCCAGGGCTTTCTCCAGCGCTCTCTCCAGCGCTTTGCTTTGCTTGCTTGCTTTTTAAAAGATTTTATTTATTTATCTGACACACAGAGAAAGACAGCGAGAGAGGGAACACAAGCAGGTGGAGAGTGAGAAGGCGAAGCAAGGCGAAGCAGGCTCCCCACCCCACCCCCCAGCAGGGAGCCAGATGCGGGGGCTCCATCCCAAGACCCTGGGATCATGACCTGATCGGAAGGCAGAGGCCTAACGACTGAGCCACCCAGGTGCCCCTCTCCAGTGCTTTTCTGATCAACAACATCTTATGGAATTTTCATAGAAAGTAGTGCTGGCTTCCAAAGTTCTCTGGCAAATATCGGCAAAGCAATTTAACAGTTTGTTTTTGAAACCTAAACAAAATGAATGATTTTCTTAGTTCTTCCACTCTAATTCTCCAACAGCAACTGCGATCCTTTTGGGAAACAATGGCGAGTAAATTACTAAAATAAAATAAATGTTTTAGATTCTTCTCCCCGCTCTTCTCTCTCTGAAACCACAGATACACACACACACACACACACACACACACACACACAATTTCTGAAGGTATACAGCATAGGAATGTGTGTGTTTGGTTTGAGGGGAAGGGAAGGGACCGTCTGGCCTTCAGACGGCATGAGGTCTGGAAGCAGGCTGCGCAGGCGCCAACCACAGGCCCATGACATGGTCTGTGGGCCAGATGGCCGCACCTGTGCTGCTTGTGCCCCCAGTGTGGGTCTGCTTCTTCCAGGTCACCTCGTGGTCCACAAGACAGATGCTAGAACTGCCGTCATGCTGATGCATGAAGAAGGAGGAAAGGAAGAGAACAGTACTCACTACTGGAGTGCGGCAGCCCAGGCTGCTTTTCCAGACACCTCGCTCGACAGCCACAGCTTATGTCTTGTTGACAATTCTGCTCCAAAAGGAGATTGGCAAAATATTCGCTGAGAAACTTGCTACCCTTATCAATATAGGAGTTCTGTTAGTGGGGAAAAAGGCAAAATGAGTATCAGGCAGCCACCAGCAGTTTTCCACCTCCCATATGTGCCTGTTGGGTTTTGTGCCATCATATAGATCACTTATTTAAAACAATAATTAGAAAAAACCTAACGTTACATGATAGTAAAATAAATGACAGTGGGAGAAGATAACAGAATAAATAAAAGAACTAAGGCAATAAGAAACTCAAGCCCAGTATGCCTGGCTGAGCTGCAGCCACCAAGCTGGGGAGGGTCGGGGTTCCTGGGTCAATGGGGACGCCAGGTTTGAGGGCCTGGGTACTTCAGTCACGGTGGTTGGAGGATGTTCTGTTTTTTGGCGACATATCATGGGGCCTACTGGGGCCTCTCCTCTGAGAACACGTGGTCTATAATGCAATAACGCTCCCCCAGCTGCATGGTATGAGCCCTTCCTCGCTGTGATCACTCCCCGTTGCTGGAACCAGCATTCTGTCTAACTCTTAGAAGGAACCTGGGAAATAGTTTTTGAATTAATGAGTACAAATATTCTAAAGATTCCCTAAACTCTAAGGTATGTTGATTTAATAAATATTACATTAATTTAAGCCTAAAATTTGTTGTCTACATTTGACATAAGAAATGTCATGCAACACTGTAATAAGCCACCACACTGATTTTTTCCTAAAATTATGGGGTTTAAAAACATATGAATATGCTTTGAGAGAAAGAAGTCTAAATAAGGAAAAAAAAGGTAATTAATGCTATACCTACCTATGATTAAAAAGAAATAAAAACAACACAGGTGCCCAGTTTGAAAAGTAAAAGTGTCAAACAGAGTAGAAGTCCCATTTCCCATTCTGGGCTCTCTCTCCAGGGATGATGGTCACCTGTTCTGTATTTTCTTCCTCCAACATTACTCCAGCTTATCCATCTACCCCCACCCCCATCATCTGTCTGTCTCTGTCATCTACTCATCCTTTTAAATTGATATAAAATATCTATTTTGTTAATTTACTGTGTTTGGAAGAACTTTCCATTTCAACACAATAGACCCATTTTATGCTTTTTAAACACGAACATATACAGACACTGGATGATATACGTGAAGGTAAAAAACAGCAAAATGAACAGAAAGCTGTGAAATAATACTCAAATTTGTGTGTCCTCCTTGAGCAGGACTTCAGTAATTTTCTCTACATGACCCTAATTTCAGTGGCTCACATCACATATTATTAACCAGTTTCATTCTGAAGGACACTTGATGGTTTTTAATTGCCTTGCTATTACAAACCATTATTTAAATAAATGAATATTCATATATGACACCACACATTTAGGATTTTATCAATAAGATACATTTATAATAGAATTCATGTATTGAAAAGTGCTTGTAATGGGTATTTCAGTTGATATGGCCAAACTGTGTTTTCTAAAGTTTGGTCCAATCCACTCTCTCACATACCCATTTGTAGGAGCGAGTGTCCACTCTGCAATGTTGCACCTGGAGCAAGTTAAAAAGTACCTGTTAAAAAGTACCTAGTTAAAAAGTAAAGTAGTTAAAAGTTAAAAAGTAAACTAGTGGTACTTATTTGAGATTCCACTGACTGTCCACATTTATGAGTGAATAAACATTGGTACGATACTAACTGATCTTACTTGAGAAGTTTTCATTTATTTCAATGTACTTTGGGGGTTTTAATAAATTTTCTAATTGGTTATTCCTGGTTTATTGAAAATAATTGCAACTAAATTTTAGACCTTTTCACCTCTCTACTTGCTCTAACTTTTCTAATGTTTTTGGTTAATTCTCTGAGGTTTATATATATATATATATATATATACACACACACACACACACACACGTGTGTGTGTGTATCTGATAGGAGATAGATGTATATATCAGTTTACATAGGTTATTAATATATTAGTTTTACATATCAGCAAATATAAATGTATGTGAGTTTGTGTGTGCATGTGTGTGTGAGAGAGACACAGAGAGAGTTTATGAAGCTATCACTTTCTTTTAAACTTGGTTGTTTTTTTCTTGTTATTGCTGTGTAAGAATTTTCTCAAAAACCTTTACAGAATCTATTATTATATTGCATTTCTTTTTGATCTAATAATAAAAGCATATTAATGAATTTTCTAAAAATAAAGCATCCTCGAATTTCACAAATCTAGCTCATTTGGTCATGGTGTATTAATTTTTAAATAATGCTGAATTTCATTGTATTTTATTCATATTTTTTCCTAAGTAATCCTACATGAGGTTGGTTGCAGTATTCTATTGATTTGCAATTTTCTGAGATCATTGGTAGAGGGATTCTTTTAAAGACTATCAAAAGTTTTTCTTTTTCCAATGGTATGAAATAGCCAAATTAGCACTGAAATGATTTCACTGTTGGAAGTTTCAAATGAATTTTATATGAAACCATATGAACCTTATTCTTTGAAGAAAAATGTATAACTGAACTCTTTTTAGTGCCTTACATTATTTCTGTTTTGTTTCTAGTTTCTAGTATCTCTTGAAGCAATTTTGGTATTTCCCCATAAATTATTTTTCATAGAAATTTTAAAGTAATTTTTATAAAATATATACACTTATTAAAAAATCCTTTGAGGCTGTAATTATATTCCCCTTCACTGTCATGATTTTTGTGGCTTGATTAGTGCTTTCTCCTTTTCAAAAATAATTATTCTCAGCTGGTGGTTGATCCATTTACTGCAGGGCTTTTTGTCTGTTTCATCTTTCTTGCCTTTGTTGGTTTCCCCAATTATTCTGATTTCCTTGCTTTAATATTGTTGCTCTTAAAAAAAAAAAAAAAACCAAAACTTATGCACTACATGGTAAGCACAGTTAAAGAAAAAAAAAAAAACAAAACAAAACTACTCCTATTTATTTGTGTAATAATTTTAGACTATGAATTTTCCTATAAGTGTAGTTTTAGCCATATCCAATAAACTTCAATGCATAAAGTTTTCATTATCAAGCAAAAATAATTTATGCATCTTTAGTGTAAGTATTGTTTACTAAGGTTTTAAAACTTCCAGAAAACTATTTTTTTTGTCTATTTTTACAGTTATTTTATAATTTTATTCCCCATGGTCAGAGAACACTATTTATATTCTTTTTACATTTTGGAATTTATTTGGTCTCTTTTATGATTACATATGTTTACAATTTTGATTCGATGTTTTATAAAACTTGAAAGTATATTTCCATCAAGATGTTTTTTAATAAGTATCCATTAATTTAATCTCATATATTATGCTCTTTTGATTCCTTATGCATTTTCTTACTTTTGTGTTCTTGCTTTCCCAGGGACTAGAACTGCAATTTGCTACAATTCCTGAAATGTGTGATTTTTGACTTAGACTGCTGTTTATCTGCTACATAAATATTTATGCAGAGAACGTCACTGAACATTGTGCCCCTCGTTATTATACAGTGTTTCACTTGATCTCGTTTCACACGTTCCGTGTGTGGAAAACTCACTCAGCTTTCTTATTGTGAAGACTTTTCCTGGGGATTTTTGGCAAACTTTTGTATTTAATAAATAATAATATTTCATTTTTTAGTTCTGTCTTTTTGGTCAGCTTTATTTTTAATGAGTTTATGCCATATTTATTTATTGATATAGAGTTGACAGTTGGGCTTAATTCTGAAATACTGAGTTTGTTGTGTTTTTGATTACCTTACATCCAATTAGATTGCAGATTTAATAATAAGGCTCAACGCACTCCACAAGAGAAAATTGGTTTCTCCCATTAGGTCCTGCAAGAGCTAGAAGCATTAATGTTAGCATTTGAAAAACTGATTCTATGCTTGCATGTAGTAATGCCTATGTTCTCTATCAAGTAGGCTTGCTAATTCAACAAGCAATAATTCACCCCCCTAAATTGCATGAAGTACCTGGCCTTATTAAGTAAGCATTGCCTGTGTTTGTTTTTTGTATTAGATCGTGATTATTTTAATATTTGGGAAGAAAAAGAGGTCAGTTGAAGTGCTTGGCCATTCTTTCTACATCAGAGCGTATTCCTAGGCTTATATCAAAAATAGAAAATCACATTCTGAAATCAATTGCCAAGATTATTAATGTTATATGCTACTAATCATGCCGTGTACTCCAAAGAAAAAATTATGTATAATGGCCCCAAATTAGTCACTGAGAGTAGTAACAGAAATGAAAAAGGTCTGTTTATTCCGGAAGTAATTTGTGGTGCTTCTGGCGATTGATACAAATTTCTTGTTATTAAGCACTAATTAATTTGTCAGCTAGTTTACTTTATGGACTTGCTGGATGTTCTTTTTTCTCATAAATATTTTATTACTTTGGTTAAGTAATTAAAGTTTCCTAAATAGCTTGTGTTTTGCTGTGCAGCTTATCTATGAATTACAAGGAACTTGGTGTGAGCTTCTTTCAGAGGATCTATTTCTGAAAACCACAAGCTACACCCGGGAGACGCTTCCCAACCCCGCTTCCCTCCACCGCCTGCGCCCGGCCAGCGCCCGCCCAGGAAGTGGCTCCTCTTGCCTGTGCAGCTCCAAGAGCTGCTGTCCCACTGCTTCCTGCTGGGGCCATAGAAAACTACGCCTTCTGCAGATGGCGCTTCCTCAAGGTTCTGGGCGTGGGAGCATAATCTGGAGGACAGCCCCGCAGCAGGTGACACACGTCCCTGCTCTGATCACTGTATCAATGCCCTGTTCCCTTCTTGTTTGTATTTGGTCATTGCATTGGAGAGCACTAAAACGGATGCACATGGATACCGCTGAGACAGAGTACGTGCAGGAAGAGAACCTTTTTGTCCTAGAAAGACACGCAGGAGGCGGTGAAAAGGCTGGGCCTCACTCTGCGGAGGGACACCTTCTTCCTGTGGCCGGGCGTGTCCCTGGCAGCGGACAGGGAAGAAGCTCAAACCATAATCTGGTCTTTGTCCCTCTGCTGCTGCACCAGCCTCTATACACTGGCTCCGCAGTCCATAAGCAGTCATAACCTGCCTGTCCTTTTGTCACTTGCCTGTGGAGAGTCTGGGGCCTCCTTCACCTGCAGGGTTCCGTCCAGACTTCACAGAGGCTGAGCCCTCCTGGCGCCCCCCAAGCCTGCTCTCCACTCCCACGAAATGGAACGGCTGATTCAGAATAAGGCTTCTCTGCTCTTCTTTTAAAGTTTTATTTGTATTTGTGTTTGCTTGTTTTAAAAATTTTAAATAATTGCCCTACATCCCGTTCAGAGTGGCTTCACATTCTCCCCAAATAGTTATTCTTGGAAATTTACAATGCTTATAAACCCATTATGAATGCTTCATCATCTGGAACTCCAGGTTCCAAGTAAACTAGATACAGGGTCAACTCATTTGAAATCAAATTGGCGAGTGGTATTTTGTTGTTCTTGTTATAAATTTGAAATTACAATTGAAACTCTACAACTGGTTTTCAACAGCAGCCCCATTGAATAGCATGCGCTTGAACTGTCAGTAGCAAGGGTATATGAACAGTTCGTTTTTCATGTGTATCTTTCGTTGAAATAAAGTTTGGTTTCAAGCAAGAATGTTTAGAGCTTTTAAGACTTCAGTTCTTGGTATAACAGTACACTTGATGGGGAACCATAAACGACATGGCGGGAGCAGATTCCCCAGTGGTATCTCTCACCACTTGTACAGGGTTGCTTTATCAAGCTAATGACTTGGAGGTAGGACTCTCCTGTTGTTGGAGGTATTGCACGGGCAGCATTTTCTAGAGCATTGTACGGTAGTAACTAGAAAAGGCAGTATATTTTCCTAACGTTTGTCTGGTAATAGCACTACGGTATTATTGTTGAAGGATTTTTTTTTTAAAGATTTTATTTATTTATTTGACAGAGAAAGAGACAGCCAGCGAGAGAGGGAACACAAGCAGGGGGAGTGGGAGAGGAAGAAGCAGGCTCATAGCGGAGAAGCCTGATGTGGGGCTCGATCCCGTAACGCGGGATCACGCCCTGAGCCGAAGGCAGATGCTTAACCGCTGTGCCACCCAGGCGCCCCAAGGATTTTTTTTTAAAATCATGTATGAGTGTTTTTTAAAATCATGTTTTTGTATACAAGTGAGTATAATTTTATTAGTGTTGTGGCAATGCCTGTTTTCAATTGTAAATAGTTAAGTATGCACCCGANGGATTTTTTTTTTAAATCATGTATGAGTGTTTTTTAAAATCATGTTTTTGTATACAAGTGAGTATAATTTTATTAGTGTTGTGGCAATGCCTGTTTTCAATTGTAAATAGTTAAGTATGCACCCGAGGCAAGACTTCTGGTTTTTTGCAGGGCTCAGTCCTAGTTTTTACTTTTATTCTAGAACATTAGGATTTGCTTGCCTTTTATGGACCTTCACTCTGAGTTAGGTGTGTAGGGGTGTACTGATAGTTTATGTATATATACTGCAGGTAGTTATGTAAATGATAAAAAGCTATGTTCAAGGGGAAAAAACAAACAGTGGGCTTGGGTTGTCCCTTCCACTACTGAGTTTTTTCCCTCCTCTGGATCTGTTTCTTTATCTATAAAATAATGGCATTTCAGCAGATGTCTTACCAGTTTCTGGCATTAGTTATCTGTGTTCTTCATTTTTGATGAATAAAGAATCATCCCATTTTTTTTTCACATTAGACATCTAACAAATATAAAATTGTAAAATACTAAAACATACTAAACACCGTAATGACATTAAACATATTTAAAAACTTCTTTCAAAATTCAAAGAAAAGGTGCACCATAGCCAATAGGAATCCAATAACTGAACTTGATCAGTTTACAAAAGTTATTCCCAGTAAAAATTCAGAAGTTGAACTTATGTATTAATAGAACTAATCTATTTATATATACACATTTCTATTTTTATTAAAGTATGTGAGCATTTGAAGTGAAAGAACGTTCCATATTTAGAACGAAATTTTCTAAAAATGTTACTTTCTTTTAACCATGGCTAATTGGAAAACTTATTCCTGTAAATAATTGTAAACCTTGCATGTGTTTATCCCGGCATTATTTTAACTCTCTCTTGTATTATCTCTTCATTAATTTTCTTTGGTAATTAAAAAAATTGAATTATAACAATGATAGTGGCATCCTTCTATGAGTTAATATTTAGCAATGAAGTTTCCAACATCTGGGCAGTGAATAGCTATTTATTTGGTTTTTAGTGATTCTTCATTAATATTCAACAAATGAATAATAAAGGATAATTTTATTTGCCAGCTATGGAACTATTCTCCAGCAACATTTTTCTTTGATCTTTGCTTGATTTTCTTCTTCTAAAAATTTGACTTCTGACCTTTATTGGCAGCTTGTTTTTTATAATCACTTAGTAAAACCTGAAATTTTTTCTAAAAATCCTAGTCTTCTAATCTGGAAAGAGCTAATGAATTCCCAGGTGAACTGATATTCTGTTGCCTGAGCTTATTTTTTTTAAAGGTTTTTAAATAAACATAAGAAAGCAAATATAAAAATAATTGTTATCCTCCACATACAAAATTCCTATTAAAGGATGCTATCTGCACCCACGAACCTTGCTGCTATCATTCAGGACATATTTAGNCAACAACTGAGCCACCCAGGCGCCCCAAAAAATCCTAGTCTTCTAATCTGGAAAGAGCTAATGAATTCCCAGGTGAACTGATATTCTGTTGCCTGAGCTTATTTTTTTTAAAGGTTTTTAAATAAACATAAGAAAGCAAATATAAAAATAATTGTTATCCTCCACATACAAAATTCCTATTAAAGGATGCTATCTGCACCCACGAACCTTGCTGCTATCATTCAGGACATATTTAGAACACCTTCAAAATTAGTTTTGGATCCTGGAACACAGTTGTCTGAATGTTCTAAGTGGTAGTTGACTTTTGTCTTGTGTGTGTCTGTGTACGTGTGCATTGTGTTAACAATCTACTATTATCCAGAGCCCAAAGAGCTTGGCAGTCAACCCATATAATACTATCTGGGACCAGAAATGAGATGTACTTATAAAATAATGAAATTTATTTCATTTGGTCTTCTGAACTCTTACTGAAGGTAATTCACTCAGAAGCATTATAAGACCACTTTGAACAATGCAGCTTCATTGTAATGAGTGCACAATCTTTTATAATGAATACTTTAAATAGAGTTGTCAGTGTAGAACATCAGTATAGGTTGGCTTAAGTAAAAACAGAATCTATCGGATCAAATGACCGAAGAGGCTGGCTCCATGCATGGCTGGACCAAAGGATCCAAACGTTACTTGCTCTTGTTTCTACCTCTCAGCCTACCTTCAACGATGTTGACTCCATTTCAGCTCTGTAACCAGAAATCCAAGTCCAACTGGGAAGATTTTGCCTCTACATGTTTGCTTCAGAAAGATGCTGTGACCCACTGTCACAGGATCAAATTGGATCCAGGGGGATGGAATCACATTTTTTGGCAGATCCTAGGCTGTGTATCGATCACTAAATCAACTGGGCAAGGGCAGTTTAATGTTTCATTGGCCAGATTCGTGCCACAGTCTCCATTCCTTGGCTGGTGTTGAGGCCTCACTCCAATGTCAGAAACAGAGGAGCAGGGCACCTGCTTGTCTCCTCAAAGCAGATCTATTAACTTAATAAAAGAAAATGGATGTTGGCTTTGGTGGAGCAACCAAATAGCCTACAAAGTGATGCATTTGAAGCCAAAGTTTTTGGCTTATATTGTTTTTTTGTTTTGTTTTGTTTTGCTTTTAGAGAAAGAGTGTGAGCATGGGAGCAGGAGGTGGTGAGGGGCAGAGGGAGAGGGAGAGAGAGAATCTTAAGCAGGCTTCACCCAGTGGGAGCCCAATGCAGGATTCAATCTCACCACCCTGAGGTCATGACCTGAGCCAAAATCAAGAGTCAGACGCTTAACCAACTGAGCCATCTTGGTACCCCTGGCTTATATTGTTTCTTGTCATTATTGTATAGTAACCAACAATATGAGAACTTACATATAAAAGTCTGCATAAAAGTTAGTTTTAAAATTAGTTTTATTAAAAGTGTTAAATATGCAGATTCAAATTCATGCTCATAATAAATTTTATTATTTCCTCTCCATTCATCATACTCTGTAGAAAAACCAGATAAGGAGCTGGCTTCTCTATTATTTGTTTTTTAGGAAAACTGTGCTTACTTAGGCATTAGCTTCATGTTTAGAGATTTTCCCAGTATGACTTGAAAATTAATTATTGTAAATTTAGTTAAAATCTGTAGGCTATCCATATTTTTCATGCACTTGCATTAGAAGTTTCATTGTTTGGGGCTTTACTTTCTCTTACGATCAACTTGTTCTTGTATTTTTACCTGATAAGATACAGGCTAATACTTGGAGAATTTATTATTAGATAAGTGACAATTTAGCATCCATTTCTTTTTTCCAGACTCTATATTTGGATTAATTCCCAAAGCATCCTTTATCTTAGGGAAGTCACTAGACTATTCACTATTTCTTTCTTTTCATTATAAAGTCATATAATACCACTTATTTTCTAATTTCTTATTTTGCTAATCTGTTCAATCCATTATATCAGGAAGGTGTCCTGAGAGAACACAGAGAAAGAGGTAGCCGAGATAAAAGAGGAAACAACCTTGCTTACCAAGGAAGCAGGAGCAGGTTTTTTGAGGACTGATTGGTCAAATTTTGCAGTACGGGTATTTGTGTTATATAGTAAGTGGAATTACATTGACTGCCTCAGATATGTATTATTCTTCTCTAGATTTTTAATATTAATATATAAGAAAGCATTGAAATCTAATAAACATCATCTTCTTGGTATAAAAGACATTATCTCATTCTTCTTTTAATGGATTTTGAAAAAAAGGTGTAGACTGACGATCTAAAGTAAAAAGCACATTTTTATTTTGTTTTTGTTATTGAGTTTATTTTTTGGTCTTTCATGTTATTTACATACTTCTAAAAATCCTATTGAAATGATTTTAATGGGTAAAAATTGAGAAGAAGAAAGTCATTATTGTTGTGTATAATTTGTTCTCACTATTTTAACAGTTATGTATGGAAAACACAGCCATTAGCTAGCTGCTAATATATAAAATTGGAAAATTCTCTATTTCTATAATGAAAAGCTTTAAGGAAATATTCCTCAGATAAGAAGAGAAGAAATCTTTTTATAGTAAAGTGCCATTATTATTTCCTTTCACTACCTACTTGTAAAAATAACCAGTCACTAATCATGGGAGAGATAGTACATTCTCACCAAAGATTCATGTGCTCCTATTTCTTTTTCAGGTTCTTGTGTGGGACCTTCTGTGTGGCTCTGGCTGGTGAGCTGAGAGAGTCCATGGTGGTGAAGACCAGGTGCCTTTCTGTAACTCTCTTCCTTGCTCACAAAGATCTTGGAGGCCACCTGTGCCACATGGCACAGCCACGGGGTGGAGGACAGCTGGTCTACCTAATTTGGACTACGCATGAGTGACAAATACAATTATATTTTGTTAAACTACTGATGTTTTGAGACCTGGGCACCCTGGCAGGTAAAATTAACCCAGATTCACACATCAAATTTTATTTAAAATATTTGTCTGACTTTCAATTTTAAATGTCTCATGTAAAATTCTTGTAAACAAAACTTAGGGAAAAAATGAAGACAAACACTTGGTACCATCCACAGTTAGTGCCGTAATTCTTGTGATGGTCCAAACACATGGCCCATTTATCTCTCTCAAGACTCGCAGGATATGAGATTGCGGCTCCAGATAGCCATGCCAGCTCTATTTTCATTTTCAAAATCGTTGCTAGTAAGAAAAGTGTGAAGTTCTCTGGCATTGCTTTATTTGCCCTGATTAATAGGATCAAAATTTTGTCTTGGAGTTACAAGTGATACTTCAAATCGTACCATATTTTGTTCTTTTCATTTGTTCCTCTTTATAACAGGCTAATACTTTTCCTACTAATTTAATTTTAATTATGAAACATTCCAGAAGTATGAAGGGTTATAAGAAAAGTAAAATAAAGAATACTAGTGAACCTATCATCCAGATTAAGAAATAATAAATGCAAAGGCCTGTTAAAATCACCTGTGTAAACTTTATAGCTCTCATTATACAATCAGCCATATTTCCCGCCTGACTTTCTAAAATTAACCATGATCTTGAATTGGGTGTTTAACATTCGGATTTATTTCTTTATATATTTGCTTCCCACATACATAAATCACACAATTTATGACATAGCCGTGTTGATATAGAGCATTAATTTACTCGTTTTTGTTGTGTCAAGTATTCTGTGCTCTAATTTAATTTTGTGCCAGTTCTTAGCAAGTAGTGGGTATCTGATAAATATTTATTTTTTTTAAAAGATTTTATTTACTTATTTGACAGAGATAGAGACAGCCAGCAAGAGAGGGAACACAAGCAGGGGGAGTGGGAGAGGAAGAAGCAGGCTCGTAGCGGAGGAGCCTGATGTGGGGCTCGATCCCATAAAGCCGGGATCACGCCCTGAGCCGAAGGCAGACTATTAACCACTGTGCCACCCAGGCGCCCCCTGATAAATATTTTTAAAATTGAATTGGAGAAATGTCATACATTGCTTAATTTAGGATTCACAAAGTTACCTAAAATATTTGTGTTAATTTTCATATATATATATATACCTTTCTCTTGGGATTATTTGAAATTAATTTTCTTTCTCCTCTGAGAGTGGCTTTCTTCTTGCTTAAACGTTCTATGCCTAGATCTTAAAAATTAGAAATATTTACTCTCCTAAAAATTAGGTAACAACTATTGTTCTAACAGTCAATATTTAAATTTATAATCTAGTTACTACATAAATTTTAACTGCAACCCATAGTATATTTCAGATCCTTCAGTGTGTTGAGGAATATGGTTGAATACTGCAATTTAACAATTTATAATTTTTTGAAAACTGAAATGTGATATACAACAAAGTAAGAAGCACTGGTCAGGACATGGAGAAATTGAACTTCTCAGACCTTGCTGATGGGATTGAAAAATGGTGCAGCCACTTTGGAAAACAGTTTGGGGGAATCCTTAAAATGTTAAACATACATTTACCATACAGTCTTGTAATCCTACCTCTAGGTGTTTCCCTTAGAGTATTGAAAATATATATTCACACAAAATATCTGTACAGGAATGTATGACAGTATTATACATAACAGGTAAGAAGAAGAGAACCACTCAAATGTTTATCAACTGATGAATGGATAAATCAAATATAGTATCTCCATAAGATGGGATATTATTCAGCCATAAAAGTGAATGAAATACTGGCACATGCTGTAAGTTGGAGGGGCCTTGAAAGCATTAGGCTGAGTGAAAGAAGTAAGAAACAAACAAACAAATATTGTTGATTGTATGATTCCACTTTTATGAAATGTTCAGAATAACCATATCCATGGAAACTTGTACATTGATTAGTGTCCGCTAGAGGTGGGAGGAGAGTGGGGGATGACTGCTAATGGCTATGGGGCTTATTTTGGGGATGATGAATGCTGTGAAATTAGATAGTGTTGATGGTTGCACACCTGGGTGAACATACTAACAGGTCATTCCCTCCCCTCATACTGTATACTTGAAAAAATGGATTTTATAACATGTGAGTTATAGCTCAATAAATCTCTTATTTTAAAAATAAATTTAGAACTATATCATTGAAATGCAGAAATGTTTATTATTTCACTTATTTACTTGATCACTTTATTGGATTATGTATTGATATATCTCTTTTCCAATGCCCATTTAGCAAATATTTGTTAATTTATACTCAGTAAGAAGCTATGTCTTATATAAAAGTGTGCACATTTATCAGAAGCTATATTTAAAAATGATCCAGTATTACACTTGCGCCATCACTCCTCAGAGCACTGTCATTTCCATCAGCTGTGGCTCTGAGACTTATATTCCCCAAAAGGAATAATCAGGCTGATGAGAACAGATATTGCTTACCTCACAGAGCTGCACCATCTGTCCCTAGACTTATTTTTTGTGTGGTTAGATGATTTGAATCCCACACCTAAGCTTTCTAACTTTGCTCCTTGACTGATCTCCTTGACTAATTTAATATTGGCTCAAGAAAAAGACTTTGGGAGGGAGACTTCATGCCTCTGTATCACCAGAGTGAAAGGACCAGCTTCAAATAAATATTTTGGATATCACTTGTAGGCAGAGAAGTCTTGTCACTAATACATTGGAACTCAAGAGACATAGTCCACAATATTTCCAGACCAACTTTTGGGATACCAACACTTGCTCAGAGGTAGATTCCTTCACCTGAGCTGTTTCTAGAATAAAGCAAGCACCATAAGATTCTGTACTAAGAAGGGGTATTTTGAGAATGCAAAGTCCCTTAGAATGCAGCCCATGAACTGTTTTCAGAAGCACCTGCCATATAAAAGGGTATTATCATTTATTTGGTAATAGAGACCGGATATCTTTTTAGAACAGAAGACCCTTGGCAGGAAGTCACAGGATACTGTCAAATTTTCCGGAGTACACATAGGTGCTTGAGTGTAGGGAAACAGTGATTCTGGAAATGGTGCATCTCTAGACAATTCTGTGAACTTTTGAATGGCTGCTCTATGGACTTAAATCAGCGATATCCGCTATCATGCCACGGTCAGGGCACTCAGAGTCAATCAGGCATATATATGACTATATAAGTAAGGTGCAATGAGGGAAAAACTGTAACCAAAGATAACATAAAGAACTAAGCGAATTAAATGCATAAACAAGTACTACTTGCTGGGTGTGGAGGAGGAATTCTGGAAAAAGAAATATTATTGGATGTGAGCTCCATAAATGAGTGGAAAGGGAAGGGAGGGATGTTCGCATGAGAGAGAAACCAGGGCAAAGGCATGTTCATGTTTATGAACCAAACAAGTGATGAATGTGTAAAATGCCTGAACAAGAGTGACTTTTGCAACCTAAAGCCAAGTTACAAAAGGCGTTGTAGATGTTAAGGATTCTCTTTCTTATTTTTGGGAAGAATGAGTGGCTATTTGAAGTGTTTTTATTTTTATTTTTTGTTTTTTTAAAGATTTTATTTATTTATTTGAGAGAGAGAGAGAGAGAGGGAGCCCAAGCAGGGGAAGTGGCAGGCAGACGGAGAGGGAGAAGCAAGCTCCCCAATGAGCAGGGAACCTGATGCAGGGCTCGATGCCAGGACCGCAGGATCATGACCTGAGCCAAAGGCAGACACCTAACCGACTGAGCCACCCAGGTGCCCCAGTAGTGCTTTTAATAATGAAAAATTTCAAACACACAGAAACAGGGAGAAAGTTAGTACATACCTATCACATAGCTCCAAAAATTATCAACTCATGGTTAGTATTGTTTATCTATACAAAACAACAAAAACACACATTTTCTGTGTCTCCAAGATTATTCTGAAGTAAAGGGAAGGCATCAATATATTTTATCCATAAATATTTCAGTGTGTATCTCTAAAACTCAAGGACTCTGAAAGAATATAACCATACCATGATCTGACCTGAAACAATAAAAACAAACTGCAGTACTAACAGTATTGTTCGTGTTCAGTTGTCTCATGACTTTTAAAGTTATTTTTGAAGTTGGTATCAAAGTAAAGTTCAGACGTCATTACTGGATGTGACTCTAAAAACCTCTCAAGTTGACAGGCATGCCCAACTCATGTTTTCCTTGCAATTTTAATCGTTGAAACTGGTTTCTCTGTCCTATAGACTCTCTGGGGAAATCACTAATCACATCCCTGTGGTGTCCTTCAATGCTCATCTCTCCCTGCATTTTCTGAGAATTGGTAGTGAGATCTAAAGGTTTAAGGTGAAATCAAATTTTGGTAAGAATACCTCTTAGTGGGTGTTGTCTGCTTCTTTCCATCAGGAAACATGAATGGTTATCTTTCTTTTATGATGGGAAATGTTCATAACGATGTTTAAAACCTTGGTCTGCAGTTTCATTAGGTGTCATAAATGGTACTAACTTAATTATTATTCATTTATTCATTCTTCATTAATTAGCTGGGACACTTCCATGAAGGAAAACTTCTTCTTCTTTTTTTTTAAGATTTTATTCATTTATTTGACAGACAAAAAGACAGCCAGCGAGAGAGGGAACACAGGCAGGGGGAGTGGGAGAGGAAGAAGCAGGCTCATAGCAGAGGAGCCTGATACGGGGCTCGATCCCAGAACACTGGGATCACGCCCTGAGCCAAAGGCAGACGCCCAACGACTGAGCCACCCGGGTGCCCCTGAAGGAAAACTTCTTATCAGGTTTGGTTATGCTGTGAGAGAGCTCATGAAAGAAAGGCAAAGTAAATGTTTGATTTTTATTTTTACTAGTTTCCAAACTAGTGAGTAGGTTCCCTAGTATCTTGACAAGGCGACAAAAAAGTTAATTTTTTCATTTATTTTAGTATTTTTTAGAACTAAGAGATTTAAACATATTTGTGGCATTCAATCGACTATGGTTTACACTTAATGATGCACAGATTTTGACTATTTTTGGCTCGTAAGAGACTCTTCAATTTGGCTACCAGGTCTTTTAAGAAACATTTTTAATGAAAATATAAAATTCATATAATTGAATATTCATAAATTAAAGTACCCAGTTCAAGAAGAAGAATGTCACCAGAACCCTAGAGGTTGATGTTTGGTAAGTGCCAAGTATTGAGATGGCGGTGGAGGGCCGTGCTGGAGATAAGATTTCTGCCCATTTCACAAAACCATTTTCATTCATCAGGAGAAGTATGCAAAAAATCTCTTGGGAACAGATCGGTTAACCTTCACTCAGTAGAACTGGAATCTGATATTGGAATGTACTGACAGGTTTCTAAGGCTTTCTAGGACCTGGAATAACTAATATTTGTAGATAATGAGCCATTTTTTAGGGAGGAAATTTTCCTTTTGTAACTTATTCTTGTAAGGAGAGCTCCCCCTTATGTAACCTATTCTGGACAAAGTGTCGCTTCTCCTATATGAATCATAGCTCTGTATTCTAATTGGAATGTGATTTGCTAGTCTTAGGTGTTTCAGGGAATGAAATCAGTTAAGGAATTTGCAAACAAGAAAATAAGTTGTGGTGAAATGTGGGAAACCAATATTTATGAAAAACTATTATGTGTCAGGTGCTGCCTGCCTTTGGTACATTCCATGAGCATCTCAGCTAGCCCTTACCAGAAGTCCCTGGGCAAGTAAAATTCTCCATTTTATAGAGAGAAAAACTGAGGTTTTAAAAAGAGTGAAGTGACCCATTCAAGAGCACACACTTGGCAAGTGGCTGACACTAGAATTGAAATCCTTTAAACTGTAACACACTTTTCTTTTACAATATACCTTCGCTCCTCTTCACTCTCAGGCTGCAAGAAGAAAGATTGTACTAATAGTCTCTTAAAGTGGACTGGAAACTTGCTCCACAGTGTTATGCTATATCTCACTGATAAAAATCAGTAAGTGTCCACAGGAGTCAATTCTATTAAATTTATGATGGTATGCAATCTCAAGTTATCAATACTTGTCTATATTTATACAAGTCACTAAAGATGTAGGAAAGACACTGGGAGATATTCTGTCCAATGCTTTGTCAATACTTACTCTGCCTACAGGTTAATCATTACAAAGGACTGTGAGACTCATTTCATTATAATTGAAGTCACAGAACCAACCTCAAGAAAGGTCCAGAACGATGTTCCCACATGGCATGGGACATTAATCTATGGGAAAGCTGCTTCTTCTAGGGTTACTGGAAATAGGCAGAATCATTGGCGATATTTCTCTTGGATAATCTGGCTTTGAAAGTTACACCTGGAGTTTCACTAAGGATGTATGGCGAAAGAAGTAACAATCCCCTTCTGCTCTTGCCGTGGAGCCAGCTACTATCCCCACGCTCAGCAGCATCCGAAGGCAACACTGGTGGCTGAAATAACTGTCAGAGGAGATGGGCATATTACCTTCACCCAAGGGGGCTAAGCTTCAGTATTTCCTGTGGCTTCCATTCCTTCCTGTATTTGCATCCCACACTGATTTTGCCAATAATACTTTTCACATGAATAAATCAGTGTTTTGTTGAAGATTTTATCCCACATAGATAATTTTACTTTTAATTAGTAAAATATAGGGTTTTTACAAAAGATGTATTTATTTATTTTAGAGAGAGAGTGCATGTGAGTGAGGGAGGAGCAGAGGGAGAGGATCCTCAAGCAGATGCCCCAGTGAGCTCGGAGCCTGATGTGGGGCTCTATGCAGAGGCTTCATACAGGGCTCGGCACTGGGCTCCATCCCAGGACCCTGAGATCATGACCTGAGCTGAAACCAAGAGTCACAGAGTCTTCACCGACAGAGCCACCCAGGTGCCCCAGTAAAATATGTTTTTTTAACAAGACTAAGAGATTGTTTAAAAGATTTTATTTATTTATTTCACAAAAAGATAGTGAGAGAGCACGAGCAGGGGGAGCAGCAGAGGGAGAGGGAGAAGCAGGCTCCCCAAAGAGCAGGAAGCCCGCTGCGGGACTTGATCCCAGGACCCCGGGATCGTGACCTGAGCTGAAGGCAGACGCTTAACTGACTGAGCCACCCAGGCACCCCAAGACTAAGAGATTTATCAGAAACAAATTGTGAATTGAATGTTCTCTTCCGTGGGGCTGATACATAAATTCTTGTTTACCAAAATCAGAATGTAACAGGGAAACATTTTGGAGCAGGTGGCAGAAACAGAGTTTTTCTTCTCAGTTTTAACATTTGAAAAAGTCTCACCCAGGGGACACCCCAGCTTAAACAGAGCACGTGCACACAGCTCACTGTCTACATGAACAGCTGCTGCCCGGTGTCTTCATTCTCCAAGGACGCCAGCTAATGCCGCCATCAGTCCTCTTCCGTTGTAATTCGGTAACTGAAAATCAATTCATCCACAAGGAAATGGAATTGATGGAACATTATCTTTTAGATCCAAATGATCTTCTTGTTTTCATCCTTTAAAGATAATCTCTGTCATCACTGCATATCCTTGTAGAGTATGTTCAAAGTGAGAGATAGTACCAGATAATCTAGGCAATTTGTCATTGGATTATCATATGTTTAACCGAGAGTGCAGCTGTACTGAAGAGTTTCACTGGCCTTGAGAAGCATGATGGGGAGTTTGACATCTTTATTTTTCATTTATTCCCATAAGAAAGCTAGAACTTGGGCAGCGGAAAAGGAAAGTCTGCAAAATCACAACCCTCTCTTTCTTCAAGTGCCATGTGACCTTTCAAGAAATTAGGAAATGGGTTATCTCCTTTCTTCACTTTGTCAAAACTTTGTCTCAGAAAAGACTTAATGGAAAGGTATACGTGACTGATAATCGTATCACACCTCCCAGAATTGTTTTGCCTTAGATATGTGCTATAACTTTAATATAAAAAGAAAGATTTCCTGAGGACTTTAGAAAATGCTTGTCCAGTCAAGGATATACTTTAGTAAACAGCAGCCTGTTTTGTCCACATAAAAGAAACATTTTTAACATACACTCTTTCTGGTATCAGTCNACACTGGGTCTGGATGAGTACACAGGGTCCGGATGAGTACACAGGGTCTGGACAAGTACACAGGGTCTGGATAAGTACACAGGGTCTGGATGAGTACACAGGGTCTAGATGAGTACACTGGGTCCAGATGAGTACTCAGGGTCTGGACGAGTACGCAGGGTCTGGACGAGTACACAGGGTCTGGATGAGCACACTGGGTCTGGATGAGTACACAGGGTCCGGATGAGTACACAGGGTCTAGATGAGTACACTGGGTCTGGATGAGTACACTGGGTCTGGATGAGTACACTGGGTCTGGATGAGTACACAGGGTCCGGATGAGTACACTGGGTCCGGATGAGTACACTGGGTCTGGATGAGCACACTGGGTCTGGACGAGCACACAGGGTCTGGACGAGCACACAGGGTCTGGACGATCACACAGGGTCTGGATAAGTACACAGGGTCTGGATGAGTACACAGGGTCCGGATGAGTACACAGGGTCTAGATGAGTACACTGGGTCTGGACGAGTACACTGGGTCTGGACGAGTACACAGGGTCTGGACGAGCACACTGGGTCTGGATGAGTACACTGGATCTGGATGAGTACACTGGGTCTGGACGAGTACACAGGGTCTGGACAAGCACACAGGGTCTGGACAAGCACACAGGGTCTGGACAAGCACACTGGGTCTGGATGAGTACACTGGGTCTGGATGAGTACACTGGGTCTGGACGAGTACACTCGGTCCAGATGAATACAGAGGGTCCGGATGAGTACACAGGGTCTGGATGAGTACACAGGCTCTGGACGAGTACACAGGGTCTGGAGGAGCACACAGGGTCTGGATGAGTACACAGGGTCTAGATGAGTACACTGGGCCTGGACGAGCACACTGGATCTGGATGAGTACACTGGGTCTGGATGAGTACACAGGGTC
>NC_048227.1:106047047-106296789 GCF_002007445.2 Ailuropoda melanoleuca | reverse complement strand
AGAGACAGCAGGAGAGGGGGGAGGGTCAGAGGGAGAAGCAGATTCCCTGCTGAGCAGGGAGCCCGATGCACAACTCAATCTGGGACTCCAGGATCGTGGCTTGAGCCGAAGGCAGTTGCTTAACCAGCTAAGCCACCTGGCGGCCCTAAAGTCCATAGTTTGATTAAGGTGGAGTCTTTGAGTTGTACAGGTGTATGGGTTTTACCAAACGCATAATGTCACGTATTCACTATTACAGTGTCATACAGAATACTCTTGTTGCCCTAAACACCTGTGCTCCATCTACTCATCCTTCTCTGTCCTCCCTCAACTCTTGGCAGCCACTGATCTTTCTACCTTTTTTAGAATGTCATATAGTTGGAATCATATAGTACTTAGCAGTATAAATTTAAGGTTCCTCTCTTTTTCGCAACTTCATAGCTCATTTCTTTTTATCACTGAAAAATATTCTATTGTATACACGTACCACAATTTGATTATCCATTAACTGGTAAACATCATGGTTGCTTCCACATTTTGGCAATTATGCTTCTATAAAGAGTCATGTGCAGGTTTTTGTGTGAACATATTTTTCACTTGGGTAAATACCTGGAAGTATGATTATTGGATCATATGGTGGGGCTAAGTTAGCTTTGTAAGAAATTGACACTTGTCTTCCAAAGAGACTTCCATTTTGCATTCCCACTACCAAGGAATGAGAGTTCCTCCTGCTCCGCATCCTCGCCAGTATTTATGTCAGGGCTCTGGGTTTTAGCTGTTCTAAGAGGTGTGTCGTATGTCACTGTTATTCTGATTTGCAATTCTATAATGACATATGATGGTGAGTATTTTTCAAATGTTAATTTGCTCTCTGTGTATCTTATTTGGTGAGGTGTTTGGCCAAAGTTTTGCCCACTTTTAATTGGGTTGTTTGGTTTTTTTACTGTTAAGTATAAGTGTTCTTTGTATATTTTGGACAAAAGTCATTTATTAGAAACATGTTTTGTTAATATTTTCTCCTAATCTGTGGCTTGTCTTTTCATTCTCTTAACAGTATCTTTTGCAGGACAGACGTTTTTAATTTTGATGAAGTCCAGCTTATTANTCTTATTCATGAACATGGAGTACATTTCCATTTATTTGGACCTTATTTATTTAAATCTTACTTATTTCTATTTATTTGTATCTTTCTAAGATGGATGCTTAGACAGGTTGGTTTATGTCATTCAACTTTCCTAATCTATGCATTCATGGCTGTACATTTCCCTCTCAGGACTGCCTTTTCTGCATCCTACAACTTATTATTAGTTATACTTTCATTTCTACTTAATTCAAAACATTTATTACCTTTGAGGATTCTTTGTCTCACATTTTTTTTAGAAGTGTTGTTTAATCTTCAAATATGTGGGATTTTGCAGCCATCTTTCTCTTACTGATTTCTACTTTAATTCCATCTTGTATGAAAGCAAACTTCATGATGTCTACTTTGAAACATTTGTTAAGATGTGTTTTATTACCCAGGATGTGTTCAACATTGGTGAATGTTCTCTGTGTGCTTGAGAAGAATATATGTTCTATTATTGGGTGAAGTAATCTAGAGATGTCAACTAGACCCAGCTGACTGATGGTGCTGTTCAGTTAATTATATCCTTACTGATTTTCTGCCTGCTGTATCTGTCCCTTAATGATGCAGTGGTGTTGAAATCTCCAACTATAATAGCGGATTTCTTTTTGCAATTTTGACTCACCTAATTCGATGCTCTGTTGTTAGGGGCATACCCATTAAACATTGTTGTTTTTTTGGAGAATTGATTTCTTTATCATTATGTGAAGTTCATCTTTTTTTCTGATATTTTCCTTTGTTCTGAAGTTTGCTTTGTCTGAGGTTAATATAACTTTTCCAGCTTTTTTGATTAGTGTTAGCATGGGATAGCCTTCTCTATCCCTTCACTTTTAAACTATCTGAGCCTTTATATTTAAGTGGATATTTTGGTAAACAACATATAATTGATTCTTTTTTGTACCCTCTGAAAATCTCTGTATTTTAATTTACATATTTTGACCATTTACATTTAAGAATGATTATTAATATATTTGAATTAATATCTATCATATTTGTAACTGTTCCTACTCATTGCCTTTTTTCTTTTTTTTTATGACTTCCACTCTTTTTCTGTCTTCTCTAGCTTTAACAGAGTATTTACATGATTCCATTTTCTCTATTCTCTTAGCATGACAATTTTACTTTTTTTAGTGGTCACTCTAGTGTTTGTCCGTTTTTTTTTTCCATTTTTTCGTTTTTTTAATAATAATTTTTTATTGTGTTATGTTAATCACCATACAGTATATCCTTAGTTTTTGATGTTTGTAATATACATTTACAAACAAGCCAAGTTACTTTTGAATAACACTAGCCTGCTTCATGGTTAGTACAAGTACCTTATAACAGAGAATTTCTAGTTCTTCCCTCCTACTTCTTGTAACATTCCTGTCATTCATTTCATTTATCCACAAGCTATAATCACTGGATACACTGTTGCTATCATTATTTTGAACAAACTGTTCTCTGTTCAATTAAGAATAAGAAAAATAGAAGGTACTATTTTATCTTCATTCATTCCTTATCTAATGCTCTTCCTTTTTTTATGTAGATCTGAGTGTGACTTGTATCATTTTTTTTTTCTCTCTGTAAAGACTTTTTAAAACTGTTCTTGCAAAGCAGGTGTACTGGACACATGGTCACTCAATTTTTGTTTTTCTGAGAAAGTCTTTATTTCTCTTTTATTTTTAAATGATAACCTCGTTGGAAACAGAAGGGTTGGTGTTTTCTTTTTCTTTGAAAAATTTTAATATTCCACACAACTCTCTCCTTGCTTGCATAGTTTCTTAAGAGAAGTCCAATATAATTTTTATCATTGTTCCTCTGTAACAAGTTTCTTCCTCTGACTTCTTTCAAGATATTCTCTTTGTCTTAATTCTGCAGTTTGAATATCATATGACCAAATATAGACTTTTGGCATTAATCTGTTTGGTGTTCTTTGAGCTTCCTAGATCTGTGGTTTGGTGTCTGTCATTACTTTTCCATTCTTCTTCTCTCTCTCTTTTTTTAATGATTTATTTATTTATTTGAAAGAGAGAGAGGGAGGGGGAGAGGGAGCAGAGAGAAAGGTGAGAGGGAGGGAGAGAGAATCTCAACCAGACTCCAGGCAGAGCACAGATCCCAACACAGAGCCGGATCTCATCACCCTGAGATCATGACCAGAACTGAAATCAAGAGTTGGACACTTAACCAACTTCACCACCAAGATGCTCCTACTTTTCCATTCTTCACCATTATTATTCCACTTCTTTCTTCCTCCTTCCCTCTGTCCTTCCCTTCCTTCCTCTTTTTCTCTCTCTCTTTCCTCTTCCTCTTTCTCCTTCTTCTTGTTATTCCATTTATGTGTATCTTACACCTTTTGCAATTGGCCCACAGTTCTTGGATTTTCTGTTCTATATTTCTCATTTTTTTATCTGTTTGCATTTCAGTTTGAGAAGTTTCTATGAACATATCATCAAGCTCACTGGTTCTTTCTTTGGCCATGCCCAGTCTACTGATGAGGATGTCAAAGGCAATCTTCATTTCTGTTACTGTGTTCTTGATTTCTAGCAATTCCTTTTGATGTTTACTTAGTTTCCATCTCCTTGCTTACATGTTGCTAACCGTTCTGTTAGAAGGCTTAGCATACTAATTATAGCTATTTTGAATTCCCAGTCTGTTAATTCCAAAATCTCTGCCATTTCTGAGTCTGGTTCTGATTCTTGGTTTGTCTCCGTAGACTACATTTTTTTGCCTTTTGGCACACCTTGCAATTTTTTGTTGTTGAAAGCCAGACATGATATATTGAGTAAAAGGAAACAGGAAAGACCGTTGGTATGAGGTTTTGTGTTTATGTGGCTTGAAGTTAGGCCGTGTTTATCATGTGCAGTAGTTGTGGTGTCTGTCTGAAGTGACCGTTTCCTTTAGTCTCCGTGTTTCTGCCTCCCCTGTTTTCTTTGGGTGTCCCTGGAGCCTCCTGAAATGGGGCTGAGGCTTGCAGTTCTTTTAGCTGTGATCCCCTGTTACTATGCTGAAGTCCCATTGATTGGAGATAAGAGGTGGGGGGGGGGAGCATTCTATCGTCTGAAAATTAGGTCCCAGTCTCTCAGTGAGCCTGAGTTGGGTGCTTCCCTTTCCCCAGATCTGCTAGGTTTCAGTAGAACTCCAGGCAGTAGGGCTCTGGTAAAATTGTCTTCCCTGAGGGCAGACCTAGTGGAAGCGAACAGAGTCCTGGGCTTATTACAAAATGCTCACTTTCCCTCATCTCTGCAGGATGCGCTAAGGGCTTTTTCTCAGAACTTCACTCTGAGAACACAGAAGGCTCCTGGCAGTAAAAGTGTGGAGCCCCTGAAACTGAAGTTTTAAGTCTCAGGCTCCTCTGCATGGAGCCTCTGGCATTTATTTACTCAGCCGCAATTTAAATGCTCCTGCTCTCTGCTGATACGTCCTGGAGGTCCACTAGGGAAGCCAGGATTCTCTGCACGTGCATGTCTGTCCCTCTAGTTGTCCAGGAAGCAGTTTGCCTGTGACCTTGATTCTTGGAGAGAGAGAAAAAGAGCTACTAATTTTCATTTTGTTCAACTTTTCTCTGATGATGGGGATGGGAGTGATGACTTCCAAGTTTATACCCATCAGACCAGGAACCATGCAAACAGTCTGCATGGATTCTTGAATTCGTTAAGCACCATGAATAATCGTCTTTTCTTCACTTTATTCATGTGGTTGGAGTGGTGAGATCGGGGAGAGTGTATGACTGGTGTCTTTGTGTGGAACTGGAGCCGCAACTCATGCTTTCCTTTGACATGTTTAACTTGTGGTGAAATTTAGGAAATACAGATCTGGGAATATTGCTGTTTAATTTTCAATTACATGTCAAAATTTAGGATTTTATTTATTTATGTATTTGAGAGGGAGAGAAGACCAGAAGGAGAGGGACAAGCAGACTCCACTCTGAGTACAGAGCCCAATGTGGTGCTCAATCTTAGGACCCTGAGATCAGGACCTGAGCTGAAATCAAGAGTCAGGCACTTAACTGACTGAGCCACCAAGGTGCCCCTACATGTCAAAATTCATAAAATTGAAATTAGGTCATATTTATATAAGTGTTATCTAAACTCATGCTATACTCCTACGTTCACATATATTAGTATTTATGTTTCATATCTGTGTAATATTATATTATATATTTATTTATCTATATTTAATCTCATATATGCTTATATATACAATATTTACCAGCTTCTATGAGAGGAAGACATTCTAGGAGTTATAACTCAATAAACCTGTTACATGCACTGGGTTGAACAAGTTTAGTGCCCATTTTAGCCCTTTCCAGCCAACATCCTTGGTGGCCAACGACTATTTTAGGAGCGTTCTGAATCTACCTTATTATTGATGCTCTCTTCACCAGTGGCGTCATAGTCATTGCCGTTTGTAGTATTTTTCCTGCTTTTTTTACACCTTCTGTCACTTTTTGTTCAGCTTTAGGGGAATTAAAGAACACAACTGAGCATGTAATCTGGGTGAGGTGCCCAGAAGCTCCTGGCTTCAACTCACTTCAATTTCCTGGCATCAATGTATGCAGTCCAGAACTTTCTTCTAGACTCTGGAGTCATATCCCTGACTACTCATTATTCCTCTCTATCTAGGAGAGTAGGGAAAACCAACTCAGTAGCTCATCTTTCCCCACAGATCGATTTTGGCCAAATTAAATTAGCAAAGATTTAAAAATATAATGAAGGCTGATAAATACAATGAGTTAGTACTTCTCTATACTGGCGTGTGAGTTTAAATTTCTTTATTGAAGCATTTTAGCTCTATGCATCAAAATCATTCAGATATTCTTAACATTTATGCCAGTACTTTTATTGTTGGCAATCCAGCCTAGAAATATAATCAGAAATGTGGACAAATATTAATGTACAATTTCATTTATTTTATCATCTTTTTGTAGCAGGGGGAGTTATGGGATATTGGCTATATATACTTTCATAGTATAGGAAATGCCAGCTACATAATGTGAAGTGAAGAATGAGTGAACACAGTTCATCTATGTGAGTGTTTCGGAATGAACATGTATGTAAGCACACTCAACATACTCATGGGGAAAACACTGCTGTTCAAAAACCTGAATTGTTAACTATGCTATGCCTGGAAATGAGGATATTTTCAATTGTTATTTTCTTCTTTATGCATTTCTTTAATGCCACATTTTATGATTCTGATAAATTAAATATGAAAATACTATAGAAAGAAAGGGTAGCCCCACAGTTTTGGAAACTGTGTTTTATAAAGACCATATGCTTTCTTAATACTTTTGTTCAAACTCGAACACCTGGAGACTCGAACACTGTGCCTGTGATTTGCTGGTGGTATATCTTTAGGGTTATTATTTTAGTGTTTGTTTAGTGTACCCCTTACACCAGACAGAACAGTACATATTATAGCTTGCGCTTTGAGAGAAAGGGGGAAAAAAAAAGGTCTAAGGAAAATGAAAGGAACAGAATATGGTACATGGGGGGTTCCTTGGATGGTTGTGGCCAATATCCTTGGTAGCTTTCTCTTCGAGGATCTTCAGCTGCATCTTAGAGAGTGCATGGAGTGGCCATCCTTCTCTATCCCGCTGCAGCTCCTGTAGCTTTTCTCATTTCTTTCTTCCTTTCTTTATTGAGAGAGAGAGAGAGCGAGAGAGAGCGCATGAGTGTGAGGGGCAGAAGGAGAGGGAGAGAGAGAATCTCAAGCAGACTCCATGCTCAGTGGGAGCCTGACACAGGGATCGATCTCATGACCCTGAGATCATGACCTGAGCCAAAATCAAGAGTCAACTGACTGAGCCATCCAGGTGCCCCTCCTGTAGCTTCCTATAAAAGACAGAAGGAGCAGAGAGGAGCTTAGCTACTAGGGCACATGACCACTGTCAGGAGCCCAGGAAGAGAGAGACAGCAGAAGAGCCCACACAAGCATTTTATTTTCCTTGTTCTCACTGCAAGACCACATTCCCTGGCCCCTTGGATACGTTGCTGTTTTCCTGGCACTGCTGCGGAAAGGCGGTTCTGAGAAGCTGAGTAATGTTCATGGCTAGTGGATGGTAAGGCTGTGCCGGGAGTCCCTGCTGTGTAACTCGGAGCCTGTGTCCTTGTCATTGATCTGTGCTACTTTTTGGGGATAATGTAAGGAATTCTGTCTCCAGCTCACAGCCCATAGTGGGAGCGAGTGTGTGCCAGCACTCGGGAGATGGGGGCAGGGGTCACAGGAGGCTCAGGCAATCCATGGGGAGAGGATTCACATGGCCTGTGGGTCAGTCTTCCCCTCCTCCAACACCACAAATCATGAGCTTCTTGCCACTGTGACATCCTGGTAACGGGTCACTACCTTGGCTGTGCTGACATTACACACTGTTGCCAGAACCCAGCCCCGAGCATGTCTTTACCTGGCACAAAAAAGGTCAGCGACTGAGAGTCTGAAATCCTAACCCAGCCTGGCATTCAAATCTCTCCAAATCTGTCCTCAGGCAACCTTCACAGCTCGATTTCTCACATATTCTGCGTGTACCTTCGAATCCAGTCCAATGACATTGAGCTCACTTTCCTCTTCCCAGACCTCACCTGTTCTCCCACCTGGAGGGACTTTTTCAAGCTCCTCTCTCTGCCCGCAAGCCCTCCCCACATCTCACCTCCTTCAGGAATGAGCCGCAGTGTTGTCTCTCCCCAGGTAGGACTCATGTTTTCCATCTCTTGTGCTCTCCAAACATTTAACGTGAAAGCTTTCCAGGGTGCCAGCACGTTATTGAGCTGAGGTGGGGGTGACGTCACCTAGCACAATTGGCTTCTGGGTCCTCAGTCTACTCACAGACTTTGTCACTTGTCCCATGTGACCCTCGACAGAGCATTTTAGCTCCCCTCAGCCTCAATTCCTCATCTGCAAAATGGAGAAATCAATATGAAACTCACCGGGATGTTGTCAGGAATGAAAGTGATACTGTCTTGTACCTGGCGTCTGGCGGATGCTCGACAAATGTAAATAAATAATAGCCATGACATCAGTGAACAGCTCTATTTGATGTTTTCTGTGTCCTAGATCCTCACTTCCTTACAATTTCCCTGAGGGGGGTGCTGCCATCGTCAGCCTGCTGGAGGTGAAGAAACTGGGGCCACATAGAGACAAAATGATGCTCTCCAGGTCACGTGGAAGCAAGGGACAGGTCCGCACCCACTCCTGGAGGGTTGATGGGGGAGCCTGCACGTCCCACCATGCCCGGGTGATGTCCTTCCTGCAACCGTGCCCGCTCTAAGCCACCTCTAACCCAATGGCTCCCAGGAGAAGGGAGCAAACAGGGATTCGTTTTATCCCTGATGTACCCATGAGGCAGCCGCTGTGGGGACCTAACGATAGAAACCAAGCCTGCTACCTTCTGGAAGGTGTAGACGGCATGGTGGATTTCTTTTGCAGTCAGAATAGTCCCTATCTGAGTCTGGACGGTAGTAGGGAAGTTCACAGCCACTCTGCCTGTTCACAAACAAATGGGTGCCAGGTGGCATCGAAATCCTACACCTTATTCCAGCATCCGCTGCTCACATATTCCATCAGGAGGGGGCAGCGTGGTGACTAAGTCCTGCCCCCTTTAATTTTCCTCTTTAACTCTTCAGCTGGAAGAAAGCTCGGTGCATTCATCATCTCCATAACTCATTCTACATGGCACGGCCTTGCTGGGCCGCTTTGGCCAACTGGCTCTCCTCCACGTCCTTCCGTCCTTGCTAGTGACCAGGAGGGTCCACCAGTCTTGGTATCTCAGCCCCATGGGACATTCAGGAATCAAGTCTCATCCATTTGCTCAGGAAGAAGACATGTCACTGATGTAATGTACTCTTATGACCTTAATTTTAGAAATATGTGAATTTTTTTGCTATATTTTATTTAATTCATTTTAATGGGATGACAAGGAAAGAATCTATTCTGTTCCAACATAAATATTCATTGGCCAATAATCTAGGGCATCACAAACAAGAGAAAGAAAAAAAAGAAGTTAACTCGCTAAAAATATTATTGGAAATATGCATAGCAATACTGGAAACGAGGAAGATTTGACCTCTAGGTATTGATAAACTTTTAAAACATTATTTCCTGGAGAAGCCCTTATGGCTCACTTCTCTCCTACACAGAGAAAAAGCAGTGTGGTGTCTGGGAGCCCTTCAGGGTTATCTCCCCGCTCACCCCCCTGCTGGTACCACAACATTCAAATACCTGTTGAAAGACTGCAAACATACTGTTCCTCCCTCCAGCTGTAAATGCAGCTCAGACAGGAGGTGCTGAGACTTGCAGCTTCCCCCACCACAACGAACCTGCTGCCTTCCAAAGCGCCCTGAGGATTTCCATGCAGCGACACCAAGCAACACACCCAGCATCCTGACCAGGCCACAGCTCCCTGGTGCCCAGCAGCCTGACTAGGCCACCAGCCGTCCCGCCCCAGTCGGCCAAGCGCTTAAGGCCGCGCGAATTAATTTCTCGCTACTTATCCCGCGCGCCCATCTCAGGGTATCTGGTCTCTCAATCGACTTCCCGGGCTTGTGCTTTTTCACCATCCAAATTAGCTTAATGCAGGACAGAAATCTCATCTCGACCTAGTGCCGCAGGCAGCAGGCAGTCTCTAGGGAGAAATCAAATACCGAGTCAATTTGAAAAAAAAAATTACAACTACTGCATCAAATTTATTTTCAGCACCTTTGAGGTTAGAAAGAGGGAAGGGAAGAAGCAGCCCTTCACCGCGGAGTGCTGGCCTGGGTACCACGCTCGAGCACAGGAGTACGAAACGCAGTCCTTGGATCTTAATCAAAGAATGTTAGTGTCAAAATGCAAAGAGTGCGTTTATTTACTACATCGGGGCAGAGAATAAATCGTAAGGTAACAATCTAAATAATTACCTCAAAGTTATCACCAATTCTTTCTCCAAACCCTGCCTTGCTTTCATGTATATATTGTTTAAATTTATCAGTTAGATAGTTCAAATAAAGCACCAAGGTAATTTCAACATATAATATGCCACTCGAGTTCAGAATATGTGTCCCAGCGTTTCTGCCAGTCTTTGGCACATCTGCTGTCGGATTGAGGAAGAATTCGGAGGGAGGGTTAATTGACAGGTCTGTAAGCTGTGACCTGAAGTAAGCAGGGCGCTGTAGGCAGCGAGCCCGGCAGGAGCTGCGCGTGGGCTCAGGCTCGGTTCCCCTCGTGGCCGGCAGGTGGCAGCAGAGCCTCGGGATCGGCCCGGCGCCGGCCGGCGCCGTTGTAAATGTCCCCTTCCCATCATTCATCTTCGGCTGTCAGATTCTTCATAAGTGCTTTCTGTAGAACTGACCCTGAAATTGCATCATTTAATCCATAATCATATATTGCCAGCATTTCTCCCTTTTACCGCTTATCAGTGGCATTAATTCAGAGGAAACAGGGACCCCTGATAGCTTTGGGCAACCCTCTGCATAAAGAAGATATTCGTAAAAGGCAGACGCACCGCAGGGACAGCCAACTTGACCGAGATAAATAAATGGGTTTTAAGGGACTCGGGGAAGCACACGGGAGAAAGAATGGACACTTTGTATTTCTTCCCTCCCTTTGGTCTTTAGCGCATTTTACTTTGTATTCAAAACATAAATTTTATTTATGACACATTTGCTTAGCTGTCCGGTTGAATATTTCCTTATATTTAATAAAATCCTCCCTGATGTCATGTTCTTAAATACCCTTTCCCAGAATATACAATCAAAAATTGCTATCTGGGACTGAATTTCACATAGTAAAACAGGCCCAAGGATACCCTGGTCCCTCGTCGTGAGATCTTAGTGGTCTGTTTGCAAAGTAGAGGCGTGTCTGGGAAACCGTAAGGTGCAGAAGTGAAAATATTCAGCACACTACGAGTACCATCAACTTAGGGTTAAACCTATGAGGTGTAAGGAGAAAACAAATAATTATTTTCCCTCAAATCTCACTAAGTCTATGGAAGAGGAAAAGAATGTTTTGCTTATTAGAAAGATTGTCATGATCTCAAAAGACTCTAGATGGTACTACGGAATCACCCTGTGTCTTCTGCACTCTCATTTATTACAATCCTTTTTTTGGCTTTTTTAGGGCGTCTGGGTGCTTGCATCAGACAATATATTAAAAAGAGAAGTTACAGAGAAAAAAGGCAATGCTGTAAATGAAATCAATGAGAAATCTGCAGCATCTGAGAATAATGAGCTGGATGTCATACATGCGTTTAATTTGAGACCCCATATTTAGAATAATTTTCCACTGAGTATAACAGTCAAAATGTTCTGGAAGTACTTAATGGTATTATGCTGCAGCATTAATGAATTATGCTAAATTGAAATGAGATTTTCATGAAACTTACCAGCAAAATAAAAGGAGACATAATTTGTCACGACGTAGGTGCCATGCCTCTTTTTCTCTGAGTTCACCTTGTGTGTAAGTGTGTGATGTAAGGATATGTCTGCTTGTGCTTTTTAATTCCTTTCTAGTGGAGAAGCAGTCACTTGCATGTGGCAATGCCCGTGGGTTCAGACACAGGTGCACACATACAAGCCTACACACACCTGGGCCAGGTCTCCTCAGACACCCAAAGCCGTATGTACTATTTTAAAAGCATGCTCGTGCCTTTCCGGAGAACAAAGTCGTTAAAAACATCTTTTCTCCTGTTGTGGTCTATTGAGGTAAGGACGGAGAAAGCAGGTACAAGACCACAAAGAGGGTAAGGCAGGACCATTTACAGAGATGTTTGGTCAGAGTGAAGTTCTTCTGCAGAAATTATATGGCAGTGGCCCTTGGGAGAGGGTCTTCCTGCCTCAGTCCTGCGCCTGCCGACTGGTCCGCCGTTGCCACTGGGCCCCTCGCGGCAATCCCAGCAGGTCTGTGGGACGCGCTGTGGAGATCCCGTCTCCAGGTTCTGGATTCTGCTACAACCCCTCCACTCACCCCTGACCGCTAACAAGTTTGACATTTGTTATTTTCAACACTTTTTTTAAATTTAATCCCTCCCTTTTCTATCATGGAATAATCCCTTTCCTTTCAAAACGCACAAACACGTTACACAAACTCCCATTGACGGCAGTGCTCTGTGTGTTGGGTCCTGCCATGTAACGTTGGGCCACACGACCCAACTTAAATCTGTACATACTGCTGCCTCAGAAGATAATCCCACTTCACCCATAAAGACATTGAGATTTGGAGAGGCTAAGTAACTGGCCAGTGTTCAAGCCACAAAGAGTAGAGAGAAATGAAAATATAACCCCATCTGATTCAAAGTCCTGTGCTGTTAACAGGTGTGTTATGTTCTGTGAAAACCTACTTTATCGGCACCTGGGTGGCTCAGCCGGTGAAGCGTCTGTCTTCGGCTCAGGTCACGATCCCAGAGTCCTTGTATTGAGCCCCGCATCGCATTGGCTCCTTGCTCAGCGGGGAGTCTGCTTCTCCCTCTCCCTCTGCCTGCCGTTGCCCCTGCTTGTGCTCTCTCTCCTTCTGTCAAATAAATGAATAAAACCTTAAAAAAAAAAAGAAGAAAATCTACTTTATTAAAAAAGAACATCAACAGAAAACTCAGCAAACTAAAAATTCTTTTTGGATCCTTCATCTGCTTCTGCCTGCCTCATCACCATCACTAATGCATTCCTTTATCAGAGTCTCGTTGCACGCCTGTGTGCACCGGTCACTGTTTTCTGGGAATTACAGTCTTGGGGAGTTAGCCACAGAGACCAACGGTCACAACACAGTGTCTATTGAGAGAGGGCCCGTAAATCATGCTAAGAACTTTCTTCAAAGCCTGGTCTACTCTTATTTGCCACATACATTTCCTGACTCAGCTGAGCACAGCCTGGTTCTTCTCCACCAGTTCTCTGAATGTTATTTTTCAGAGATCAATTACTTCCTAATTGTAGGTTACGGAGAATAGGGGAGTCTGTGGTCCAATCTAAAATCAAAAGCTGGCCAAGCTTGAAGGCACAATTCTGTTGGGTCATGGATATAGTGCGGGCGGATGAATTTCTGGTGAGAAGACATAGAGTAGAGATGTCCACTTGAAGGCTAAGGGCTGCATGCCTACTCCTGACCCTGTAGGCTGTGTTGTCCGAATCCTGTTATCCATTCCCTGCAAGAGTCAGGACCTCAGTTGTGGCTGCTCGCGACCCTAAACCAGTGTGACCAGGCAGGCTTTGGTGGGCACTGCTTTTATCAAAGTGCTCAAGGAGGAATCCATAGTGCCTTAATAGTGCCGTCGATAATGCTGGGGTGCCAGAGGCTTCCCTCTGTCACAGCTTGCTGTCTGCTCCACCTACAGTTTCACAAGAGCACCTGTGCCCCTGATCTCTTGGGCTGAGCGGTGTACCACGGCCAGGCCAGTTCATCCAAACTGAGTGGAACTCAGTGATACATCACAGGCGTCCCCACATGCCAGGCCTTCCCTGAGACATCGAGCTAATTGGGAGCTGATGAAAGTGATGTGGAGTGTGCCGTCTGGGGGACACGCCGGGAGAGGAAGGAAGTGTGCATGTCTACAAACTCTTCAGTTTTTCTTTGAGTAATAATAGAAAAGAGTGGTGATGGTTTAATAAACAATAGAACATGAATAGATTGTGAATAAATCTAGGATATCTTGCTCTTGCTTATGAAAAATGTATTATTGTTAACCCCTGGCCAACGTTTGTGTCGCTTGCTAACAGAATTAGGCTTTTCGTTTTCCTAATCTGAACCCGTGTAGAGTCTTGGCTCTATGATTTTCCTGTGTGGCCCACGGCACGTGATCGCTGGGACTTGGGGACACCAGATGGGAGCATGGGCTTCAGCTGGGGCTTGGGAAACTGCAGGAGGGGTGGACAAAGCAGAAGGAAGAGCAAAGCTGGGATCCAAATTTAAGTGGAGAAGACTGAATATTGGGGGAATCCTTCAAACTCCAGGCCAAATGCTGCCTCTTCTCTGAAACCTTTCCTGATGCGTATTTTGCTTTACACCATGTGCACAAGCGTGTGTGTGTGCGTGCACATGTGTGTGTGTCCCTGCATGTGTGTGTGCATGTGTGTGAGTTCGCAACCATGCCTGTGCACATGTATGCATTTGTGTGCATCTGTGCACGTGCGTATCCCTGCAAGTGCACAAACATGTGTCTGTGCACAATAGTGCATATGTTGTGTGCATGTGTACCTCTACATGTGTTCATGTGTGCATGCATCTTTGCACATGAGCACCTCTGTGTGTGCATGTGCCTGCATCCATGTGTGTGCGCACATCTCTGCATGTGTAAGCATGTGGGCACGAGTGTACATCCATGCATGCGTGTGCATACATGTGTGTGTTTGGATCCACGCATGTTTGTACCCACACTGCACACTCATGTGGGGTGGCCAGCTTTACCATGGAAGCAGTAACACCCAGGACTAAGTTCCCTACCTTGCAGGATTTATTTCTTATTCATGTTATGAATGTGGCAGCCATGACTTGACCACAAACACATAGGTCCTGCTCAGCGCTTCCTGCCAATTCACTGTGCCCACAGCCTGGTCTGAATCTGGTGGAAATCACTGTCTCTCTAAGCTCCTGCTCGCATGTGATATGTCATGTCCACTTGTGTTCCACTCACTGGCCAAAGCATGTCCCAAGACAGTCCTGCATCTTCTGAAGAGAGCAGTATGGCAGGTGACAGTGACACGTGGGGATATGTGATCATCTTACAGGGAGGGAGCGAATAATTCAGAACAACAGTGTGTGCGATCATCCTACTATGTAGTCTGTCGTGTGAACCCTGCTTGTGCAGGATGTCCGCCTGAGCTCAGCCACTACGACTCTGTGAGGCGGAGCAGTGCCTTGCCCATAGGAAGCATTCGATTAATGCCTCTTTAATTGAATTGAACGGAACAATATTTAATTCAAGAAAACATGATGAAAAAAGCCACTTGTCCTGGTCAAAGAGCTTTGGAGCCCATGACCTGAAGATCCTGCCCAGTTCCTCCATTTGGTAGTGTGTGTTTTGGGCATGCAGCCTGATATATGTGCCTTACTTTCCTTTTCTGGGAAATAAGTAACAAGCCCTGTCTTTGAGAGTCAGTCAAAGGTGAAACTCAGCAACCGCGAAGCTCGAATGCCCAGGAAGCCCATAGCACATATTACTACACTATTACTGGCTTCGGAAATCCGTGTCTTTACCTCTGTGTGCATATCACTGAGGTTGGCTCTAAAGTGAGGAAACGTGGTGTTTGGCATTTGGAATGCCAGGTATCAAGAAGACATAGATTAGAATATGTAGATACAATATTCTTGCAGATTATGTATGTAATCTCCCACTTATATAAAAGATGTTCCCCAACAAGGGAAAGTTTATTTTTCTTTTCATCATGCAAGGTAATAATAGAACATTAATGGAACAATGGGAACTCAAGGCATTTAGGAAAAAATGGGTGGGATATACTAAAAAGAGCAAACCCCTGATAGTGACAGTTTGGTAAGAGATCTCTGTCTAAAGGTCAAATGAAGCCATTGTCCATGAATGCCTTTTACATCCCTCTGGAAACCTGGTTTTCTTCTATGAAACAATACCCATTCCAAGCCTGGGCAACATATTTTAACAGATTGCTTTGCATTGATTTTTATTATCAGATAGCAAGAGATCTGTGTTTGCTTTGAGGAAAAATTTCTTTTATTTTTATTACTTTTCATCTTTTTCCACTGAAGTATAGTTGACACACAATGTTACATTAGTTTCAGGTGTACAAGAAAGTGATTCAACAGGTCTATACGTTACATCATGCTCGTTATGAGTGTAGCTACCATATTTTTAAAAATTATTTCAAAATTTTTATTATAAAACATACATACAAAACAGTGGACAGAAGAATAGAATTCCTACCTTCAGAAATTAAATATCATCAATATGGCCCAAACCTCCATTTCCAAGGATACACCTTCCCAGTCATATTCTCTGATCTCTCTTCCCTGAGAAAAATAACTTTTTGAATTTGGTGTTGATCATGTCTGCACATTTTAATAATTCTATTTAAAAATGCATGCATCATTGAACAGTATATAATTGTATATATTTTAAAATATTACATAATTGTTATAAACTTTTTTTCCCATCACTGGGAGGGTATGTGTGGATATATGCAGTTGTTGTTCAATGCTTGAAGTAGATACCTGTATACTTGCCATTTTGTGAAAACATCACAAAGTGTGTACTCTTTTGTTAGTATTTTTGTCATTTCCATGGGAAAACTACAAATGAACATTCATCATACACGTTCATTTGTGATTACGTAAAAGGATTTCCTTAGAGTGTTAGGATTAAGGAATGGATTTCCTGGGCTCTCTGGTGTTCGTGTCTACCACTCAAGTTCCTATTGCCACGTTAATCTCCAGTGTCATTGTATAAAGTTGTATGATCTCAGTTATGCAAACGGTTTTGCTTCACTTTCTTGATAACGTTTAATAATTTAATTTGTGAGAAATGAATGATCATTTTTAAAAGATAGCTACTTTTGATGTTGACATTTTCTTCACAAGTTTACTTTATATTTGGCTTGGTTTCCTCTCCTGTGAACTGCCTGCTAGTGTTTCCCATTCCATTTCCTCTCGTGCTGGTCATCTTCTCTTACCAACCTATTACACCGCTGTTTACAACGTAAGGATAGTTTTCCCCTAGAAGTTATACGCAGTGTCAGGATCTTCCCCAAAACCGAGTGCTATCTTTTCACTTTTTTAGGTTGTATTTAGATACAAAACTACTTTTTTGTATTCAAGAAACTGAATTTATCAGTCTCTGTTGTGTAATGTTTTAAAAATTCATTGCTGGTGTACAATGTAATGCTTTAAGAATTCTATACATTTCTGGGGGTATCTGGTGGCTCTGTCGGTTAAGTGTCTGACTCCTGGTTTTGGCTCAGGTCATGATCTCAGGGTCGTGAGATCGAGCCCTGCTTTGGGCTCTGTGCTCAGTGTAGAGTCTGCTTGAGATTCTCTCTCCCTCTCCCTCTGCTCCTCCCCTGTTCTCGCTCTTTCTCTGTCTTTGTCTCTCTCTCTAAAATACATAAATAAATCTTAAAAAAAAAGAATTCTGTACATTTCTTGGTGCTCATCACAGTAAGTGTCCTCTTAATCCCCTTCACTTACTTCACCCATCCCCCCACCCACCTTCCCTTTGGCAACCACCAAATTCTCTGTATTTGAGTCTTTCATTTGTTTGTCTTTTTTATCTTTTGTTTATCCATTTGTTTTGTTTCTTAAATTCCACATATGAGTGAAACTGTGCGGTATTTGTCTTTGTCTGACTTATTTCACTTAGCGTTATATCCTCTAGGTCCATCTATGTTGCAAATGGCAAGATTTCATTCTTTTTTATGGCCGAGTAACATTCATATATATTTATATATATTTACATGTATATATTTATATATGTAAATATCCCCCACATATTCTCCATCCATTCGTCCATCTATGGACACTTGGGTTGCTTCCATATCTTGGCTATTGTAAATAATGCTTCAATAAACATTAGGACACATATATCTTTTCAAATTAGTGTTTTTGTATTCTTTGGGTAGATAACCAGTAGTGGAATTACTGGATGATATGATAATTCTACTTTTAATTTTTTGAATCACCTCCTTACTGTTTTCCACAGTGACTGCACTAGTTTGCATTCCCACCAACAGTGCACAAGGATTCCTTTTTCACCACATCCTCACCAACACTTGCTATTTCTTATGTTTTTGATTCTAGTCATTCTAACTGGTGTAAAGTGATAGCTCATCGTGATTTGTTGTGTAATATTTAACAAATATTTTCCCAAATTATAAAGGTATTCCTGTAATTTCTTCAGGTATCTTAAAGTTTTTTTCTTTTTCTTTTAATATTTTAATCTATCGGAAAATGACTTTTGTGTAAGATTTATGTAGAAATTCAACTTGATTTTTTCCCCACCGTCTGACAGTCAATTATCTTAGTATCATCACTGACAGATCATTCACATACCAATCCGCAATTTCACTTCCATCCATATGGATTTTCCACATTTACGATGAATATCTTTTATTTCTTTCTCAGCCAAAAGAAGAGGAATAAGAAGAAGAAGGAGAAAGAGAAGGTGGAGGAGACGAGGCGGACGGGGAGGGGGAGAGGCGGAGGGGAATTAAGTGATCATTTAGCATTTAACACATTTGCATTTAATTCTTGCAACAAGACCATTTTATTTTCACCTGTATTTTCCTTTCCAAAGATCTCTTCTGCTGAAACCTTAGATTATATGTTTTTATATGTTTTGTTTTGACAAGGAGCTGTGTCCTCACGAAGATTTAGTGCCTTCTTGTAACCTGATTACCCACAGCCAAACTCACAGCCTGTCTGCGAGCTGGGAAGTAGGGCTCCGCATCCTGGTGCAGCTCTTGGCAGCTGCTGGTACAATTTGCACGCACTTGGCTAGCGAGCAGGTGGTTATCTGCCCAGGGTGCTTTCGCTTGGACCTGCCGCAGGGCTGTAATGTGTCGCTGGGAGGTGAAGAGTCCACGCCAGCAGGTTAAGATGGCTATTTCTCTGTTCCCCCTTAGCGTTAACACCTTTCTTCAGCCAGTGAACTGCTAAGTGGAGAAAGTACCGCCTTTCTGTTCTCAGCCTTCAGACCAACTGGAGCCCCCGGCATGGGTGGACTTGGACGAGGCTACTGTTTGACATGTTCAGGGCTCATCGATCCCCTGCACTCCTGTTATCAGAGCCAACATGCCTTCCAGCCCTCGGCTGAGGGCACGAAGCAGCATTTGAGGATGTGCCCCAGTAACACAATTTGCTTGTAGCTGCTCTTCTGAGCTGTAATTTTCCCAATCAGATCTCCTTTCTGGGATTAAAAAATGAAATAAATATGAACTGATTTGTCTGATGCCAGCAAAGAAAGTATAAAGCCAGTAACTAGTCCGCGGATATGAGAATGAAATCTCAGCAGCTCAATAAATTCTGTGGCTCGTTATTTGTTATTCATCACATGAAAAACACAAATGCAAGGCCTGACCTTTCCCAGACAGCAGTGTCGCTCTGACAATAGTCAATAGTAACAGCTAATAGTTGTGCAATTTAAGATCTCCTGTATAATGATACATTTGTAAACACATTTTTTCCTAGAGCAATGTGAATAGCAATCTACTGGCAGCAGATATAGAAATAAAATATCTCCTTCCTGCTGGTTGTTATCCCTTTCCTATAATTAGAATTCATGGGGGACTCATCCCAGGAGAGCCGAGGCCCCGCACCGGTGAGGAGGGACAGGGGAGGGGCTGAGTCCAGGTGCCCTGTGCGCTGCAGGCCCAGGCCTTGAACCAACTGGGAGTCTGTGGTTCCAGAAATGCTATTTGATTATTCAGTGGAGGGCTGTATCTCTGTTTGTGGTGGAGGGGATGGAAGAAATACGTGCGTGTTGGCAGGAAGTGGCTTGGGTGACAGTGATGTGGGCAGAAATACAGTCCGTCGCCAGGTTCACTTTCCAGTCAAAGATATTAGATCTCAGTGTGTAATAACTACTTGTTACTTGTCCCACTTTTAGGCAGTTCCTCACCGTCCCTTTGTAAATATACACATACACTGAAAATCCCCTCGTAAGAAATAAAATACCAGCTTTTGTCATTTCGAAGGTGCGAATTTGATAAGCTCACTGATTTCTCCGTGGATGTGAGCTGGCAGTCCCTCTCCCAGTACCCGCAACACCTGGTCCTTCATCGGGAGACCTGCCAAAGCCATCAGAAGTGCTTACCACAGGGTTCAGGCCAAATGCATGCCATCAATTCAGAGAGCAAAACCAGAACAATAACAGGAAGGGAATGGTGCTAAATTGCATCAGACATTTAATTATCCTCCTTCTGGACATCCACACTCTCACACACGCACAGACCAGTCACTAGAAGCTTTAAGAGCAAATGAAATCACACTGTCTCTTTTGCAGTCTGCAGGGCCTCGCCTCCCCATGCTCGCAAACATCCGGCTGGGCGTGGACCCCGGCTTCCGCTGGAAGAGTTGCTGTCAAGTGGGGACGACAGAGAAGTAAATAGAAAAGTGTTATAGCTCCTCAAACAGACAGCTCTAGGATCTCTGAGACTTCTCCTCTCAGGTGCTGAAAAGCATTAGAGGTGAGGCATCCCCTGAGCTGAGGCTTGTCTGCACTCCGCCGAAGCAGGTGCAATGGTCTAAGAGATGGAAGGCCTTGGAAAAGCAGCCTGGTCACAGAGGACCCTGGACGTGGCCTCCTGTGTCTGGGCTTCTACCGGGCACGGGGGCCTGCCCTGGGTGTGGCAGGGGAGGGAGGAAGTGGCAGATCCCGGAGCCCGCACGTGCCGAGGGGAGGCATTTCATCTATATTCAAAGGTGGAAAGAGCTGTTGAAAGGCTTTTGGCTTGTTTGGCTTTTTATTTCTTTTTGGAGTCACCTCCAGTGAGTCTCAAGGGTAACATGTTTGGAAATCCGTGCTTTATTGGTTACTGTTTCCTCCTGTCCGCATTCCACCCCCTTACTGATTTGATTGGGGTTCTCTCCAAAGTAAGGCACTCACACTTACATTTTTGTCTTCATGTTGACTCCAGGGAGCCTAATTCGTAAGGGTAAAGAAGGCAGAGAGAGGACTTCTAAGAGAAATTGTAAAGAGAAGGAATCCTGAGAGCACAGCTGATGTGTGGGTTTGTAGAATGAGGTCAGGCGCAGAGCCTCCGGGGTCGTGGTCTGCTCTCTGGGTTAACGGAGCTGTCATACCTCAAGAATGGGCTATGGGAAGAACAGCAAAGTTGAAAAGAAAAACTAGAGACTTAATTTTGGTTTATGAGGAATCTGAGGAGTCCCGGAAACATCCAAAATTGATATTCCTAACCAGCCATATACAACCAAGGCTTAAAGGGAATTCTGAACTAAAGACTGGCATTTCTGAACTAAAGCCTTGGAAGAGAAAGAGGCTGCCAGGGTCATGGGGGAGGGCCATGGGGCTGCTAACACTCAGGGGAAGAAAGAGGAGGGTCCCCATAAACAAGGAAGAGAAGCAACACAACCACAGTTGAATAGTTTGGACATAAGGATGTCACGGAAGCCCCAGGAAAAGAAAACGACAAGAGGAAGGGAGAAGGGAGAAGACAGGGACTGAAATAGACCCAGTGGTCGCTTAAGGTGAGGAGGAAAGACCTGTGGCCCCGCGGGAGACATAGGGGAATTTTGGGGGGTTCTGGGGGGTCGGGGTAGGGCAGCAGTAAGGCTCACTGGTGCAGTGGAGGCAGTGTTTGTGCAGGGGTGGTGCGCAAACATTTCCCAACCATGAGGGCACAGGCTCAGACGAATCCAGGTAAATGTGGGCCGTGGCTCGGGAGCAGGGTTCTAGAGACAAGACGCTGGGCCCGGAGCTTCCTTTCCACCTGCTGGGTTATGCATCTGGATTCGGGAGGAGGAAGGCTGGGGTATCAGAAGATGCGGGGGCTTGGGCAACACTTGCCTATCATTAGGATCACACCAAATCGTACTTGCTGACCATCCGTCCCATCAGTCCCTGGGGCTCTTGCACTTACACGTGACCCTTACATACACACGGTGCAAGTGGCTCGTTCATGGTGGGGGCATGGCTGCGGATGCCTCAGGAGAAAAGGCAGGCCGGGAGGTGTGTCGAGCCAGAGCGGGGCTGCTGTGGGGGTCAGAAAAGGGCAAGGAAGCCCAGGATGCCCAGTTAAACTCAGCAGAGCTGTGATGATGCGAATGACTCCGTCCTGATATGAAATCAGAACCCTCAGGAACCAGAACATCGAAGTTCGATGTACCGTGTATCATCCAACAGGAAGGACTTGCTGAGGGTCAGGCTCTGGTCAGGGGATAGAGGAAATATTTGACATCGCCTTTACTGCTGGTTTGTGCCTCAAGATGCAGAGGAATGTACAGGTGCAGACTGTGGTCAGCTGCCCATTTTTCCTTCTACACCTGATTCTCCTTCGTGAAGGCAGTGAACTCAGTCTCCCTGAATGATCATGGTCAGCCAGGCGGTCAGAAAGCGGGCAGGACATGTATGAAATCTGGTCGGAAAGGGAAAGGGCCATTTCCCAGGTGTGCAGGCTCCCGGGTGGACGGTGGGTTCCTCTTCCAGGCAGGCAGCATCTTGGCCGGTAATTCAGCTCTCAGCAAGCACACTGAGGACAGGTGCCTACTCCAAGGTGCACGGACAAATACTGACAATAATCGAGATACACAGGAAAAATGTAGGTGCTCAAATTTTGTGGGGGCGTTCTTAAAATTCCCTTGTCTTCCTGGGAAATGGATTGAGCAGCTGCCTTGTTCTTCTCCGGGAAAGGACATCTGTGCCCTTATATAGAAGCACGGTCATTTTTCCAGCCCGTGGCCACATTTAGCAGCAATATTAATTTCGGTTTCTCACAGTTGCAGCTGTGAACAACTAAAAAAGGTCATTTTTCTATACTTGAAATATAGGACACCATATTCATTTTCCAGTAGATTAGCTTAATGATCAAAACTAGAAAAGAAAAGAAAACGCTTTTTTGGGAGGGGAGAAGGAAGTCAGTCGTTTTCTCACCCTGAATCCACACAGAATCCCTACGGTTCTCTTCCCTGCAGACACTCTCATGGCCTCACTAGAAATCTATACTCAGTGTTTGTACCACACCGCTGGCGAGCAGGTGGGGGGCAGCAGAGCTGTGCCCTTGGGACAAGGAAGAATGCAGCTTCACGACAGAGCTAGACGATTGGATGGATGCTATCCCCACGTCAATCTTGTGTGTGCTCTGGGCACGGGGAGCACATCCCCGAAGATAGTTGCCACAGCTTTCTGTCACTTTGCCTTTATATGTCCAGATTCCTTCTTCTCCCGAGTCCCACACCTATGCTCCGGCCACTTGAATTGTTTGAAACACTTCTGCTGACGTCTCAGACTTCAGTGACTTTCAAGTTTCCAGGATGTTCAGAACATAAATACTTGTGTCTCAATCACCATTTGGAGAATGATGAAAAAATTATGTAACCATTTTGATCAAATTCACCCACCAACCAACTGTTCTTACTTAACTTCAAGGAAAGCATCTAGTCACTTGGCAGACCTGTCATTCATGAGGGGAATTCGAGCAAATGGTGGCAGACGCTTACTGAGGGTCTAAGTTGTCTCAGCCACTGTAAGTTAAAATGAACACTAGAAAGTAGAAATAAAGAGGTGGCATAAGTACAGTGATGTAAAAAGAGCCTGTGGCTCGCACAGGATCACGGAGCAGGATATTTAAAGGGCAGGGGAAAACAGCCACGACCTGGAAAAGTGGGAGGCCATCCTGGGAAGGAGGGCGGTGGCCCTTCTGTCCTTTAAAAACTCCTTCTTGCCCCTACATTTTGTTTGAACTCCTTCTATCTTCCTTTTATTTTATTATTTTATTTTTTTCAGATTCCTTTTAACTTAGAAATGACTGGCACATGGCTGATATCATGACAAANGCCATCCTGGGAAGGAGGGCGGTGGCCCTTCTGTCCTTTAAAAACTCCTTCTTGCCCCTACATTTTGTTTGAGCTCCTTCTATCTTCCTTTTATTTTATTATTTTATTTATTTTTTTCAGATTCCTTTTAACTTAGAAATGACTGGCACATGGCTGATATCATGACAAATTAGCTGTATTCACGATAGCCCATAACAAGTAAGTGCCATTTCTGCTCCCAGGATACCTGCATAGAGTTGATCTGGTTGTTTGTTAAGATTACAGAGAAACTAAAGATAAAAATACTTTGTAGCAAACCAAAAATTAAGAGTAATCACTACGTTCACTTACAGGCTCCCTTCTTCCTGTGCAGACACTGTATGTGTTTGTTTATTTGGCTTTCTAAACAGTTACTATTTTTTCTCTCTCCTATCTTCCCTCAAATGCTGGGTTTACATTAGAAAATTACTGTCTCCAATAACATTGCTTCATTTATTGCTTTACTTTACATACCGCTCAACTTTTCATAAATAAGATGTGCATATTCTCTTCAGTTTACAGCTACGCTCCACAAAGAAAATAAAACCCAAGCACTGAAATCCCCTTCTTTACGATTGCAGGCTCCGCAACATTTCCATCCTAAATTCTTTTATAGACTTTTGTTTGTTTGAGTGATTCTCATTTTGACCAAAAAAAAAAAAAAATCCTTCTGGGCTTTTGACTGAGGTTGCATTGATTCTATTGATCGTTTTGGTAAGAACTGGCATCTTAACAATATTGAGTCTTCCAAACTCATGGAATTCCAACATTCATGGAATATTTTTTCTTAAATATTTTATTTATTTATTTCACAGAAAGAGAGACAACGAGAGAGGGAACACAAGCAGGGGGATTGGGAGAGGAAGAAGCAGGCTAGAGCAGGGAGCCCGATGCGGGGCTCGATCCCAGAACCCTGGGATCATGCCCTGAGCCGAAGGCAGACGCTTAACAACTGAGCCACCCAGGCGCCACTGGAATATTTTATGTAGGTTTTCTTTATGTTTCTCAGCCAGGTTTTATAGTTTTCAGTGTTCAGACCTTTTGAATTTTTTGTGATTATTTATTGCTTAGTATCGCATTATGTTCGNTATGTTCATGCTATTATACATGGTATTTTATAGATTTCGATTTCCATTTGTTAATTGATATTCTGTAGAAATGCAATAGAGTTTTTGCTATTTTCTGCTCTGCAACTTAGACAACTTCTTTATTAGATCTAGTGCTTTATTTGTAGATTCTATCAGATTGCCTGGGTAGATGATGTTATCATATTCAAATAAAGATCATTTTATTCTTCTTTTTCAACCTGGATGCCCTTATTTCTTTTTCGTGCCTGATTACGCTGGCTGGAACCTCAGCACAATATGGAACGTAAGTTGTCAGAGAAATACCCTTGTCAGTTTTCCATCGTGGAGTGTGATGTGGATGTTCTGTATCAGGTAACAGAATTCCTTTCTATTCCTATTTTCCTAAGAACACTTATCAGGAAAGACTGTTGGATTTTCATCATATACTTTACATATTTTACTATACATATTACAGTGATGTGTGTTCTTTCTTTTTATTTTATTTTTTTTAAGATTTTATTTATTTATTGGACAGAGAGAGTGCACAAGCAGGTGAAGTATCAGGCAGAGGCAGAGGGAGAAGCAGGCTCCCCACTGAGCAGAGATCCTGACATGGGGTTTGATCCCAGGACCCCGAGATCATGATCTGAGCTGAAGGCAGACACTTAACTGACTGAGCCACCCGAGGGCTCTTCTTTTTTTTTAATACATCAAATTCCATTTTTAGAGTTCTGAATATTTAAACAACTCTGCATTCTTGTAATGGACCATACTTAACGATATATTTTCCTTTTAATATATTGTTTGATTAATTTGCTAAAAGTATCGTTTTTGTTCTGAGAGAGAAGAAACTGCAGTTTCCTTATCTTATAATGTCTTTTTCTGGTTTATCTGGCTTCTAGCTTCTCAGGACTTGAGAAGAATTCCTTCCTCTTTAATTTTCTTGATGAGTTCATGTGGAATATATTCTATTATTAGGTGCACAAATATTTAGGACTGTTGTGGTTTTTTGAGTAATTCTTATAAAATGACCTTCTTTCTTCCTGGTACTATTCTTTAATCTGAAAACCTTGTCTGGTATTCATACAGCATGTCAGATTTCTTTTTGACTGGGTTTAGCCTGATATGTCTCCTTCCATTCCTTTCCTTTCAGCCAATTTTTATTTATATTTAAAATGCATTTATTGCAGGTAACATACAGTTGGGTCTTGCTTTTTTATCCACTCTGACAATTCCTATTTTGTAATTGAAATGTTTATACTATTCATATTTTATGTGACTATTGATATACACACATGCACATTTGTTTTCTAAATATCAATAATTNCTTTGTGAAACTTGTCCCATCCTTGATATACGATTGGCAGAAACTCAGAAGGAAAGTATCATGGTACATCCATAGGAAAGAGTAAAGGAAGACACCTTATATGGATTTATAGATCTTATCAGTAGTATTCATGGTGAACAACTAACGAAATTCTATGTGTTTCCTAATTTCACCCATATTACTTGCTAGATTATTGATACCTGTGCAATTTAGCAGTGCATAGTATAGACTTGCCTGGTATAGGGTCAGTTTCAGAAGAGCAGTGATAGTACTTTAAATACCTCTCTTGTTTAATGTGGTACCTGGCACACAAGAGTGGTCCAGTGCATTTTGTTAAATGAATGAATCAATGCATATATAGGAATTTGTTGGTCATTTAAAAAAATTTAACTCATTTTATTTAAATTCAATTAGTTAATACACAGTGTATCATTAGTTTCAGATGTAGACTTCTGTAATTCGTCAGTTGCATTTGTCAGTGCTCATTACATCATGTGCCCTCCTTAGTGCCCATTACCTAGTTACCCCATCCCCCCACCCACCTCCCCTCCAGCAACCTTCAGTTTGTTTCCTGTAGTTAGGAGTTTTTTATGGTTTGTCTCCCTCACTGATTTCATCTTATTTTACTTTCCCCTCCCTTCCCCTATGATCCTATTTTGTTTCTTAAATTCCATATATGAGTAAAACCATATAATTGTCTTTCTCTGATTGATTTATTTCACTCAGCATAATATCCTCTAGTTCCACCCATGTTGATGTAAATGGAAATATTTCATCCTTTTTAATGGCTGAGTAATATTTCATTGTGCATATATACCACATCTTCTCTATCCATTCATCTGTCAAGGGACATCTGGGCTCTCTCCATAGTTTGGCTATTGTGGACACTGCTGCTGTAAACATTGGGGTGCATGTGCCCAAAATGGACCCTTAACTCTATGGTCAACTAATCTTCAACAAGGCAGGAAGGAATATCCAATGGAAAAGATAGTCTCTTCAATAAATAGTGTTGGGAAAAATTGGACAGCCACATGTAAAAGAATGAAACTGGACCATTTTCTTATACCACACACAAAGATAAACTCAAAATGGATGAAAGACCTAAATGTGAGACAGGAATCCATCAAAATCCTAGAGGAGAACACAGGCAACAACCTCTTTGACCTTGGCTGCAACCATTTCTTGATAGACACATCTTCAAAGGGAAAGGAAACAAAAGCAAAAATTAACTATTAGGACTTCATCAGGATAAAAAGTTTTTGCACAGCAAAGGAAACAGTCAGAAAAACCAAAAGACAACCTACAAAATGGGAGAGGATATATACAGGTCATTCTTACGGCTTAAAGTGCCTATTTGGATGGCCCCAAGAGGCCACCTTGCATTTTGTGATGGGTCCTCAGTCATCTCAAATTATGGTACAAATATGAGTTTCATTGGTGCAAAGCCGACAACGTCTGATAACCAGGCCAATGCCCTAATGTCTTTTGGGCACAAACTTTACCAAACTGATGACCTACTTACCATAAAAAACTGGGAGTGAGAAAATTTCTTAAGTGTAAAACTAATTTCTGTATAGATGACAAACAAAATATTAATATCTTTAATGTTTAAAACACTTCCACAAATCAATAAGAAAAAACCCCACATCAATAGAAACAGTGGGTTAAGGATACAGGTAATAATTTCTCTGTAGAAGATACAGAAACACAGATGAGCGTATGTACACATTGCTGATGTTTACAGCAATGTACGTGACTAGTCAAATTGAGAATGATGAAAATGAATGGTACACATTCTTCATGACAGTGAGGTGAAAAATGAAATGTTATGAACTTTCAGGAAGATGGCAAATTGATGCAAATTTTCTGGAGAGCAATTTGGTAATATTTATTAAAATTGTCAACCAAACAACTCTATTTATTAAGAGATAGCCTAAAGAAATATTTAGACATATTTTCAGATTTTAAAATTTATTTATCATATCAGAACATTGAAATAACCTTAGAATTTATCAAAAGGAATTTTTAAAAATAACAGTACATTTAGGCATGAAATGTTATGTACTGAGTTAAAATATTGTAGAATAATATTTCATAACATGTATGTTTGCTATATAAAAGGCACATTTCAAAACACTGTGTATTATTTGATCTCTCTGTAAAACAGTCAAATGATAATAAACAGGAAACGGATTTAGCGTATTGTAATAAATTGCAGAGTGTCCTTCCTAGGGCTGTGAGTGATTTTTATTTACTTACTGTTGATTTTTGTATTTTCTCATTTCTCTGGTGTAAATGTATTAATTTTCTATTGGGAAAGAAATCACAATAAAAACAAATAAAGACTGATGCTGATTAGAACCAGAGGCTCTAATATCTTCTTGGATAGTGGTCTTCTCACCAAGTGAAATAGCAGGAGAGCCATTTGGAGCTGTGATTCTGAGGACATATGCACTAAAAGTCTAAAAGGTTTTCACTTGGATAACTTAACTGCAATCTAAGTTAGGTAACTTAGTGATTTCTCTCCAGTTACAGTTTAAATCATTTGCCTGTTTCAATCAGAATATAAATGATTACTAACTAATTGACTCATCCATTCAATATATAACCAACATTCATTGAACTTGCTGCTGTTAAATTAGGCATCTGGGGCATTCACGATAAATACGACTGGATGCCTGCCCTCCCAACACTTGGTATTTGCATATCATCACTAATCATTTTTGCGCATCTTTGGCGACTCATTAAAGATATATTTTAAAGTAAGGTTAAGTTGGCGGTTGTCCTAATAATTAGCTGCATTGTTGCCTTGAATGTTCTGGGTTGTTTTGTTTTGTTTTGTTTTACTGTAAAATCTTTTTAGGAGAGTTCTTCTAAAAGGCTATTGATAAATGGGTATTCATGATGTGTGTAATTAACCTGTTATAGATCTTCCTACCTAATGAAGAGAAAACTTGGCAGGACTCCTACGTTACCCTTAACTCTTTCTCTTACACACTGCTTTGAAAGATCTTCATGTTTTCTATGTTTACCTATAAATAGTGGAACGAGGACACACTTTCAAAAATTATAAAATAAAAAAAATACTCAATATTGAATGAACAAAATTAAAGCTATCATTTATAAATAGGGGTGGTCACATTATTCATAAACTGATCTCATGAGATATAGTACATTTGCCTGGGTAAATGAGGGAGAAAGTGTGTGAGACATTGGTAGAAACCCAGGAATTAAATTATTAGCCAGACTCCTTCCTGGATATGAAATATAAAGTTCCTTTAATATTCCCTGTTATCTTTCTGCATCTCTGGAAACCTCCTCTCTGGTTTATATAGTGAGGTGAAAATGTCCATAATACACCCAGAAGTCTGATGCAGGTATATGAGATCAAAGTTTTTCTTTCCTAAGTCAAGAGCTAAGATGAGAGGAATCTTTCTGAGTTTCCTGTTTCACCAGAGCAGCGAGGCAGTGATTATGGCCAAAGGCTGTCTTCCTCTCTTTTTATATTCAAGAGATTTAAGTCACCATCTCTCTAATCACAGCATTGAGTACTATAATAGACTTTTCTAAAAGAAGGTAAAAAAAATTCCCTTACCCTTTTTATGATACAAATTCAGTGCCATATAGAACTAGAAATACTTTTCGAGCTTCCTGGAGAAGTTCTTTCTCTGCGGAAGGTGAGTAATTTGACATGGCAGTTAGCATATTCTCTTGGTGGAGAGAATGATTGAATCCCACTGTACTCGGCATTGGAGATAATCGAACGGATCTACTAGGCTTTACCTAAATGCTGTCCATCAAATTACATTAATGGATGCCTGATGCTAATTTAACATTTGGAAATCCATTGTTTTGACTTTATAGGATCACAATTTCTGAGCTAGCTTGAAACAAACCTCTTTAACACTGTTGTTTTCTGTGTATGAAGGAAAACATCATTCACCATCCGGAGTTGGTAGAAATGGTGGTTAAGATTCGAGAAGCAGGTATACCAGACTTGCACTCTGTGTGCCTCCAATGTGCAACCTGCTGTTCAATTGCTTTTAATTACAAACTCTTTGTCCTGCGATTTCCTTGCTGAGAAACGCGTGCTAAAGCCCTTCATCTGTCAACACCATGGCTAGATTGTGACGAAGAGGACAAGATGCTTGACATGAGGGTATGGCCAAGGCTGGAAACAGATCAGACAGAACTGAGGAAGCTGATGGCCAACTCAGGGTGTAGACAATTAGGAGTCCTTGAGCTCTGCAAGTGACGGAAGGCAAAGTCAAGACAAGCAGCAAGCCAAAAGCAAGACAGACACACAAGAGCCAATTAAACAGTAGGAGCAGTGGATCCCCAAACCAGAAGCACACAGTGATCAAAGTCACTAGTGGGACAGAGAAGAAATGGGCACCTGGGAATGAAGCTGATAGTCACAGATCAAAGAGTCTGGAAGTCACTGGGGACAACACAGAGCAGTCCTATCTATTTATATTCTAACACCATTTTCGTAAAGGGGATATAAAAGTCAAGTTACACCAGTGTGTTATGTCCATCGTGTTATGGACATAGTGTTATGTCCATTAAGCACAGTGCTATGTCCATCCTGGTTCAGTAAAAATGATGGTAACCATCATGAGTGTAAGGAGAGAAGAGGACCAGTTTTTCATTCTGATGGTGTTCTGTGTCATGTTCATTTGACATGTTAAGAGTATTAGACACTTGGATAAAAAGTGTTATATAAGTATTATTTGTACTCTAAGCCTAAAGCCTTTTAATGTATGAAATAAATATTTAGAGACATACTGAATTAAAATGTTTGCATTTAAGCTAGGAATCTTTTATGAGAGTCAGGGGAGAAATCTAGGCGACATAATTGGGTAATAATGCTTCTACGAGCCTGGGTGTGGAGAGATAAGAGAAACAGCCTTGCACAGATGAGATCCATTCGATTTATTTTCTTTAAGAGATTTTTACATTTCTAATGAATAATTTCCAGTTTCCAGGGGACCAAACACTGGTTTGTAAAGAAACATATGGCCATAAGTTTCTCTCTGTAAAAATTGTTTCAAAGGGGTATATATAGGGTAAAACCTGCATATTAAGCTAAATAAAATGTGTTTTCTCATAAATTAATTTCATATTAAATATTGTTTAAACTAATTGGAGGTTGGAAATAATTTTGGCCTCCATAAAATGGTCTAATTAGTGGTGTTTAAATAATTACTCTTAGGATGCCCCTCCTGTCTTAGCCTGCTCACCTAACTAGCTTTGGTTTTTAAGCCATGTATTGAAATCCTGTCGCTGAAGGGGCCGATGGCTACTAGCAGCCCCTCTGCACTTTGCCATGTGGAGCAGAGCTGCCGCTGAACTTTGCAGCTTATTACCATTGGAGTCATGGGCCAGTAGTTGTACCGGTTCCTGTTGTTTTCACCCATGTGAATCTTTAAAGCAATTGAATGTGATGAGATCCAGATGTGTTTCAGAGGACCACCCAGGGTTCCAAAAGCACCACTGGCTTTTCTTAGTGGATAAAAAGCATTTGCCTTCAAGGTATTCCAGTTTTGCTGGCCAGGATCAGTGATGAAGATGAAAGGGAACAATGATTTCCTGAGTGAGAGGAGAGAGGAATACAATCGTACTCACTGATCTCTTCATACAGCAATTCAATCTTGCTTTGCTTTCTTGTAAATTCCCCTAAGCGGTGTCATAGATGTTCTCTGTGACAGAGAATTTAACCTCTTTATTTCTTTGGACAGCAAAGGCAGTAGCTCTAGCCTTTTTGATCGTAGATTATAAACTTCTCAGGGGCATGGACTCTGTTAGTTTAATTCACCTCAAATCAAGCATAGCACCTTCACAGAGAAAACTCTATCCTTTTTATGGTTGACTTCTGACTGCCGTTATTTATTATATGTACATTTCTTTTCACTTCTAAGCTTCAGATGGGGGTGATATCGCCCTTACTCTTTCTAGTGCCACTGGCGTGAGGGTGGGTTCTCTAAATGACCGCACGTAGAACTGATGTGGCAACATGATGGTTCCTGCATTGCCAGGGCCTTGTCTCAGAACACTTTCTTGAACGCCTGGCCCTTTTACCACCTGCTGGTCTTTTCACGTGAAGTTGAATTTAATTCAAATTGGATATTATAATACTAGAATGGCTTATATATCTATGCCTTTGATTTCAAAGATGCTAATGGGTAGCCAAGGAAATCAGGACTTTCAGGAGCATGGTGGAAGTTCTTCAATGTTGCTATTAGGCTCTCATTAAATAAGTTGTTGTAACCTAGTTTACAGCTCTGCCTGTAGATTTAATGATCAGACCAAAGGTTTTTTTTTTCAAAGAGCAATTGACTTCACAGGGCTGCTAACCAGAATGAGTTCTGGGACAGCTTCCCAGCCCTTCACAGCCTTGCTACTCAGAAGTGGGCCATGGGTTAGCGTCACCAGTAGTACCTGGGAAATTGTTAGCAATGCAGAAATCCAGGCCTTCAGGCTCACTCCAGACCTGCCACTCCGCTGTACAACAACTCCGGGAATACACATGCACATCGAAATTTGAGAGGCTGGAATCCATATTTGGTCGTATTGTCTGAGATTGTGATTTAGTGACCCTTTTGGTTTTGCTTCTTGGGAGCAGATACCCTGCTTCAACAGGGCCTCGCTGAGGTGGCTATCGGGGCTCATTTTGTGTGCCTGACAGGTCCAGTAAGAATACCTCATGGAAAAGAAGTCTTCAGGGCCAGAGGACTTCCCAAGTCTTGGGGCTTTGTTATTGGTGACTTGGTCTTGCGGCCACTTGTATCTCGTATTAATGCCACTGCTTCCCGGTTTGCCTTGTTGTTGACAGTACAATAGAGAATAGCCTTGGTTCCCTTAGAGGCTTCATATAACCGCCGGTGGCAAGAGACACCTAAGACTGGAGCCCTAGTTCAGTGCTTTGACATCTGCATATCCTGACACGTACAATTGAGGCAGAAGTTGCTTTAAATTTCAGAGCAGACCGCTCCAGAACTCTCGCTGAAAATTAATACATACGCTGTTAAAAATGGCAGGCAAGTATGCTGAACGTTGTCATTGGCATGACTTTATAATTAACTGGACTCTTGGGAAAATTTCTGGATAAAGTTGAAAGAGGTTACATCGTATTCTCGACCTCCCCTTTGTTTTACCTGCATGGAATAGTTATCTATTCGGAATTTTCAGGCTTCCTGGGATATGGTCAAAGAATCCAGGGTATACGAGATAACAATCCGCCATCCACTGTTAGTATTGCTCATGATTTTCATTTGAGCCACGGTTTTACAATGTCTCAACTACAGATTCCTAAATGTTCCAGGGTTATGTGTGCAGGAGTGAAGTATGATGCATGGATCCCACCAGGGATGCACTTGTCATCTTTACCTCAGTGGCAGCACTTAGCAAAGATGTGCCATTACCAAAATAAGTAGAAAACTGGGAAGTGTCTGGTATATTGCCAGGTCTGTCCAGAACTTTCTCACATAGGATAACCTTTAGTCTGCTTTGTTCGGAGTCTAATTGGAGGGCCTGATGATTTCTCTCCTTCCCAAAGTTAGAGTTTTATTTTTAAGACTTTGGCTTTCTGCAAAGAGCTGCCTGTGATAGGGAAGTTTAAGCAATCCTTCAGCGCCCTTAATGCAGAGTGAGGCCTCCAGCACTCTCAGGGTAATCACCACTTACTCATGGCTCAACGATGATCATAAAACTCTCACTATTGTTAGTAAGTATTGTCTCACAGGTTCTAGGATACGATGGTCATTTAACTGTGGCCATGTCTGGATAACTCTCTTCCATACTTTTGGTACTTCTAGTGCAACTTTGCATTTCCCAGATGTCTAAATGTATACTCTGACATCTGTTTCTAGGTCTCTTGTTTCATCATGGGCATGGGTGGCCCATGAGAGAAAACTGATTTACGCAGTGATTTTTTTTTGAAGCCTGGTACCGCTGTTACCTGCGGCTGTAAATGTACTCCTTGGAATGGTCTGTCATTATAGACGGGCATCCAAGCCTCCTGCTCGGGTAGTATTCGCATCATCTAGAGGCTTCCAGACGTCACCATTAACTTATTCAATGTTGAGCATCCATGGTGCACCAAGCATTGCTATGAACTGAGGATACGACAGGGCAAAGTGACACCACATGTGTCTTCAAGGTTCTCACAAATAAGTGGGCAAAGCAGACATTAAACCGTCATGAAAGTGCAATTTCATTTATGTAGCTGACAGAATTAGCACTGCCTAGAGATAGAACCTAAAGAATCTTACGGACCTTGGCTAACATTTTGAAAGAACTCGCTAGACAGGTCACATCCAGCTTCCCTCATAAGCCTAAGGCAAAACCCGCTGGGAGGTGTGTGACTTCTTCCTCAGTCCCAGCCAGTCTGAAGGGCATCACACGGAAATGGACGGAAGGTCAACGCTGCTATGTGTCACTGTTGGTGAGTTATGTTTTTCCACAGTCTAAGCTCAAACTGCACAGTCTCTGAGAATTCATATGTGTTGTAGCAAACAGGTTGGAAAGTTAAAACATGAAAAATTTTTGAGGAAAAAAATAAGCATCTGTGCAACTCAAGCTGGTGAAACACTGCGTGGAGACCCAGCATGAAGAGCCGTTCCCTACCCTGAGGGGGTCGTGAGACTCACAGACACAAAGCCTGCTCCCCGGGACAACTGTATGAGGATTGGAAAACTAGGAGCCAGCATTCCACTCTGGTCACTGGTCACATTCCACTCTGAGTGTCCGGAATTTGGGAAAATGGACTCTAAGAAGCTAGGATGGGGAGGAATCCTGAGGGGGATCACTCTCTGAGTTCTCGGTGGGTCTTGAAAAAGTGCATGGCTGCTTCTGTGGGGGAGCTGGAGGAAGGGGGTGCTTCAAGAGCGCTGCCAACCTGAGGGAAGATTTTGTGCTCTGAGTTCAGAAGGTGCCAAGAATTGGTTTCCCTTAAAGAATTTAACTTCCTGGGGTGCCTGGGTGGCACAGCGGTTAAGCGTCTGCCTTCAGCGCTGGGCGTGATCCCGGCGTTATGACATTGAGCCCCACATCAGGCTCCTCCGCTATGAGCCTGCTTCTTCCTCTCCCACTCCCCCTGCTTGTGTTCCNCTGGAGGAAGGGGGTGCTTCAAGAGAGCTGCCAACCTGAGGGAAGATTTTGTGCTCTGAGTTCAGAAGGTGCCAAGAATTGGTTTCCCTTAAAGAATTTAACTTCCTAGGAGCTTTCTTTTGGGTCTTGAAGAACGTCCTATTTAGCACACATGTCTGGATTTCTCCTTCAGAGAGGGAAGAAAAAGGTTATTCACTTATGCCAGCCTTTAAGCTTGCCTCCAGAGGTGTATAGAACACAGTCCGGTGTAACGGTGACACCAGTGACACCAGACCAACAAAGCAGTAAAGGGAGTTAAGCCTGTTGCAAATCCACAGTGGGCAATGCCCTATTAAGGTTGTGGGTTCTCAAAATCTAGGTGATAGATGAGGGGNAAAAAAAAAAAGAATTTAACTTCCTAGGAGCTTTCTTTTGGGTCTTGAAGGACGTCCTATTTAGCACACATGTCTGGATTTCTCCTTCAGAGAGGGAAGAAAAAGGCTATTCACTTATGCCAGCCTTTAAGCTTGCCTCCAGAGGTGTATAGAACACAGTCCAGTGTAACGGTGACACCAGTGACACCAGACCAACAAAGCAGTAAAGGGAATTAAGCTTGTTGCAAATCCACAGTGGGCAATGCCCTATTAAGGTTGTGGGTTCTCAAAATCTAGGTGATAGATGAGGGGATAACTGGGAATGGGGGACACACAAGGGAGACCTCCTGAGGGACACATAAGGGAGCCCACCTCAGAATAATGTTGAATCAAATATGTCATTTACTGTCTGCGTACGATAAAGTTGGCTTCTGAATGAGTCATGGTGGTATGTGGTGGTGAATAAAGGAGGATGTTTAGAGTTTAATCACTAGCTGTGATATTTCCAGAGAGAGATTTTGCCGAGATGGTTGTTTTTGATTGCTTGGTTCAGATAACATTTATTCGAAAGTGTATCTCTGAAGATTGGAAAAAAGCTGCCAGGGAGGAATAAGGAGCCCTTGAGATTCGTGGTCTCCTAAGTGTCACGAGATGGAGTATTTCAAAACAGAAGTAGTAGGCAGGTGTGCTGATTGCAACTGACAAGTTAGATACGTACTCAGAAGCATCCATTGGATTTGTCCACAGGAAAGCCGCTGGTGACTTCACCCAGAGTAGTTTCCATTGGGTAGATGTTTCCATTGGGTAGGTGTCTATGGGAGTGGATTGAATTTGAAGACTCAAAGGCATGTTATACACACATGCACATTTGTTTTCTAAATATCAATAATTTGGAATGTTGAGCAATTTATTCAAGGCTGTAGTTGTGGAGGCTTGTATAAGAATTTCAGTTCCTCATTTGAAAATCTCAGCAGAGGTAATTTAGACCCTGGAGTTTCTGATGAAATTCTAACAGCATTGGTGACTTCGTCAGAAACGGGGCAGAGGTCTGTTGACTGATCTCTGGCAGACAGATATATCCATCGAACCTTATCAGGGGTGTGGCCACTGGTCTCCTGAGCCTTGTGTCTCATAGATCGAGCTTGTTAGTTTGAACTAGGAAGTCCTAAATAATTTTTCCTGGGTAACAAAGAACAGCAAAATATTAACTGATGCNCTCTATTGGGTAGGTGTTTCCATTGGGTAAATGTTTCCATTGGGTAGGTGTCTATGGGAGTGGATTGAATTTGAAGACTCAAAGGCATGTTATACACACATGCACATTTGTTTTCTAAATATCAATAATTTGGAATGTTGAGCAATTTATTCAAGGCTGTAGTTGTGGAGGCTTGTATAAGAATTTCAGTTCCTCATTTGAAAATCTCAGCAGAGGTAATTTAGACCCTGGAGTTTCTGATGAAATTCTAACAGCATTGGTGACTTCGTCAGAAACGGGGCAGAGGTCTGTTGACTGATCTCTGGCAGACAGATATATCCATCGAACCTTATCAGGGGTGTGGCCACTGGTCTCCTGAGCCTTGTGTCTCATAGATCGAGCTTGTTAGTTTGAACTAGGAAGTCCTAAATAATTTTTCCTGGGTAACAAAGAACAGCAAAATATTAACTGATGCTCTATTCTTTCCCTCACTTAATTCTCAATGTCAATCTCAAATGCAAATTATTCGGCACAGGATAACAACATGAGATGTTTTCATCACTGTCTAATTGGTAGCAATCACTAAAAGTAAAATAATATATTTAATTGTCTGGCACTACCGTGATGCTTAGAGTCCTTTAATAAATAGATCCTTAATAGTAATATTGCTATTGGAACTAGAGGTAAACTAAAGCCCCGATCTAATTACATACAGAAAGGAAGATGAACTTGATTTTTCTTTTTTATTATTTGTACAGAAGGTTCTATCAAGTTTGGAAGAGTAAACTTGTCCCATGCCTCTTCCATTATATCCTTGAATGAGGCCGATACATAATTATAGCAAGGATCCATGGATCTACACCTCTAAACCCCTGGCCATGGTGTTGCAGAACAGGCTCCAAGAATCTGGGGTGATACTTGGAAACAACCACAACTATGTTTTACTTCGTTAACACTCCCAGGTCAAAGCTTTGAAAGCACCTTTGAGGTTGTGACGCCATGATTATGTCCCGTCCTCTCTGCACAGTACAATGCTGAATGTTAGAGCTGAATGTTTATTTATATAGTTTCTGGAAGGTTTTAAATCAAGAACTCAGTGTTTACAGAATTCCGTGTAACTGTTCCTTATTCTCTTCAAATACCCTTGAAGCGACTGTGTTATCATTATGGATATGGCACGTTTACCTTCTCAGCTACCAACGTAAGACTTAAAGCTAATTTACAAAACAAGGCACATACCAAAATGAATCAGCTAATCAATTTATCCTTATATGCATTCTGTACAAAGCATTTTAAACTCTCAAAAAAAAGAATCTCATATTACATAAAAAATGTGGGAATTCAGGTCAAATTTCGGGGATCACAGCACATTTCATAAAGGACATCATTTTAGTCAATAATGAAGACAATTTATATTTATTGAGTGCTTATTCCAAGCATGACTTTTAAACAAGAAAGATGCATTATTTATTTCGTCTAACAATNTTGTCTGGCACTACCGTGATGCTTAGAGTCCTTTAATAAATAGATCCTTAATAGTAATATTGCTATTGGAACTAGAGGTAAACTAAAGCCCCGATCTAATTACATACAGAAAGGAAGATGAACTTGATTTTTCTTTTTTATTATTTGTACAGAAGGTTCTATCAAGTTTGGAAGAGTAAACTTGTCCCATGCCTCTTCCATTATATCCTTGAATGAGGCCGATACATAATTATAGCAAGGATCCATGGATCTACACCTCTAAACCCCTGGCCATGGTGTTGCAGAACAGGCTCCAAGAATCTGGGGTGATACTTGGAAACAACCACAACTATGTTTTACTTCGTTAACACTCCCAGGTCAAAGCTTTGAAAGCACCTTTGAGGTTGTGACGCCATGATTATGTCCCGTCCTCTCTGCACAGTACAATGCTGAATGTTAGAGCTGAATGTTTATTTATATAGTTTCTGGAAGGTTTTAAATCAAGAACTCAGTGTTTACAGAATTCCGTGTAACTGTTCCTTATTCTCTTCAAATACCCTTGAAGCGACTGTGTTATCATTATGGATATGGCACGTTTACCTTCTCAGCTACCAACGTAAGACTTAAAGCTAATTTACAAAACAAGGCACATACCAAAATGAATCAGCTAATCAATTTATCCTTATATGCATTCTGTACAAAGCATTTTAAACTCTCAAAAAAAAGAATCTCATATTACATAAAAAATGTGGGAATTCAGGTCAAATTTCGGGGATCACAGCACATTTCATAAAGGACATCATTTTAGTCAATAATGAAGACAATTTATATTTATTGAGTGCTTATTCCAAGCATGACTTTTAAACAAGAAAGATGCATTATTTATTTCGTCTAACAATCCTATAAGGCAAAACTATTTTCACGTCCAATGCCCATATGAGAAAAAACATGTAACCTGCCTACTTTCACACAGCAGCTAAGTGGCATAACTAGACTTTGGAGCCATGTCTGTTTACTCCAGGGACTCTGCTCTGCCCTCTGTATTACGTGGCCACTCTAGAGCAAATATTTATTCCTTAAAAATGTTTGTATTGCATCATTTAGCTTCTAGGTGTTTATATTCTGGAAATCATCATCGAGGTATTCCAATAATTATCTGTAAGTATGTTTGGTCTCATATTTTAAAATAACAAAATATTGAAAATAACCCAGTATACAAAAATAGATTATCGATTAAATAAATAATAAGAAGCCATGTTATTTTATTTTATGGAGACAATATAAATGAATATTTTAAAGCTTTGTAAAAAGTGCTCTTTTATTTCTATTTTTTTTAATTTTATTTTATTATATTATGTTAATCACCATACAGTACATCCCCAGATTCGATGTAAAGTTTGATGCTTCATTAGTTGCGTATAACACCCAGTGCACCATGCAATACGTGCCCTCCTTACTACCCATCACCAGTCTATCCCATTCCCCCACCCCCTCCCCTCTGAAGTCTTCAGTTTGTTTCTCATAGTCCATAGTCTCTCATGTTTCATTCCCCCTTCTGATTACCCCCCTTTTCTTTATCCCTTTCTTCCCCTACCGATCCTCCTAGTTCTTATGTTCCATAGATGAGAGAAATCATATGATAATTGTCTTTCTCTGCTTGACTTATTTCACTTAGCATTATCTCCTCCAGTGCCGTCCATGTTGCAGCAAATGTTGAGAATTCGTTCTTTCTGATAGCTGAGTAATATTCCATTGTATATATGGACCACAGCTTCTTAATCCAGTCATCTGTTGAAGGGCATCTCGGCTCCTTCCATGATTTGGCTATTGTGGACAATGCAGCTATGAACATTGGGGTGCATATGGCCCTTCTCTTTACTACGTCTGTATCTTTGGGGTAAACACCCAGTAGTGCAATGGCTGGGTCATAGGGTAGTTCAATTTTTAACTTTTTAAGGGACCTCCACACTGTTTTCCAGAGTGGCTGTACCAACTTGCATTCCCACCAACAATGTAGGAGGGATCCCCTTTCTCCACATCCTCTCCAACAATTGTTGTTTCTTGCCTTGTCTATCTTTGCCATTCTAACTGGCGTAAGGTGGTATCTCAGTGTGGTTTTGATTTGAATTTCCCTGATGGCTAATGATTTTGAACATTTTTTCATGTGTCTGTTAGCCATTTGTATGTCTTCATTGGAAAAGTGTCTGTTCATATCTTCTGCCCATTTTATGATTTGTTTATTTGTTTCTCGTGTATTGAGTTTGAGAAGTTCTTTGTAGATCTTGGATACCAGTCCTTTATCTGTGGTGTCCTTTGCAAATATATTCTCCCATTCCGTGGGCTGTCTCTTAGTTTTTTTGACTGTTTCCTTGGCTGTGCAGAAGCTCTTTATCCTGATAAAGTCCCATAAGTTCATTTTATCTTTTATTTCTCTTGCCTTTGGAGATGTGTCGTGAAAAAGGTTGCTCTGGCCGATGTCATAGAAGTTGTTGCCTATGTTCTCCTCTAGAATTTTGATGGATTCCTGTCTCACATTGAGGTCTTTCATCCATTTGGAGTTTATTTTTGTGTATGGTGTGAGAGAGTGGTCAAGTTTCATTCTTTTGCATGTAGCTGTCCAATTTTCCCAGCACCATTTATTGAAGAGACTGTCTTTTTTCCACCGGATGTTTTTTCCTGCTTTATCAAAGATTAGTTGCCCAAAGAGCCGAGGGTCCATTTCTGGGTTCTCTATTCTGTTCCATTGGTCGATGTGTCTGTTTTTGTGCCAGTACCATGCTGTCTTTGTGATCACAGCTTTGTAGTACAGCTCGAAATCCGGCATTGTGATGCCCCCAGCTTTGTTTTTCCTTTTCAACAGTTCCTTGGAGATTCGGGGCCTTTTCTGGTTCCATACAAATTTAAGGACTATTTGTTCCAGTTCTTTGAAAAATGTCCTCGGTATTTTGATCGGGATAGCATTGAAAGTGTAGATTGCTCTGGGTAGTATGGACATTTTAACTATGTTAATTCTTCCAATCCATGAGCATGGAATATTTTTCCATCTTTTTATGTCTTCCTCAATATCTTTCAAAAGTGATCTATAGTTTCTAGCATATAGGTCCTTTACGTCTCTGGTTAAGTTAATTCCAAGGTAACGCATGGTTTTTGGTGTTATTGTAAATGGGATGGATTCCCTAATTTCTCTTTCTTCAGTCTCGTTATTCGTGTATAGAAATGCAACTGATTTCTGGGCATTGATTTTGTATCCTGCCACCTTACTGAATTGTTCTATAACTTCTAATAGTTTGGGAGTGGATTCCTTTGGGTTTTCCATATAGAGTATCATGTCATCTGCAAAGAGAGACAGTTTGACTTTTTAAACTGAAAAGCTGATGTGGTTTTCTTTGTATCTGTTGCTTAAGGTTAATAAAAAGGATCGTTATACAAATTTTCCTTTAAGTCAGAAATATGGCCATTTATTCAAATAGGGCCATAACACCGCTGGATTTTATTCAACGTCAGGTCGCTTCTGGCCTCATAGAAGCCCAGTCTCCCACACTGTCCTTCCTCCCATCCGTTCTCCTAGACCTCTGTGCTCTGCTGTCACTCTAAGGTGGGGTAGACTCACCTGGTCTGTGCTTGCACTGCCAGCTTCTTGATTCCAGCATCTGATTTCATCTCTATTTTTAGCAAGTGTAGTAGCAACAAAAGCATTTATAATAGTGTGTCTCACGGTACAAATCAAACTCAATAACTTTTAAGTGAGACAAGGTGAAATGTTCTGTCAAACTCGACCACTGCGAACTTTCATAGGCCCAACGCTATTCAGGGAGAGAGACTGATATTGATTATCTCCGCTTTACTTGGGAGGCGATTGGTCTTTGTGAAGCGTTCGCAGGAAGGAACTAGTGGAAATTTAGCTACAGTTCCTGACCAGTATTGGATTCTTGGCAACTAATAGGTTCTTCGGGGAAATCCCTCGCTTCCCTTAGTCCCAAAGCATATTTGTCCCAATTTTAAATGCTGTGAGCTGTCTTACGGTTTGGTTCAATGTATCCTATTGGAAGTATTGAACCTTATGTAGTCAAACACAGAAGCGACATGCATTTGAACCTGTGCAAAAGAGGCCCGGGGAAGTTGACTATGGAAGATCCAAAGATCCCCTGCCTGTCTGGGACAGGAGCCTAGCGCTCCGCCTGCATTTTTCCCATCAGTTATACCTCAGCAGCATTGACCGCTGGTCTGATGAGGCCCAGCACTGTACCAGAAGCTGGAGGAACAAAGTGGGATAAGACAAAGAGCCTGCTTCGAGGACACCCTTAGATGTCCCCTTCTCATGAATCAGAGTCTGGGAGTTGTTTCTGTGAGATTGCAGACAGTCATCCAACCAGCCAGAGTCATGTCCTTCCCACTTGCAAACACACAAAGTACTAGGTAGTAAGCCTCTTGCCATCGATAGCAATAGGGACAGCACCGCTTTCTCCTTTTACTCATTTTTGTTCCTGCCATTTCCACTCCCCTCATGCTTTAGTTCAGACCCTGATTCTGCCCCTCCAAGCTAGTGGACTGCAGTAACTTCCTAATTTCTCTCCTTGTTCCAGCTATGTTGCTTGTAATACATCTTCTGCCACGATGTCAGATTATTCTTGCTAACATGCACACCTGATCTTGATTAATCTGCCTGAAAACATCTGATGATTTCCCCGTGCCCAAGCATGGAGAAATGGCCGTAATTTTTTACATACGTGTGTGCCCACGTTCACATATGCAGGCTTGGATAGGGTTCATTCTCTACATAGCATTTTGATCATGATTTAAGGTAATATTTTAAATATATCTCATTTAATTTAATAATCTTCACATAGATAAGATTTTTGAACCAATGTGTGTTATTCCATCCATAACTGTACTACAATATATTCAGCCAAATCATAATTGAGGGGCATTTATTTTATTCCAATTTTCAAAAGTGTAAATAATGACTAATAAATATCATTATATTAAAACAAGAAACCACATAGAAATCTTTACTTTAAGTAATCTGGTCATTTACCGGGATAGAATCAATAGAACAAAGAAAATAATTACTTTGGTATAACTCTGCATTTGTCCATATACATCTTTTCTAAAGTCAACATTTGATATGATAAATGTGTAGTGCTTTTCCTTTGAAAGTTCTGTGTCTGGAAATCACCAGAGAAACATTCCCTTTCAAGTATAAAAACACACACCCTGGGGCATGGGTGGGGGACAAATCATGCAGATTTCAGCATTTAATGCAAAATCTTGAGGTAATATTAAATGTTAATTTGATTGCCTATAGTAGATAACATGATAAATTCTCAAATTGCCTTTTTAAAGGGAAATTACAGAATAAAAATTTTGAATGTGTTAAATCCTCCAATTGCTTCTTTTTAGGGGAATCACAGCATAAGAATTTGGGCTGTAAGAAGGGTCTTGATGATGATGATATTCACTGGGAGAAGCCGAAGCTCTCGAGCCTTCCTTCCTCTGTCTTCAAACACAGCTTGCAAATATCATCTTAGTGTCGCAGGCATCCACCGAAATGGCATACGTGGGAGGAGCGGATGGAGTGGATCACGGCAGGGTAAATGGATATTCCATGTTCACTGGCTCTCTCCTTTCACTTTTTCTTTCCCAAGCTCGCTGAGGGAAAGAGTCAGATAAACAATTGTGTCTTTAGCTTCTAACTTCTAGTCTAGTCTGCGTTGCAGATGAACAACAAAAAGATAGTATCATGAGAGGGAATTAATCATGAAAATTCACTTCTTTCTGTCTGTATGCATTGTTCGGTCTTTCCTTTTTTACTGTACTGAAGAAAAAGGAAATTCATTGGGTAGTTGCTATGCTATTGAAGACTCTCAGGTTGTCCAAGATTTTTAGTAGAATCTAGTATCGGTTGAGTAAGCAGGACAGTGCATACTATTGTGAAGTATATCCTTCCTGAGAAGTTATTTGCACATCAGGCACCTGTTCATTGATAAGAATGGGGGCTGTGCTCTGTGCCAGGTGAGACATATTGGGCAGGCACGGGACTAAGGACAAATTTGTTGGGCTGGAGCCATGGATACGTGAATCCCTGGGAAAGCAAAGTTGGTAAGTGCCTTGTGTGAATGGTCAAAAATAGCTATTCAATTAATTAATTGCAGGAAAGGAATGAAAATATGCTCATATTTTGTGGGTTTTAGCTATCAGGAATTTTAAATATTTCATTGAACTTATTTCACTGAGATTTTTATGTTCAATTTTAGTTTTAAAATAAGGAAAAATACGTCCTCTTCCAATCCTGCAAATCTCTCTTGCTTTTGTAATTTATCTTAGGCACTTTACTTTCTGTTTACTTACTTTTTGCTTTTACATAGAGTAAAACAAAAAAAAAATGCCTGAAAACCTGTTATCCTGGAAGAAAAAAAAAAAAAGGAAAAAAGACAGCATTGTTATCCCATTTGTCCATGAACAACAGAGACCGTAAATAAGATAACTTTTCAAATATATGTGGCTTTTCTCAGGGATATATTCATTTTCCTTGTTGTACAGACTCAAAGTCGATGAACTTCAAGAAATGATACACTTCTCTAAGCATGTTGTTATATACACCTGTGACAGAAGAAAATCACTTGGTATTTTTCACTACATTTTGTTTCACATGTGCACATATTAACATAGATATAGGTCTATATGTTGGCTCATAAAAATGAAATCATTATCTGGAGTTGTGTTTACAGCTCTGTTGCTAACGAAGTCATCTTCTTTTCCTGCTATTCTCCCTTCCTGCCTGCCTGTGGGGCTGGGACGTCTGTATTCTCCTGGTCTTGGGATGGTTCCGCTCCCCTGCTTCTCAGGCCTATTGACTCAGACCAGAGTTACGCCATCAGCTTTTTGGGTCTCTAGTTTGCAGATGGCGGGACATAGGACTTCTCAGCCTCCATACTGAGTAAACCAATTTTGAGCGAGAGAGAGAGAGAAACAGAGAGACTATTCGTTCTGTTTCTCTGGAGAATCTTGACTAATATATTTATTTTGCAAAATCCAATTTTCACTTCACACTCTCTGTCTCACAGGATTTCTCAGAAGCATTTGAGCTGGTTGATTCATTCATCCTTCTTGAAACACTACACCTTTCTTGACCTTACGATTTGTTTTCGTTTTTGTTTTCTCTTACTAAGGGTGCCATTTTGAATTTTCACCAGCAATGTATAAGAATTTTATTTGCTCTTGTCAGTACTTGGTTTTATCAATTTTTATTTGCCATTCTAATAAATGTGTAGTGGTTTCTTATTGTGGTTTTAATTTTCTTTTCCATAATAACAAGAGATGTAGGGCACTTTTTAATATATTATTTGATATCCATTTGTCATCTTTTTGAAGTATCTGTTCAAATATTTTGGGCATTTAAGAAAATGAATTGCTTGCTTATTATTACATTTTGAGAGTCCTTTATATATTTAGGAAACAAGCCCTTTATCAAATATGTGATTGGCAAATATTTCCTGCCAGACTGTGGGCTATCTTCTATTGTCTAAGAGTGCTTTTCAAAGACTTAAGTTTTTAATTTTAATGAGGTGCAATTAATCAATATTGTTTTTTATGAGTCTTTTTTTTTTTTTTTTGGTGCCAGGTCTACGAAATCTTGGCCTCACTGAAAGTCACAAAGACTTTCTTCTATACTTTCTTCTAGAAAAGTTTGACATTTCTATTTATGATCCATTTTGAGTTAAATTTTTATAGGATGAAGGATATGGATCAAAGTTTTTCTTTAAATTTTTCCTGTAGATGCCCAATTCTTATAGCACCATTTTTAGAAAAGACTATCCTTTCTCTGACAAATTGTCTTTTCACCTCCATCTAAAATCAAGTGATGCTCTAACTGGTCTTATTCCTGGACTTTCGATCCTGTCCTATTGATCTTATATGTAAATACTGCCTCCAAATATACTATGTCTTGATTAGTTTAGTTTTACAATACTTAAATTAGATGCCGTAAGTTCCCCAACTTTGTTCTTTTTCAAAATTGGCTATTCTAGTTTCTTTTTATTTCTGTATGAATTTTAGAATCATTTTGGCAATTTATATACAAGTTTCCTCTAATATTTACCTCAAATTGCGTTGATTCTATAAGTTTTTGAAGATTGATGGCTATGATATCGAATCTTTCAATCAATGTGATGTTTCTCTCCATTTATTTAGATTGCCCTTGATTTTTTTTATCAGTATTTTGTAGTTTCAGTATACAGATCTTGCACACATTTTGAAAGATTTATACAAAATGATTTCATGATGGTTGGTCTATTTTAAATGGCAATGTTTATTTTAAATTGCTCATTGCTAGTGCACAATTTGAAAATTTACCTTACAATCTGTGTGATCCCTAAACTAACATCATAGTTCTAGCTCTTTCTCTGTGGTTCTCTCTGAATATCTAACATAACAATTATGTTGTCTGCAAGGAAGACACTTTTATTTATTTCTTTCCAATCCACATGCCTTTTGCTTCTTCTTTTTGCCTTACTACACATCCTAGCACTTACAGTAATTTGTTGAATAGGAGTTACGTGTGGACAGCCATGCCTATGTCAGATTTTAGTGGTAAAGTGTTCAGTCTCTCACCATTACAAACAATGTGACCCATAGCATTTTTGTAGATAGCTTCTACCAGGAAGTTTGTTTCGATTCCTAATTTGCTGAGAATTGTAACCATGAATATAAAAAGAGAAGAGGAACATGGCCAGGATGGGACCAGAAAATAGACCAACAATCAGAATCAGGAAGAAGCGGGGTTAAGAAAAACATCTTAGCACGAGCAGCAACTGAAGGAAATGTCCAGTAATCCAAAGGAAGGATGCTGGAAGAGGTTGAGGGAGGTGGAAGGAAACCATTGGATTTTGCAACATGGAGGTGGTTTTTAATCTTGGCAAGAGCAGTTTCAGTGGAAGGAAGACTCAGGTGTGACCGGAGCAAATGGGAAGGGTTAAATAGACAACTACAGACTCTTCCACGCTTTCTTTCTGCAAGGGTCCAGAGGAACGGGGAGATTTCCTGAGACAGAACTGAATGTAAGAGCAGTTTTCTCACGGTAGTATAACACAGCATGTCTTCATGTCAAGGGACATGATGTGAGAGAGAAAGTGAAAACAAATGGTGATAAAAGAGAAAGAATGAGAAGAACTGTGGATGTGCCAAAAGTTCATAAAAACCAGAAGTAAAGCCAATGAATCATCACAGTAGTAATCAGTGAAAGTTTATTGTGCTCACACCAAAAAGACAGTTTGCAAACGGGGAGCACTCACACTGACGCATGGAATGAGGCTCAGGGGTCTACAGTTATAAAGCGGCTTATACAGTGAGAAAGCACTGACTGTTTGTTTTTTCACAAGGACTGGTTATAAAATCGAATTTTCTTAAATGATAGGGAATTGGTCAGTGGTTACCTTACATCAACCTTGGAAAACAGTTCGAGTTTTGCTTATGATTTCCAGAGGCAGAGCGATAAATGATTTGGGTCAAATTGGTCTTGCAAAATGAGCTAAATTAAGCTTTGTTTATATGACTAAACTGGTTTTATCAGTTCAGAGAATTTTCAAGGCTTGCCTCTGTACATTTTTTTTTAAAATTTTAACATATAAATTCATGAATAGAGCAACAATGAACAGGAGTGAAAGCAAAGATAGGAGGTCCTGGTCTTTGAAAAGAGCAGGGACAGTCCTGGTTTAATATATGTCACAAAGTATTGTTTTTTCTAACATGAAGGGAAAGAACTCATAAAATAAATAAGGGGAGAACAGATACCTAAATAGGATAAATTGTGGGGCACCTGGGTGGCACAGCGGTTAAGCATCTGCCTTCGGCTCAGGGCGCGATCCCGGCGTTTTGGGATCGAGCCCCGCATCGGGCTCCTCTGCTGTGAGCCTGCTTCTTCCTCTCCCACTCCCCCTGCTTGTGTTCCCTCTCTCGCTGGCTGTCTCTGTCTCTGTCTCTGTCGAATAAATAAATAAAATCTTTTTATAAAAATAAATAAATAGGATAAATTGTGAAAGCAAGGGTACATAATCCACAAAAGAGGAAATATGTAAATAGCAAATAGAATCATTTCTAAAAGTCGCATTAATAATGGTAAATAATAACAACAATAATCCTTTAGCTCCCAATGAACTCAACTATAAAGGCTGGTAGAATGTAGGTGCTATTGAGAATTCTGAATAATGCATGTGGTCAGGTAGATGAGGGATCACCAGAACTCAAGTACAACCCAACAGTGAGGAATAGACTCTTATTTTCTCTCTGGCATCCCCCAGCATGGGCAAGACAGAATCTCAACCTGATGTGACCGAGCAGTGCAGGTGGGACAGATCCAGGAAAGACTTTCTAGTTCCTGCTCTTGGGGTAGAAAAGGAAATTTCTTAAGCTCAGAAAGAATGGGACGAATCCTCCAGGATTTTTTTTTTTCCATTTTCTCTCTTCATTTCTCAGACTCTGGCTGTCCCAATGGCAGGGCAAAACTGTAGGAACAAAGCTGCAAGAGCCAAAATTCCCAGGAAGGGAGCCTTCCTAGGTTGGGTGGAGCTGTGGCTGTGGGAGGGCAGCGTTAGATCCTGTGGCTTACATCCCTTTCCACACATTGCCTCACTGCTGGGTCCAGCGACAGCACGGTCATGGAGAGTTTCCAGCAGAATTAAAAAGGGAGCCATGGGAAGGGGAAAGCACTGAAGAAATAAAGAACAGAAAGGGAGCAGCTTGGGAGAATGGCCCTGTAAGTAGGTTTATGAACTCCTGTGCTTGCTCCTTTCTGGGTGCACCTTAGCCAAATGAACATACTTCAGATGCCCAGAACTAAGCTGAAGGGTGGACTTCTGGCCGGGCCCCAGACTGACCACTGGACAGCACAGAACAGATATTGCAACGGCTTTGAAAACAAAGCTGACATTTCAGCTCCAGTCCACCCAAATGTTGACATTCTCCATAGAATATAAACGGGACCTGGAATCCCGTAATGTAAAATGTCCAAGATACAAACCAAAATTGGGAGGAACTGTAAAAATCTCTACTCACTTTGGAAAAGATAATTAAAATAAATAAAAGGAAATAAGGAGGTAAAAAATGAAATAGTCAAGTATCTACGTGGAATTAGATCGTAAACTTAACTCTTTTACTGTACCTAGTGGGGGAGTTAGGCCAATTCTTGAAGGCAATAAAAATCCATAGGGCTTTTTAATATCTAACCCTTGCTATGAGCTTAACTGTGTCCCCCTGGAATTCAGACGTTGAAGTCCCGACCCCTAGGATGTCAGAATGTGGCTTATTTGGAGACAGGGTCCTTAAAGTGATGGTTTTGTTAAAATTAAGTCATTAAGGTGGGACATAATCCAATATGACTGATATCCTTATAAAAAGGGGAAATTTGGATATAGATATGTGCACAGGGAGAGTGCCATGTGGAAGTTGGGATATGTCACAAGACAAGGAGCCACCAGATGCTGGAGGGGAGGCAGGAACAGATTTCCCTCAGAGATCTCAGGTAGAATCAGCTTGGCCAGTTCCTTGATCGCGGGCTTCTGACCTCCAGAACTGTGAGGAGATGCATGTCTGTGGTCCGAGCCACTCGTCCCGTGGTGCTTGGTTTCGCTTTTTTATCTACAGCAAACTAGGCAAACTAACCTGCCTTTGATGATAAGAACTTAGGAAGCAATTAGTGACATTGGTCTTTAAGAGAGAAATATGTTAGAAGCCATGAAGTAGACTTATGTTTCCCTATTTCTCTGCTAATTCCAAATAAGTATTATGGCCTTATGTATAGAACAAACATAAGGCGATCCTAAAACGCGGAGAGTCCGAAAATGGGTCAGGGACCTCAGGACCAAGAAATGTGGTGTGGTGGTGGGTTCTGAGGGGGTTTTTGTTGTTGTTGTTTTTGGGTTTTTTTACCCATCATATTGCCCAGACATGGAGCCAGCAAGCTGGAAACAACAGGTGCACACACAGAAAAAGCAGTCAGCTCTTCTCAGCCAAAGGACCAAGAAAGGCATGGCCCTGAGGGATCCGGGTGGCCAAGGAAATCTCTAACTGTCCATATCCTGGTTGTGAGATTGTGCAAGGGGTTTGCAGGGTGCCACCACTGAAGAAAACTAAGGACACTATACACAAGGTCTCTGTATTATTTCTTAGAACTGTATGTGATCCCGAAGTGATCTCCAAATAAAAAACTTAATGAAAAAAGGAAGACAGGAGAATCCAGAAGAGGAGGAGAATAATTTTGAAAATTGTGTGAGAATGCATAGGGCTTTGATCCTGCTTCCCTTTTTAGTACATGGTGAGCATTTTATCAGCGGTCCCCGTATAAGAATGTGAACATGGACTATGGAACCAAACTACGTGGGTCCAAATTCTGGCTGTAGGGTTTCCTAGGCAAGCGAGCTTGGGCAGGCTACTTGCTTTCTCAGGTTCAGTTCTTTATCTCTAAGATAGTGGTTAAAAACAGTACCAGATTTTGCTTCCCGAGTGGCAAGGATCAGATTAGTGAATGTACATCGACACCTTCCAACAGTGTTCTCCACGTTGTCTAGAAATGATCTGTGGACTACTCTTTATTTTCGTTTTTCTTTCTGTCATCTCTCTGGAAGCAGAGACTCATCTTTCTTGGAATTTATGACATAGTGCATGTCAAACACACGTTAGGAGCAGAAAACATTTGTTTAATTAAAATTAAAATGTCTTTAATTTCAAATAGTTGGATTTTTAAACAATAAAATGATTTGTTCACTAAATGTAACTCTAAAAATGTCTCTTACTCCCAGTAGAATAAAACCAGTATGAAAACAGTTTTTGTCTATTCTTGAATTATTCTGTCATCTTGTAAGTTGTGAAGAAATATGCAACCTGTTTGTAAGCACTAATCTATTATTTTTTTCCAATAAAAGATTTTATTTTACTCAAAGCTGAGATACAGTTCTAATTAGTATGATTTACCTTATTCTTTATTCTTCCTAAATCAGTGACACTAGATTTACCTGCATTTATGGGGTAGATTTGGTGAGTACTGCCCCCTAAAAACAATTTTGGGTTTAAATTGATAAAGCATCAAAAACGTATGCATCAATTATATCTAAAACACAATATATTTTTCCTGTAGTTTTATGACTAGCTAGGCATTTTATACCAGATAGATTCAGTTTCCTGATACCAAGGTAGACATTACATTTCTCTCACAAAATATTTATTATGTGGTTTTCTCAATTTGCATTTGCTTATAGAAGTGTTTGATTCATTTTGATAATGTTACCAAAAGATTTCTCATATGAAATTCAGTCTACCAACTCCAATTTAAACATGTACGAAATATGACTTCGCTTAACCATTTTATTCTATTCGTAACTGGCCAGTAATTTGAGCCACTGTCCCAAGATTTGTGTCACATAAGTTATATTTAAGTTCATGCAGGAAATGTTTTCTGAGTTCCATCCTGTACATGAAAGGTTACTAGGTGCTGCAGTTAAAAACACAAGGGAAAGAATCGTGAATTCTGGTATCATAGGGAAGGGCAATCTATACTGAAAGTAATCAGACAATTATAATACTATAGTTCAGGTAAATGCTAATATGAGGGGGGAGCTACTATGAGACAAAATAAGAATATTTAACTAGAAACTGGGGATTGCCTGCCTGAGGAAGTAACAGTAAAATTGAGACCTATCAGCATTGAGAATATAGTCAGTGGTATTGCAATAGCGTTGTATGGTGACAGATGGCAGCTACACCTATGGTGAGCACAGCATAACATATAGACTGTTTTGTACACCTGAAACTAATGTAACATTCTGTGTCAACTGCACACAAATTAAAAAAAAAAAAAAGGAAGACCTATCAGATAGGTATGGTAACAGTCATTCAAGCAAAACATTTGAGAGGAAATGGGGGAGAAAAGTATACCAGGCAGCAGAAATAGCTCAGACATGAACACAGAGCAGGGTGCTTTCAGTGGTAGGATCAGAAAGTGATTTGGGCAATCACTAACTTTGAGAAGTTAGCAGATGCAAAGTGTATAAACCATGAGAACATGTGAGGGTAATGTGGAAACTTTGGAAGATTTTAAAAGGGAAATGTCTTAATAATTGTGCTTTAGTGTAGAAACATCACTCTTGGGGTAGTGGAGGGAAAGTTCCAGAAGATGGCCCAATCGAAGTCTTTTAGGCCAAACCAGATCTCAGAGGCTTGAACCATGGATAGTGGCACAAGAAATGGGGAGAAGTTGATGAACTAGAGAAGGTCAGAACCTAAGTTTTGTAAGACTGGAGACTGCTTCTCTGATGGATGACAGAGCATTTGCAAAAGGTGACACACATTCCTGAGTCAAGCAATTTGGATTCTGGCTGTGCTTTACCTTCTAGAGGTTGGAGCTATTGCTCAGAAGTGGCGGCCCATCAGTTTTCAGCAGTGGAATGTACACAGAAACAATGTGAATTATATCTAGTCTAAGGAAGGAACAAAGCAGTTCTTCTTTCCCTACTTCCTTGTCTGTTATTAGATGGATGGAATGTCCAGCATGACCATGGAATACAGGTGACAAATATGGCAGTTCCTCTTCCACTTAACTTAATTACTCTTAATTTAATTATCTTTCACTTCACTTAGCTATTTAATTACCCAAAAGAGTGAAAAATGGGTACCTTGAAGTGAAGTATAGCCATAATAGAAGTCATCTTAATGTTCAGAAGGAAGACCATGAAGAAAGGCCAAATTTTGTATGCAGTGGCAAAACATTTGATAAAATGTCACCTATAAAAATTTGAAAAGCAGCCCATTTGCCTGTTGTGGTGTAGTCTAGGGGAAGAGATTGGAAAGAGTCAAATATGGTATGACTTAATTTCTATTTTCTGCTTTTAGTAAGGTATCAAATGAAAGAGGTGAACTTAGGCAAAAATTGCTTGAGAGAACAAGTAAAAGAAAGTTAATCAAAACCACTGGGACTTTAAAGGGTTTGAAAATTCAGCTGCCTCTGATCCCAACAGAAAGAGACAAAAGGGGAAAGAAATGGTCGGGCCAATAAGTGTTTGTTAGGATATATAAGTTATTCACAGAGATTCATCCCTGAGCGTCTTCCTCTGCTCTAAGCCTGATTTCAGATGGTCTCAAGATAATTGACATTAAATTGAGAGAGAAAGGCTTGGGAGCAAGAGAAAAAGTAAGGCTTGAAAGTTATGTCTGGTTGGGAAAAAATGTAGTTACTGACCCATGTAGCTGACTCGAGGCAAGTAAATCAGACACTAAGTTTTAAATTTAATTATAGTGTTAAGAAATGTAAAGCTATATTTGGGCCCCAAAGTACATCAAGAGAAGGCCCACAGAGGCTGTGTAGCCCCAAGGAAGGACATACTTAATAGGAATCCATCAGGTTTTGCCATGGAGAATGAGGAGCAGAAAGAATTCCTAGGAGGGAACCAGGACCACAAAAGAAAAAAAAGAAAAAAAAAAAAGGACAAGGAACAGAGAAGCTGGTGAGCGGTTGGAAAATTGGTTTTAAGGTGACCGACTAACTTGATTTGCTCATTACTTTCCCGGTTTTAACACTAAAAGTCCTGTGTCCTGGGAAACCAGTCAGTTCCAGGCAAACTGGCATGGTTGGTCACCCTGCAGTAGTTTTGGAATGAGTTTTTCCGGGTGAATCCTATGATAGAGCAATGGGGCAGAGTTGGAGATATAAGCAGAAGTGTGACTGTAGTGATGGATGCTGAGTCCAAGCCAGCTGTGGAAGGAAGGATAATAGAAGTATCTGGCAGGAAGTCGGTAAGGGACTAGAGGTCAAGGTGAGGTCCAGGTGTGGGCACAGTGGTTTTTTGATGTAAAAAGCTTTAAAGCATAGTACAAGAAATCATGAATAAGAACATTGAGGAAAGATGCCTGGTTCCTATAAGTGATCTATTTGTTTAACTTCAGGGTCTAATTTTATATTGAAACCCTAATTCAGTGAGTCTGGGTGGGCCGATGTATTCCTTTGTCTTTCCCTGGCTTGTCCCACAGATATGAGCATGATGAGAACAGGGGAGTGTAAGAGCATTATGAGTAAGCATTTCCGTGCCTTTCAGTCACAGTTATTCAAACAAAGGTCTGTGTGAAAGTGTGACGTTCATCTTGGTTAACATGCTCGCTTCAGTCCAAACAACTAGAAGACAGCAAACATGTTTGATTGATGAGGTTCTTTCTTTAGCAGTTTGGATGGGCTGGGAAGAGTGAACCAAAAGTTCCCTCCAGAAGACAGAGCAGAAAGCAAAAATGGTTTTTGTTTTATTTTACTGTGTTTACTTACTGTAAAACTGATGTTAATAGGTTTGAAAGAAGGCTTGGGATGATGGAGGGTGAATTTTACTTCAATTCAAAGTGTATAAAATGCAAGATTACAAGTAATGTGCAAAGAGTCAGTCTTACTGGTGGGGTTAGGAGATGAGCTTGGAGCTAAATTACATTGTTTAGGCTCTTATATTTTCGCATTTGTGTAAGACAGGAAGAATCAATTCTTATTGACAAGACATATTCTAGGCTGTTTGCAAACAAGCACTCACTCACTCTGATTCATGGCTCTCTGTGTGGTAACATGATTAGAAAATTTTTGCACAAACCATGTTGCAAGCAACAAATTGAATTAAACAATTGTCCTGATCTTCTGTGTCTCAAAACAAACAGACAGACAAACAAACAGTTAAACTAGGCACTTTTCTTGAGTTGCTCTCTAATGAGATGGATAAAAATGATTTTCAGCCCTAAATGTGGAATAAGTATAACTTGTATTAGCAGTGCTCATAGCAGAGAGAGCAGCCTGGAAAGATAACGAGCAGGAGGTAAATGGTTGCTCTGTATTATCAATGTCCCCTTGTAATGACTGTGAACTACCTTATAAAGGACACTTAGGGCACCATTTAACTGGTTCCTTGTACTTTTTATTCATTGTTTTGAGGCATTGAAGTTCATCAAGCTAAATCTATGGCTGGCAGTTACCAGGAGAAAATAGCAGTATTATGTATCAGGATCTTGATTAAATAAATCAGCTAGCTTTAGCCTCTGCAGAACCTGGAGGAATATAGCATAAGCCTCATTAAGCATAACAGCTGAATGATCATGTTATGGTGGGCTTCATTACCTTCCATCATTTGCCTGTAGTTTTGTAGAGGGCATAGGTTATTAAATGACTGTCAAGGGAAACAGGACTTACTAGGAAGGGGAACAGGTTTGATTGTATCAGTCTTATTACTTGGCTTTGATGAACCAAATGTGAGTTCCTTAAATTATTTGAAATGCCACAGATAGATCTTAGGAGGGTAAACAATGGGAAGATATGGGCAATATACTGGAAACTTTCTTCTGAATTTTTCAGAGAGGTTTTGGGAAGATTTCTTCCTTCAAACTAGTGGGAAAAAAAGTTCTGTTCTTGATGTTGGTGTGATTGTGGTTATGGTTATTATTAAGCAGGCCCCACTGAGAATCAGGTAGCAAAGTAACTTTGGCCCCGCCGTTTCTGAAAATGCCAATTGTCTTAGAGAAGTAAAAGAAGAAGAAAACCTCTCACAACCACTACTTCTAAGAGAAACAAGAATTTCTTTCAAAATTAAATTTGAAATAAAGACATTTTCAGCTAAACTTAACCCGAGGAACCCTACTACCAACATTTTTTCACTAAAAGAACTATGAAAGGAAGATCTTCTGGCAGAAAAAAAAAAATACCAGTCAGGAAGAGAAAATATACAAAAACAAATAAGGAACTCTTGAAATGATAAATATGAAAGTAAATACACAATTTTTCCTTATTTTAAATGGCTATAATAAATGATTGTCTTAAGCAAAAATATTAATGCTAAACTTTGAGGGCATATTAGAGGGCAAAATATATTTCAAAAATAGTATAAATGAGAAAATATAAATGCACTACTGTAAGTTTCTTAAGTTATATCTTCTCGCACTCCATAGGTTGTCCTTTGATTTAGTTGACTGTTTCCTCGCTGGGCAAAAGTTTCTATTCTCATGAAGTCCCAATAGTACATCTTTGCTTTAGTTTCCCTTGCCTTGGAAATGTATCTAGCAAAAAGTTGCCACAGCTGAGGTCAAAGAGGCTGTTGCTTGTGTTCTCCTCTAGGATTTTGATGGATTCCTGTATCACATTTAAGTCTTTCATTCATTTGGAATTTATTTTTGTGTACAGTGAAAGACAGTGGTCCAGTTTAGTTCTCTACATGTGGCTATCCAATTTTCCCAACACCATTTGTTGAAGACACTGCCTTTTTTCCCATTGGATATTCTTTCCTGCTTTGCAAAGATCAGTTGACCATAGAGTTGAGCAAATGACTTACCAGATAAAGGGCTAGTATCCAAATCTATAAAGAACTTATCAAACTCAAAACCCCAAAAAACAAAAATCCAGTTAAGAAATGGGCAGAAGACATGAACAGACATTTCTCCAAAGAAGACATACAAAAAGCCAACAGGCACATGAAAAAAATGCTTAACATCACTTAGCATCAGGGAAATACAAATCAAAGCCACAATGAGATACCACCTCACACTGATCGGAATGGCTAAAACAAAAAACTCAGGAAACAGCAGAAGTTGGTGAGAATGTGGAGAAAGATGAACCATCTTACACTGTTGGGAATGCAAACTGGTGCAGCCACTCTAGAAAACAATAGGGAGGTTCCTCAAAAAGTTAAAAATAGAACTACCTTATGACCTAGCAGTACTNTGCACTACTAGGTATTTGCCCAAAGGTTACAAACAGTGATTTGAAGGGGCACATGTACCCCAATGTTTATAGCAGCAATGTATGCACTAGCTAAAATATGGAAAGAGCCTAGATGATCATCTGTCCATCAACAGATGAATGGATAAAAATGGAATATTACTCAGCTATCAAAAAGAATGAAATCTTGCCATTTGCAATAACATAGATGGAACTAGAGGATATTATGTTAAGTGAAATAAGTCAGTCAGAGAATGACAAATACCATATGACCTCACTCATATGTAGAATTTAGGAAACAAAACAGATGAACAAACAGGAAGGGAAGAAAAAATAAAATAAGATAAACATAGATAGGGAGGCAAACCATAAGAGACTCTCAACTATAGGAAGCAAACCGAGGATTGCTGGAGGCGAGGTGGGTAAGGGGATGGGGTAATTGGGTGATGCGCATTGTGGAGGACACTTGATGAAATGAGTGCTGGGTGTTATATGCAACTGATGAATCACTAAATTTGATCCCTGAAACTAATAATACACTATATGTTAACTAAATTGAATTTAAATAAAAAATTAAAACAATACATTTCTTAAGTGATATATGATTTGGTTAATGTTTTTGAACTATAAACCATAAAATAAAATATATATTGAAAGCCCTATGGCAACACAAAGATACTAGAAAAAGAGGCATAACTAATAGACTCATTGTAGAGATAAAAGGGAAACAAAAAATACTCAACTGATCCAAAAGGAATTTTAAAAAGTAAGTAAATAAATAAATAAATAAATGGAAAAGGGAGAGGTAACTTGCAAAATGGCAGATTTACATATAACTATACTGATAATTATGCACAATGAAATCTTACAAAAAAATAATGCTGAAACAATTGGGCATCCTTGTAAAACAATAACTGCTATCTTACACCAGCCACAAAAATTAACCCATAATGGATTATGACCTAAACATAAAACTTAAAGTATAGAATTTCAGAGGGGGGGGAAAACAAAACCAAAAAAGAAAACTAGTACCAGATCTTTGCAACACTGATTTAAGTAAAGACGTTTATTAGGTACAACACAAAACACTCAAACCATAAAAGAAAATTTGATAAATTGTGTATCATCAAAATTTAAAACTTCTATGCCTTGAGAAACACTGTTAAGAAATTTCAGAGCTAATCCACAGACTTGGAGACATGTGTATAGCATATATTTTACAAAACACTTGTCTCTGAATATAATAAAAAATAAAATATATAAATAACTCCTACAATTCAATAATAAAACAAATTTTAAAAGTTGGCAAAATATACGAACATACACACTTGGACAAAGGAGAGACATGGTTGGAAAGTGAGACATGAAAAACCATTCAAAATTATTAGTCACCATGGAAGTGTGAACTAAAGCTACGAAGAGATATTTCTCTCTCTCTCTTTTTAAAAAAGATTTATTTATATATTTGAGAGGGAGAGGGAGAGAGTGAGGGGAGGGGCAGAGAGATAGAGAAGCAGACTCCCTGCTGAGCATGGAGCTTGACCCGGAGCTCTATCTCAGGACCCTGAGATCATGACCTGAGCCAAAATCAAGATTTGGATGCTTAACTGACTGAGCCACCCAGGCGTCCCTCAAGATCTTTATTTCTTCATATGGCTTTCATCTACTGTCCAGTGTCCTTTTATTTTAAATTATAGAACTCNGGGGGAGGGGCAGAGAGAGAGAGAAGCAGACTCCCTGCTGAGCATGGAGCTTGACCCAGAGCTCTATCTCAGGACCCTGAGATCATGACCTGAGCCAAAATCAAGATTTGGATGCTTAACTGACTGAGCCACCCAGGCGTCCCTCAAGATCTTTATTTCTTCATATGGCTTTCATCTACTGTCCAGTGTCCTTTTATTTTAAATTATAGAACTCCCTTTAGACTTGCAGGACAGATGTAGTAGTGAAAACTTCCCTAGCTTTTGTTTATCTGAAAATATCTTCATTTCTTCCTCATCTTTGAAGAATAGTTTTGCCAGATATAGGCTTCTTAGTTCACAGTTTTTTTCTTAAAGCACTTTGAAAATATCAGCCCATTTGCTTTTGACCTCCAAGATTTCTGTTGAGATGTCTACTGATAATCTTACTGAGAATCCCTTGCTGCTTTCAAGACCCTCTTTGTCTTTTGACAGTCTGATTATAAAGTATCTTGGTGTGGATCTTTTAAAATACATTCAGTGTGGAGTTTGTTGAGCTCCTTAGATGTTTATTTTTTACTTTTTTTTTAGAGATTTTATTTATTTGACACAGAGAGAGACAGCCAGTGAGAGAGGGAACACAAGCAGGGGGAGTGGGAGAGGAAGAAGCAGGCTCCCAGCAGAGGAGCCTGATGTGGGGGTCAATTCCAGAACGATGGGATCACGCCCTGAGCTGAAGGCAGATGCTTAATGACTGAGCCATCCAGGCGCCCCTCCTTAGATGTTTAAATACATGTATTTCATACCAAATTTGGGACACTTTGGNCAGAACTATGGGATCACACCCTGAGCTGAAGGCAGATGCTTAACCACTGAGCCATCCAGGCGCCCCTCCTTAGATGTTTAAATACATGTATTTCATACCAAATTTGGGACACTTTGGTCATTATTTTTTCAAATAATCTCTATGACTCTTTCCATCTTCTTGGAGGACTCTCACAATGCATATTTTGGTCCACTTTATGATATCCCACAGGTCCTTAAGCTTTGTTCACTTTTTTCCCCAATATTTTGAGCATGAATAGTGACTCTAATTTCCTCAGTCGTTTTTGAATGTCCCAGTCCTTAAAAGTCAGACTCCCAACAGGAAAAAAAAAAAAGAAAAAGAAAAAATGAAGAGGAAAAAATATCTGTCAGCTCTTTAAATTCTCTGAAGTCATTTCAGGCAAATGCGGCAGGGCTTTCAACGGTAGGGTGGGGGACTGTACAATGATGGCTACCCATCTTTGGATCAGCACCTGTGATCAGAGACCACAGCATACATCCCTAATATTGGAGGACAGTGTCCTTTTGGTCCCACTGGCTTTTCTGCAAGCTGTGTGTAGATTGCTCCAGGAACATGTGAACAGATGCCTGGCACAGACCTGGAGTGGTGGGTGGTAGCTGATACAGTATTAAGAGCTGAAATTGACTGAAACTAACCACAATTTACCACCCCAACCTTCCCTGGAAGCCATAAGCCTTCAAATAGATGCAATTTCCAAAATAGTTACATCAGACGGATTCTGCTAGTACAATTGTTGTTAAGGTGGAGAGACAGATTTCAGTGCTTCTTATTCTGTCATCCTCCCGGAACCTCTTCAACATTTTCTTATTGAGCTAAATTTGCACTTTTGTCCCAACAATTTTACGTCTAGGTATTTACCTGTGAATATGTATATCCCCAAAATAAAAGGTATGTGAATATTTTAAGGGGTTTTAAAAAATAATCTCCCAAAACTGGAAAAAATCATCTCCCAAATAATCTTCAGCTTGTGAATGGTTAAAAGTAAAAACAAAACCAACCAACCAAACAAAAAACCCAACTTGCTATAGCCATATAATGGCATACTACTAATCAATGAAAAAGAATGGGTGCTTCTGACCAGAGAAGTTGTTGTAGACTTATCTTTTCATCCTCCATCCGTAAGTATACCTACAATACAAGCTACATAACACAAAAGACAATCAAATGAGAACTCCAAGACACAGAAAGAGGAAAGTGAATTGGTTAGAGATACCAAGATAAGAGGAAATGCATGGTGGTCATTCTCTTAGGATCCCCACCCTATCCAACAAAAGAAAATGGCTCAGACCTGGTAATTCTGACCTCCAAGTTAGCAACAGAATGTGTCCCATATATGATTATCCATCCACCAGATCAAATGGGAATCCTGATGACAAGGCCAGAAGACCACAGCAGTACCACTAAAAGGCTTCAACCAGAAGCTTCACTGACAATAAGTCTACAGAGGAAGAAATCCACATCTTCACTGGGCTGAGGTTCTCCTCCCCTAGCCGGAGAAAATGGCCATCTTGGGAAACTGGTGAGAGGGATCCTGCCACAACAACCACCAAGCCCAGGAAGAACACTGAGAACAGAGAAAATAGACTAAAAACAGTAAATAAGCAGAGCTGAAGGACCTGTGGGGCAATAGTGAAAGATCCAACCGCTGTATCATCAGCGTCCCTTGAGGGAAGAGAGAGAGAGTGGGGCTGAAATATTATTTGAAAGAATAATGGCTGTATATATCCCAAATTTGATGAAAGATAAACCCACATAACATAGAAGCCAAATGAATCCAAAATAAGATAAACTCAGAGAAATCCATGCAAACACAAATTGTGATTACTGAAAGCTAAAGATGAGGAAAAAAAAATCTTGGCAGCAGAGAGGGAAAACACATTATCTATAAAGAACACAAATTCAAATGACAGTGGATTTCTCATCTGAAACCTTGGAGGTCAGAAGGAAGCAGCACATTTTCAGATGATAAATGTCAGGGCGCCTGGCTGGCTCAGTTGGTAGGTGGAGCATGTGACTCTTGATCTTGGGATTGTGAGTTTGATCCCCATGTTAGGTGTAGAGGTTACTTAAAAAAATAAGTGCTAACAATGAATTCCTGTATCAGGTGAAACTGTCCTTCAAGAATAATGGGGGAAATAAAGACATTGTCAGATGAAGTAAAACTAAAATTATTTGTCACTCACAGACCTACTTGTAATGAGCAGCTAACATAAGTTCTTCAGACAGGAAAGAAATGCTAAGGGAAGAATTCTTGGAGAATCAGGAGGAAGACTGAAGGGAAGAGCAGAAATACTGGTAATTGCATTAAACTATCCTTCTCCTCATGAGTTTTTAAAAACCATATATGATGGTTAAAAAAACTTATAACACCATCTGATACTTAAAATGATGTTTATAAGTGGGAAAGGTAAAAGAAGTTAAATGGAAATAAAATTTGCACACAACTCAAAGTGGTAAAACCTTGATATCATTGCATACAACTCTTTAGAAATCTATAATCTTTTCAAATGTTTAATTAAAAAACAAAAACCAGCATGAGTGAACAACCAATCATGCAATAACAATGATGGCTCTCAAATACTTGATGGTAAATGAAACAAGCCAGATTTGAGGCTACAGAATGTATGATTTCATTTATAAAGAGGTGCTGGACTCTGCAAACCTCAAGTACAGAAACTGCACCCATGTTTCCTGGGGCCCTAGTGTGAGAAGGGGGATTGGTAGCATAGGGGCACAAGGGAATATTTGTGGATATGAAAATATTCTGTATCTTGATTTCGGTGGTGGTAGCATGATTATATCGTAAAATCAACGTTCATAGACTATACGCCTGGAAGGGTGAAATTTACTTTGTAATGTATACTTCAAAATCTGAATTAAAAATATGCATTTTTTTTATAATGTTAGAATGTCTAGATAGCCAAATTTCCTTATCACATCCATATCTGGCCTCTGAACAGATCTATGATGAAATTATTAGGAGAGGTATTTTAGTGTCTTTATTTGGTCTTCTGGTTTCTAGTATACTTCCATTAAATCATCTCCTATAACCCTTTTCCCTCTATCCATTTTCAAGTGCTATTCTAGGCTTACTTACATGGTTTATCTAAGTGTACTAGTCATTGTCAATTATTTGCTTACTGTGTGCCAAGGGTTGTGGTTAGTACTGGACTTAAGGGTGTAAGATGTACAAACTTTGGTCTTTACCTCTATAAATCCACTCCTTGTCTTGTATATTAATGGGACAATCTTAGGTACCCAAGTTGGAAACCTGGGTGTGACCCATGGATTTTCCCTTTACTTTCTTGAATCATGTAACTGAGCCCCAGTCTTGTCTATTCTACTTCCTTGTCTGCTTTCACATAAATTCTCCTTGTCCATTCCTCACTTCTGTTTCCTTACATGAGAGCACTCTCACCTTTACCTTGAACTACCATGACCATATCTAAATGACATTATACCTCCAGTTCTACACTCCTCTAAGCTTTTTACTGACAAATATCTGTATTCTTCTCCTCCTCCCCCTCCTCTTTCCCCTTCTTCTCCACCCTCGTCCTTCTCCCTCCCCCTCTTCCTCCACCACCCTCTTCTTCTTCTTTTTCTCCTTCTTCTCCTTCTCTTTCTCCTTCTCCTTCTCCTAATTTTTCCAAACACCTTGCTTTAAGTCCTTGTGCATAAGGGGCAGGAGAACACTCTCTGCTTGAGAGGATAAGGGATAATGAAGTAGGCATTGGAAGACCAATGATAAACATGAGCTACAGATATTTTTAGACAGATAATAAAAGGGTTCTTATATAAAGATTTGAAGCTACCCCAGTTGAGGAACTAAAAACTAATACATATGAGGGTATGGATTCTCTTCTGTGCAAACAGAAGTAGAGAACACATCGACCAGGGCTTTCTTATCACCAAGTTCACTTAGCAATTAACTCTTAGCAATATGTCTCTGTGAGTCTGTGTTTGCTCTTTTGTTATAACAGAGTTACAAATTTTATTCTTACAAATGACTCTTTTCAGAATAAACATATTTTTGAAACTTCATTGGAAATGCATCATTGCCTCTGTTTGAGCCATAAAATAGTTATTCCTTTGATTTTTATCAGAGAAGGANATAACTATTTATTCAGAAGGATCAATTTAGCTAACAACCTTATATATCAGTCTGGGCTCTAACTCACAAACTCCCTGAGAACAGGCTAGGAAAGTTCCTTACTCATCAATATATCTCCCATTGCGTCTGCCACTTAGTATACTCCATTTATCATTTTTGGAGGAATAACATGCAATAAAAATCACACTTTTTATTGAATTGCCATGATCCAGAATGTTCAAAAACAAATTCTGTAGGTTTTGAAAGCTATTCAAAATGAAGAATTCAAAATCCTTTAATGATACCTCATTGCAAATACGTAAAGGCATCTCACCAGGTGAGTTTAGTGTCTCCCAAAAGGATGCCTTCACAGTGAGCACGACCATGTGTATGCATAGCTCTGGCAGTTTTGTTAAGCCATTACCCTGTAATAGGAATGATAATGGTTGGCATTTAATGAGTGCTTCCTTTTTTTCAGGTACTCTTTCATATATGTCACTTCTGTACTTTCAGTTAATGTTTAAACCATGATAATCCTGCAAGAAAGATCTTACTAGTATCCTGACTTACAGGTGAGGAAATGGAAGAACAAAGATGTTCAATAACTTACCTGAAGTCATACGAGTAGCAAGTGGTAGAACCAAATCCATTCTTGAATTGGGCTTGAGGGGGTGGCATGCCGTTTGCAAGGTACCTGCAAAGAGAAAATAAAAACCCCAAACCCTGCAAGTAAGTCTTCCACCTACTGACTGCTTGCATGCCAGATGATCTAGTCACTGTTATCTTTCTGACTGTATTATACACAACTAAATAGTACAAGGTGGACCTGTGACTGTCAAGTTCATTGTTTACAACTTGGGGTGGGAACATGTAAGGATTAGAGATTCCGTAATGGAAAGAGAAGAGTACTGAGACCAGAGGGATAATTTAAGATTGTAATGTCTGCCAAGCCATCCTAATCTCATGGTCATTTACATCACATTAGGATTAAGTATTGAGGAATGTCATAACATCAGCAGCAATGAATATGCAAAGGAGAGCCTTGAAGGACCTTAGCTTCTATGAAATCTTTTTTTTTTTTTTTGAGATTTATTTATTTTAGGGAGGCAACGACTGAGGGAGAGGGAGAGGGAGAGAGAATCTCAAGCAGACTCCATGCTGAGTGTAGAGTCTGACCCGGGGCTCGATCTCAGAACCCTGAGATCATGACCTGAGCTGAAACCAAGAGTTGGGTGCTTAACTGACTGAGCCATCCAGGCGCCCCTGCTATGAAATCTTACTTAGCTCCTCAAACCACCCTAAATAAACATATGATTCNTCTGAAGTCATATGAGTAGCAAGTGGTAGAACCAAATCCATTCTTGAATTGGGCTCGAGGGGGTGGCGTGCCGTTTGCAAGGTACCTGCAAAGAGAAAATAAAAACCCCAAACCCTGCAAGTAAGTCTTCCACCTACTGACTGCTTGCATGCCAGATAATCTAGTCACTGTTATCTTTCTGACTGTATTATACACAACTAAATAGTACAAGGTGGACCTGTGACTGTCAAGTTCATTGTTTACAACTTGGGGTGGGAACATGTAAGGATTAGAGATTCCGTAATGGAAAGAGAAGAGTACTGAGACCAGAGGGATAATTTAAGATTGTAATGTCTGCCAAGCCATCCTAATCTCATGGTCATTTACATCACATTAGGATTAAGTATTGAGGAATGTCATAACATCAGCAGCAATGAATATGCAAAGGAGAGCCTTGAAGGACCTTAGCTTCTATGAAATCTTTTTTTTTTTTTTTGAGATTTATTTATTTTAGGGAGGCAACGACTGAGGGAGAGGGAGAGGGAGAGAGAATCTCAAGCAGACTCCATGCTGAGTGTAGAGTCTGACCCGGGGCTCGATCTCAGAACCCTGAGATCATGACCTGAGCTGAAACCAAGAGTTGGGTGCTTAACTGACTGAGCCATCCAGGCGCCCCTGCTATGAAATCTTACTTAGCTCCTCAAACCACCCTAAATAAACATATGATTCAAGACGCATGATATATAGCTTCAAGTAAAGTTGCACCAACAAGAATTTCTCCTTCAGGTTCCCTTTATGTAGAAATTTAGAAGCCAATACTGATGAGCAACATGAAAAATGTGAAACATTCCTGGTTTTCATTCTTCATCCATCCATTCCTTCCCCTCTTGTACATGCATTCCCACATGCATACTCACACACACACACACACACACACACACACACAGCACACCCCTTGCAGAAAATAGTGTAATATCATCATATAGCAGAATTGGGAATATATATCCAGTGAGCCTCAGCCTGTTCTAGTTCTCAGGAAAAATCTTGACTTTTAATCTGACAACTTTCATATGTGAAAAATCTACCTTAAAGCACACACAAATAGTATTTTATGATCATTCTCTATTTAATATTGCTGCTGTTCTATAAAGGCTGAATTGGACTCACCCATGCTTTCGTTCAACACACACACACAATTACCATTACTAGGAAATTGTATGAAGAGACAGTACCTATCTGTCTCCACACACATTTTTATGCACTCTATTAAAATCCCTTACTTTGCCAATTATATTTCTCTGCGGCTGGCTACTCAGGCACCCCTTATGTCACATTAGTGCCTGTGAAGGTCAGTCTACATGCTGTCAGGTAGCATTAGAGAGACTTCCAATTTCATTTCTATAGAGGTTCTTCCTGAAGTCCCTATCATTAGACACATTTGCCTGTGAAGTTTCCAGATGGGCACATTGGGGTTTATGTCACTATGACAGGTCACTAAAACTTGCCAGTACCACACTGACACTAGCCTTGCATTTTGCTTTTATATTTGTTTTAACCTTAATGAAGCCTTGTGCTGGAAAGAGAGGCTGGCATAGCAATGAAGAATGAGTCATTACAATCCTCTGCAATCCAGAAGGAAATGTCAGGGAAGCAGCTCAATCTTCATTTCTTTTTATATCTGAGTGCCAGGTGGATTTTAAATTTCTTTAAAATACTTCCACTAATCAAGGTTCCATTCCAGCCTTCTTTCTTCCTCAAAATCTGCAGTCTCCTTCCTTTCCTTTCCCTTCTATTTAGAGAAAAAAGTAATTATTTCAAAATGTATTTGTACTGAATTTTTGTTTTGATTTCTCAGAAAATTATGAAAAATGTAGTTGTGCATAAATTTGGAGACNCTCTCACCTTTACCTTGAACTACCATGACCATATCTAAATGACATTATACCTCCAGTTCTACACTCCTCTAAGCTTTTTACTGACAAATATCTGTATTCTTCTCCTCCTCCCCCTCCTCTTTCCCCTTCTTCTCCACCCTCGTCCTTCTCCCTCCCCCTCTTCCTCCACCACCCTCTTCTTCTTCTTTTTCTCCTTCTTCTCCTTCTCTTTCTCCTTCTCCTTCTCCTAATTTTTCCAAACACCTTGCTTTAAGTCCTTGTGCATAAGGGGCAGGAGAACACAGTCTCTGCTTGAGAGGATAAGGGATAATGAAGTAGGCATTGGAAGACCAATGATAAACATGAGCTACAGATATTTTTAGACAGATAATAAAAGGGTTCTTATATAAAGATTTGAAGCTACCCCAGTTGAGGAACTAAAAACTAATACATATGAGGGTATGGATTCTCTTCTGTGCAAACAGAAGTAGAGAACACATCGACCAGGGCTTTCTTATCACCAAGTTCACTTAGCAATTAACTCTTAGCAATATGTCTCTGTGAGTCTGTGTTTGCTCTTTTGTTATAACAGAGTTACAAATTTTATTCTTACAAATGACTCTTTTCAGAATAAACATATTTTTGAAACTTCATTGGAAATGCATCATTGCCTCTGTTTGAGCCATAAAATAGTTATTCCTTTGAATAACTATTTATTCAGAAGGATCAATTTAGCTAACAACCTTATATATCAGTCTGGGCTCTAACTCACAAACTCCCTGAGAACAGGCTAGGAAAGTTCCTTACTCATCAATATATCTCCCATTGCGTCTGCCACTTAGTATACTCCATTTATCATTTTTGGAGGAATAACATGCAATAAAAATCACACTTTTTATTGAATTGCCATGATCCAGAATGTTCAAAAACAAATTCTGTAGGTTTTGAAAGCTATTCAAAATGAAGAATTCAAAATCCTTTAATGATACCTCATTGCAAATACGTAAAGGCATCTCACCAGGTGAGTTTAGTGTCTCCCAAAAGGATGCCTTCACAGTGAGCACGACCATGTGTATGCATAGCTCTGGCAGTTTTGTTAAGCCATTACCCTGTAATAGGAATGATAATGGTTGGCATTTAATGAGTGCTTCCTTTTTTTCAGGTACTCTTTCATATATGTCACTTCTGTACTTTCAGTTAATGTTTAAACCATGATAATCCTGCAAGAAAGATCTTACTAGTATCCTGACTTACAGGTGAGGAAATGGAAGAACAAAGATGTTCAATAACTTACCTGAAGTCATACGAGTAGCAAGTGGTAGAACCAAATCCATTCTTGAATTGGGCTTGAGGGGGTGGCATGCCGTTTGCAAGGTACCTGCAAAGAGAAAATAAAAACCCCAAACCCTGCAAGTAAGTCTTCCACCTACTGACTGCTTGCATGCCAGATGATCTAGTCACTGTTATCTTTCTGACTGTATTATACACAACTAAATAGTACAAGGTGGACCTGTGACTGTCAAGTTCATTGTTTACAACTTGGGGTGGGAACATGTAAGGATTAGAGATTCCGTAATGGAAAGAGAAGAGTACTGAGACCAGAGGGATAATTTAAGATTGTAATGTCTGCCAAGCCATCCTAATCTCATGGTCATTTACATCACATTAGGATTAAGTATTGAGGAATGTCATAACATCAGCAGCAATGAATATGCAAAGGAGAGCCTTGAAGGACCTTAGCTTCTATGAAATCTTTTTTTTTTTTTTTNTTCATTTCTATAGAGGTTCTTTCTGAAGTCCCTATCATTAGACACATTTGCCTGTGAAGCTTCCAGATGGGCACATTGGGGTTTATGTCACTATGACAGGTCACTAAAACTTGCCAGTACCACACTGACACTAGCCTTGCATTTTGCTTTTATATTTGTTTTAACCTTAATGAAGCCTTGTGCTGGAAAGAGAGGCTGGCATAGCAATGAAGAATGAGTCATTACAATCCTCTGCAATCCAGAAGGAAATGTCAGGGAAGCAGCTCAATCTTCATTTCTTTTTATATCTGAGTGCCAGGTGGATTTTAAATTTCTTTAAAATACTTCCACTAATCAAGGTTCCATTCCAGCCTTCTTTCTTCCTCAAAATCTGCAGTCTCCTTCCTTTCCTTTCCCTTCTATTTAGAGAAAAAAGTAATTATTTCAAAATGTATTTGTACTGAATTTTTGTTTTGATTTCTCAGAAAATTATGAAAAATGTAGTTGTGCATAAATTCGGAGACGTTTTAGCCTAAGGTGATACAGTTATGAGACAAATTATTAATCTTTATTATTTAGGTGAAATACAGGAATTAACATAGAAGAAATTAAAGTGCATTGAGTTGCAAGAGTTTATATATTTCAGATGTATGCTTACTGACACAGGTGTTCTTTTGAAGAATTTCTTTTAAAAAACAACAGTTTCTATGGCAACCACATTACATTTAAGACCAAAAAGAATTACCTTTAACTCAAATTGGAGAGTTTCAAGGTGTATTTAGATAATTCAAATAAATTGCAACAATGTAATCTGTGCTAACACTCTAATGTTATTCAGTTCTCTTTTTCTCTCTTTTTTGGTAACACATTTACATATGACTCTCTGACTTAGTGAAGGCTCGGGGTGTAGAATCGAGATTGACAATTTTTTTTTTTCCTTTCAAGGTCTGCCTAAAATGGTAATCAACCATGAGTGCACAAGGATATACATTTCCTCATACCCTCCAACTATGATATAAAACTATGAATTTTACCACCCTAACAAATAGAAATATTAACTCTGGTTTTGTTTGCATATTCTGTAATACTAGTGAAGTTCACAAACCTTTTATTATTATCAGGTATTTTATTTCCTTTCTTCTTACTTTGTTTTTATTTTTGGGTGTTGTCTTAAAAAAAACTAATTTATAATTTTTATTGTTTTCCACCAGATTCTTCCTTTGTTAAGTATGTAGAAAATATTTTCTACAGGTCTTTCTCGTTTAACTTTGCTTTTAAGGACATATAAAGTTACTTCCTTTTGATGAAGAGCATCTCTTGGGTTTAGGGTCTTTATGAGCTCCGTACTCCCTGTCTTAAGGCTGCTATAATGAACTACTACAGACTGAGTGACTTATAAATATTAGGAATTCATTTCTCAGAGCTCTGGATGCTAGAAGTCCCAGTTCAGGGTGCCACGGTTGTGGTGAGGGCCTGGAGGTAGACTTCTCATTATGTCCTCACAAGATGGAAGGGACAAGGTTGCTCTCTGGGTCTTTCTGATGAGGGCACTAATCCCATCATGAAGGATCCACCTTCGGAACGTAATCACCTCTCCAGGGTCTACTTCCTAAAGCTATCATGCTGGGCATCAAGATTTCAATGTATGAATTTTGTGGGGACACATTCAGACACATTCTCTGATAACTTCATGGAAATTATATATCTTCATTTCCATACTTCATTTCCATCTCCAAAATCAGTCAATAAATACAGCATGATTGCAGGCAAAGTTTTAGCAGGATTTTTTCATAGAGCCTGACAAATGATCCTAAAGTGTATATGATGCAATACAGGCACAGGAAGAGCCAAGGTCATTGTGGAATATAATGAACGAGGAGTTCTTCCTTTAAGATATGAAAACATACTTTACATTTCAAGTTACTAAAATAGTGTGGGATTTGTATTAAATAAACAATATGGAAATGAAATTTCTGAAATAGGGCCACCATTACTTACCATCTAGCCCTTGATTCAGTTTCCAAAGTTGTTTTAAATCATGTTTTCCTCCCTGGTAGTTTGACAGACTCTCCAAAGGGCCCAACTCTATCATCACTTTCCCAAAGAAACACCAGCTATGTTTTTGATTGATTTGCCTGATTTGTCGATGTGTCAATGGGCCATGTTCTGGCAAAGACTATAGGCAGGATCCTCCTTAGCCTCTTCCAGCTTATAGATGTCTCGTTCCAGTCTGTTTCTGTTGTCACGCGATGCCCTTGTCCTTTCCCTGTGTGTCTCTGTCTTCTCCTTTTCTTATAAGGATATCAGTTATATTAGATGCAAGTCCATCCTAATGACCTCGTCTTAACTTGATTATATTTACAAAGATCCTATTTTCAAGTAAGGTCACATTCACAGGTACTAGGGGTTAGAACTCCAACATATGTTTTTGGGGGACACAACATGAACCTATAACAAATGGTGTCTGTGGTTCTTGAAAACATCTTTAACTTATCTAAATGTAATTCTTGAGAATGAGGAAGAGTCAAAAATAGTAGTACAATTTAGTGTTCAAAGCATGATATAACCATATAGTAATAAAACTGATTTCTAGTATGTCTGCTGAATTCCCCTATGAAGAAAAACTTAAAAGCTATTTAATAATGGCAGCATTTCAATTAGTATATAACCTCTCACATGGTCTACCTTATTTATAATTTCTGACAGATATGGTAATACCTAAGCCTCAATACAGCTTGTTACTTTATTTATTTATTTATTTATTTATTTATTTATTTATCTGACAAAAGAATTCCAAGACATTTATGGCAAAAAGTTTAAAACCTTATTGAGTCACATCAAAGAAGACCCAAATTATGTATATGTTTTACACTGAGATTAAATATCATAAAGATGGCAACTTACTTCCAAATTAATTTGTCAATCTAGTTAATATCACATCAGGCTTTTTAAAAATTACAAACTGAGAAGCTGACCCTCAATTTCAGTGGGGAAATGATGACTTACAGTACACATATCTAAGTCACTTCCGAGTTATTGGTGGTGTGAGATTTATTCCTGTCATAACAGAGAATCCAAATATCCACTTTCTAGCTACTGGTGCTAATGCACTGAGTGGTTGGCCTGTTTGTATTTTATATTTAATTTGGCTTAAAAAAAATAAAAGTTCAGGATCTAGTCAAGAGTGACATCACTTGAAACATTGATGCATAGAGGTGACACTCACAACTGGTATGTGTCTCTTTGGTCTCCTGCTGTTGAAGATGCAGAGACCTTAAGGAATCAAAGAATTGCACTTGGTCTAGGAGCTCAAGGACAATGAAAATAAGCTCCAGACAGCGATTCCTGTAGAATCATGCTTCTTTGTGAGCAGTAGCCTCTTACGTGCCCAGGGCACCAGGAGTTACTGAAACGGGCGTTCTACCCTGTTTAAGCACTCACATGTCAAATGCTTATAGAAGGTGTCTGAGGTTAAGTGGATGTGAATGAGCGAAACTTGGGCAATAAGACTTGGAAGGGATATTTTCCATTACCATCTTGTAAATTCTGCTATCTGTCCATTCAGCTGTGGAAAAAGAAGTTCAGATAAATATTAAAATAGGAACACCAACTCTGGATTGCTTAGAAGATGTTTTCTTCATTTGTTCTGTCCTTCGAAATTGTTGACCTTTGACAGCAAGCACTGGTGTGAAATCATGTCCACCCTTTTTTCCAAACAATGAACACTTATTTCCTGTCTAGTGTAATAGTTAAAATTCTAAGAGCTCTGAATATCTTCTGGATAGTCACTCCAGTTTGTTCTGACTTATGTTGTAGGTGACACATATCTGGCTGATAATCACATAACTCTTTTCCAACAAGAATGAGGCAGTACTCTGTATTCTACAAAGCTTATTCTGACTATGAAATATTAATTTTCTAGCCCAAAGGAAAAAAAAAAACTGTGGCAGAAAGTAAGACCACAATCTTGCAAAACAGTGTTGAAAATTCTGTAATATGCTAGAGAAATCTTGACCTTTGACACTTACTAAGTTTGTGGGGGTTTCACTGGGGGAGTCAGCCTCCTTTGCTGACTTATTTATGTCAATAAAATTGAGATTAATGGACATTCATCTTATGCAAGAATGAAATCATAGTTTCTTTTTAATTTAGTAGAGATAACACATAGAGACGAAAAGAAAGGTATGCCAATTGAATTGGCTAACTAGGAAGAGGATGTTTCTGCATGACACCTTATTTTTTATTTTTGGCACTTTTTTTTAACCTGAGGTATCATACTGTATTAGGCCTACATCAGAACAATGACAGAAACAATGACATATCTCCTATCACCCAATTTTCTTTTCCCATACATTGCCAATGAGTAAAAATATAATAAGCCATACTTGCTTTATTCCTAGTAACCGGAATCGAAACAAAAACAACCTGAGCTCTCAGACTCAATGAGTTGGCACTGACTGGATTTGGTTAAGAATGAATGTTACTAACTAGTTGGCAGTTACAGCATTGCCACTATCATCACTAACTATGTACAGTTATAACAGGTATCAATTGTCAAATGGTAAGGATTTTGTATTTGCTTCTAACCCAAACCTGTAATGACATGAAGATTAGTTTGTAATGGATGATAAATAAGTTTTCATACTTTTAAAAAAATTCCCTTTTTTCCTTCATAAAAATCAATTTACCAAAACCCCCAATAAAGCAACTCTTAGGTCTAAAGGTATAATTTGTGTCTGAAAGCACACCATTAGATGTGACCTGTTCAGATAAATTCCAACTCTTCAACACAGTGATGGTAGGTCTCTGAGGCCACTTTAGGACATCTTAATATGATCCTTAATCTGTCACAAGTGCACACAGAACACTCTGTGTGAACTGTAGCTTGTAAGGTCATATTACCAGTGAAATCCTGTATTTGTCTTTTCACTGCTGCAGCATCAAGTCCAAATGGCCCATCATGGCAGATGCATTGCAACCTAATCTTACACTTCATATCCTACCCATTTCCTTCAGCATATTGTGCTTTGGCCACATAAACCATCCTGGTATTTCCCATATGAACACAGCTGCCATGTTGTACATGGCTCTCCCTCTACCATGAACTTTCCTTTTAATCACCCTACAGGTAAACAACAACTTCTCCTTCTCCTTCTCCTTCTCCTTCTCCTTCTCCTTCTCCTTCTCCTTCTCCTTCTTCTTCGGGAGAGAGAGAGCACGAGTGGGGGGAGGGACAGAGAGAGAGGCAGAGCAACAATCTTAAGCAGACTCCAAGCTCAGCACAGAACCCCCACATAGGGCTTGATCTCAGGACCCTGAGATCATGACCTGAGCCAAAAATCAAGCCTCAGATGCTTAACTGACTAAGCCATCCTGGTGCCCCTTAAACGTCTAAGTGCCTTTCAAGCCACTGCTTCATGAGAAGCCTCAGACACTCTGAAGGGTAGTTAATCACTGCCTCCTCTGTGATCCCCCCATGTATGATTGGCTCCTGGAGCATTCATGACATGGAACTAAAATCAGTTCATTTGGAATCAGCACTCTTGTGCTCCTACAGCAGAGATGTTTGCTTATCTTCATATTACCTAGCACATTGCTTCACATGTAATATCTCCTTTTTGAAAGGCTGGCTGCATGCATGCTCACGATTTCTGTTTCTGAATAGGAGAACTCTTTCCCTCCATTTTCTGTGTGTTTGATGCAACTTAGAGATTTTTGCAATTGCTAACCACTGAGGGGATGACCCAAGCATTGATAACAATGAGAAGGAAGATGAAAGGAAGATAGCGAATATCAAGCATTGTGAAAGTGCTACGCTAACATTTGTGTGGACCTCTATAAACATGTACCTTTAGTAAGTGTGGGAAATGTAATGTTGACTAAGTCATCTTTTTCTACTTACATTTGAAATGAAATTTATGAAAATATGGCTCCTCTGAGTATTTTTATATTGGGAGATAAAATGGCTATGGGATCTACAGGTGATATAAAATTTGCCAGTATAAATGGGGTAATCCCAGCATACTGTTCCACTTCTAATTAAGGAAACAGTTTGCAGCAGATCACCCGGTGAGATCAATTAGAAAGGGTGCATAAAATACAAACAAATAAAAATATCGGTTGAAAGACATCTGAAAGCTACAAAGGCATTTGGCACTTAAGAGGCTAAAATCCCTGAGACAAGAAAAACTCACTGAGGTAAGTCCAACATTTCATGTACCTCCCCCCTCCAACTTATTTGTCAATTCATAGCTGTGTAAACAGAAAACCAGAGCAATCCCAAAAGAAAGTGTTACTCCAGGTGACAAAGGGATGGGTTGGTAGTCTGAACCACTTTTGGCATTGAATTATTAGCTTAATTTTGAGCCCTGCCAACACTGAGCAAAAAGTGGCTGCTAAGATAATGAGAAACTAAATAGAGTGATTAACATTTTCATGGTGGTGAAGAAATAAAAATTAGAGTTCAGGAATTGCCAGTATGGAAGGACCTTAAAAGACCCTGTAGGTTAAGTTAGCAACCCTGTACGTTTAGACTCTGGGAGAATGTGTGACCCAGAAATAAACCAGGACTCACAAAGAACCTCCCCTGCTTAGAATCAGGTTGATTGCTGGAGGCAGTGAGGTGATTTTCTCCTGAACTTACTACTGGAATAAACTAAACTAAATCCCTTATGAAAAAAATACTGTCCTCCAGAAACTACATATTTTATGCACATAATGCCCAGTATGTAATAAAAATAAATGACAGGAAGAGCAAAAGACAGAACCCAGAGAAAATGAAAATAAAACAAAGCAAAGAGAAATAGGCTAACTGGTAATAGAAATATTGGGCTTACCAGACACGATCTTTTTTTTTTTTTTTTTTTTTTTTTTTTTTTTTTTTTTAAAGATTTTATTTATTTGACAGAGATAGAGACAGCCAGCGAGAGAGGGAACACAAGCAGGGGGAGTGGGAGAGGAAGAAGCAGGCTCCTAGCGGAGGAGCCTGATGTGGGGCTCGATCCCATAACGCCGGGATCACGCCCTGAGCCGAAGGCAGACGCCCAACCGCTGTGCCACCCAGGCGCCCCTACCAGACACGATCTTAAAAATAACTGGGACTAACATATTTCAGAAAAACACGTGAAAATAAATATAAATTTACATGTAACCTATGTCAAATCTTCAGATGGAATGTCTAAAGGTGAAAAACTCATAACTGAAATCAAGAGGTAATGAATAAATTGTTTTAACAGCCAATGAGTTGAAGTTGAAGAAAGGATTAGTGGTCAGTAGAAACATATTGTCTGAAGCGTGAAGAGAGAAAACAATGGAAACTACAGGGTATAAGACATACATTCAACATAGACAATATTTTAAAATATTAATGCCTGAGAATTTCCTGAAGCTGACAAGAGACACTGAGACACCCATTAAAGGAGTACTACAAATCCCAAACGGGAAAAGAAATACACATCTAAACACAGCATAGTAAAACTATCAATCAAAGTAAAGAGAAAATCTTTCAAGTAGCCAAAGGAAAAAATGAATATCACCTTTCAAGGAACAACAAATAAGACTAATGGCTGCCTTTTTTGGAAGAAATGGTGGAAGTCATAAGATGATAGAATGTCATATTTAAAGTAAAATAACTATCAAACTAGCATTCGATACCCATTGAAAATAGCTTTCAAAAATAATCACAACTAGCAGACATTGCAAGCTCCCTTCAGCCCATCCTTCTCGTTGATGGCTTCCTGATCTCTGGATGAGAAAAGGACTCTGAAGAGAAATCAGAGAAAAAAACGGGGACAAATGATACAAATAGAAGTAAGTTTCTCATTTTTCCAATTCTCCTGGCTTTGCCTACAGATGGACCCCAGTGAAGTAATATAGTTGCAGAGACACAGACAGAGACCCAGACAGAGAAAAGGTCTTTCTCTCTCCAAGCTCACACACCAAGAAGGCCACATGAGGGCACAGTGAGAAGAAGGATGTCTGCATCCAGGAAGAGAACTCTCCAGAAACCAACCACAGGAAACACGGAGAGGGGGCTTCTGACCTCCAGAACTGTCAGAAATAAATTTCTGTTGTTTTAGCTGCCCCGTCTGGTAATTTGTTACGGCAGCTCGAGCTGCCAAATACAAGCACCCATTCTGGTTATGCTCCATGAGTCAAAGGAACCCACACTTGACATGAATGAAAATATAGAAAATCTCTGCAGAGAAATGACAACTATAAAAATGAACCAAATAGAAATGAGCCCCAGAACAGAATAGAGATGGCAGCGAAAAGAGAGTCAATGAATTTAAAGGTATTTCATAGAAATTGTCCAATCTAGGAGTAAAACATACAGAAGAAAAATAAGTAAAATGTACAAAATCACAGGCATTCATCAAAAGTTCTAAGATGTGTTTATCCACAATACCAGGGAGAGGGGATAGCAGAGTAGACCAAATAAGAGTAAAATTCTCAAAGGATAAAAATTTACTAAGTTTGCAGGTTCAAGAAATGAAGCAAACCCCAAAAGGTGAAATTCAAAGAAGCCACATCCAGAGATATCATAATCAAACTGCTGAAAAACAAAGATAAAGAAAGCAACTAAAGAAAATGACGCAGAAGGGCAATGCTTTGAATGCCGCAGATTTCTTATCAGAAAGTTTAGAGACTAGAAGACAGTGGGGGAAAATCCTTCTGAAACAAGAAAACAGAAATTGTCACTCCAGTATTTCATATCCAGCAGGAATTAAGAGGAAATTTCAGATGAAAAAAATTAATAGAATGTGTGTGTCATCAGCAGATTGCTCCACAAGACATAGTGAAGGAGTTTCATTAGAGAGTTAATACCGATGGAAACTTGGATTTTCAGGAATGAAGAAAGAGCAACAGAAATGAAGGTGACTGTTCTGTACACACACATGTACACACATGCACACAGGTGCATGGACACACACAGCCTGTGTACACCAGGGAAACGACTGCATGGGTATCCCATCCTCTTCTTTAGGAGGAAGGGCGACATGGAAATGCAGAAAGTAATTGAAGCAATAGGAAAGGTTATATGTGGTGTAAGTCAAAATGAATATAGTCTATGTAAAACAATAATAATTTCATGTTATGTTGAATACATATGGAATTAAATGACAATAGAACATGAAGCAGTTAAAATTTCCTAAAATTTCTGCTCTGAAAGCAGGTAAAGTACTTATATATATTGGACATTACTAACTTAAGGATGTTAATAAGGTAACCAGTAAAATAAATTAATTAAAAGGTAGGAATGAGATGGCAAAAATAGATGTTTTATTATACAAAAGAAAGCAAGTAAGGAGAAAAAGAGATTGTAGAATAGAAGGTACACAGATTGAAATGAAGTGTCAATCATAAATTTAAATGAAATGGGTTAAGTACTTCAATTAAAATGTAAGGATTACCAGACTGGATTAAAAATCCTCAAATCAATATCACTTGCAAGAGATTCTTAAATATAAAAGTCTCATAAAGCTGGAAGTAAGGAAAAATTTAAAGAATAACTTATGTCTCAAAGAAATAGCTTAATAATATCAAAGGAGACATTAAGGTTAGAAGAATTAGTAAAACATAAAGGACATTTTGTAATGTTATATATCAACTTACTGGCCAAATACAGCAATGATGAATTTGAATGGGCCTAATAATATGGCCTTAACCCATAATATAATGAAAATTCATGCAACATTGTGTGTCAACCATATTCAATTTTTTTTAAAAAAAATATTTAAAAAAAGGACATTCAATGGCATGTGTTTTGTAATTGGTATGTTATTATAATAAAATGTTCACACACAAAATAATACAATGTTGGATAGACCTCAAAGGAAAGGAAAAAAGCCATAGTCAGATTGAGACCCTCTAATGTGATCTTCTTAGTATCCAATAGAATGAAAAGATTAAACAGAATCAATGAGGATATGAAAGATCTAAACAATATCAATAAATTTGACCTAATTGGCATATAGATAACACTCATAGAACTGATAAGAAGCTATCTTTAAACTGGCTACAAACCCTGTCTTTCATTCTAAGAGAAATCACTCTTGTATGTTGTCTGAAAATAGTGAAATTAATCTAGATATCAATATGCAGTAGGTAAATAGACGATCTCCAAATGTCGGAACATTAATTAGTACATTTTTAAATTACCAGAGTTAAAGAAATGATAATGGAAATGAGAAAATATTTTGAACTGGAAAATGATAAAATATGTGGGACACACATCCAGCTATAAATTTATAATTTGTGGACATTTCCTTATGTATATTATACTTCAACCAAGAGGTTCCTTAAAAACAAATATGATTACAGTAGAAGTAAGACAAGTTAAGACATAAGATGTTATTTTACTAGTCCAGGTCAGATATAATGATATTTCAAAACTAGATGGTAGTGATATGGAGACAGAATCTGAATACCTATTCTTTCAACAAAGGACTAGTATCCAAAATGTATAAAGAACTCCTACAGTTAAACACATAAATCTGTGTTCAACATCCAAACGGAACACTGTGCAAAGGAGAATAACCAAATGGTAATAAGCATATTAAAAGTTACTTAACCTCATTATTGATCAGGGAAATACAAAATAAAATATTGAACTAACTCACTCTATGCACTTGCTAACATGAATTAGATAGAAACTACCAAGGATTGGGATAGCTATGCAGTAACAGTCCTGGCCCACTTCTTATAGGTGATATTTTATAGTTTTAAAAAGCCTTTGCCTCTATTTTTAAAAGTTGGATATATTTATATCTTATTGTCCCGAAAGTTCTACTACTATTTACCCAATAGAATGTCATGCATTTTGGACCAAAAACATGTACAATATGTTCATAGCAGCACTATTTAGAATAAGCAATTGGAAAAATCCAATAGTCAGAGAGAGACATTTTAACCTATTCAGACAATCATATATTATGCAGCAATAACAACTCACAATGAATCTCATAAAGTCACAGGTGAGTAAAAGAAGTCAGATACAATTCAATCCATTCATAAAAGTTTTTTAAAAAGGTAAAACTCACCAGTGGCTTATGAACTTATGATGGTGGTTCCTTCGGAAAGGAAATGAAGTAGACTTAGAAGGTGTGAAGGGTAGCTTTTGGAGGTTGGTAATATTCTATTTTTCAATCTGGTGGTTATCTGAATGTATTCACTTGGTGAAATTTTATTTAGCTGTACACTCAGATTTTTGAACTTTATTATGTTAAACTGCAATTGAAAACTTGACTTAAAATTGTATAATACAAAAGGATATATTTTAACAAGAGTTTCCAGTTAAAAAATTAGAAGGTTGAAATTTCATTGCATTTTTAGAACTACCTTTACCAATTTTTAAGGTGTTCAAAGTTTTTCAATGTTAACGACTAATGTTTTTAAGAAATTGATAAAAGCTTTTGATTTTATTATAATATACCAGTAACATTATTAGATATTTTAAATAAATTAGACAATGGTTAAAATGATCAGTGAGTTTACCTGTTTAAGCATTACGTGGTGATTAAATGATGTGTCATTAATAAAGTACAGGGTGCATTTAAAAGAAAATGTGTAGGAGAATGAATAAGTCTAAAATTATTTTTTAAAAATTTTCAGACTTATGTTATTTAACATACTTTACTAATGATATTTAATGAGTTATTTGAATAGCTAAAAAGAAAAATGTGTTGAGACTACATAATATTTGATTGGTGAAGAATTTAAGAGATTAAGGATTGCACGTATTACATGGAACACTGGGTGTTATATGCAAACAATGAATCATGGAACACTACACCAGAAACTAATAATGTACTGTATGGTGACTAACATAATATAATAAAAATTAAAAAAAAGAATTTAAGAGATTCTGAAAAACTCTAGATGGGTGTAATAAAACTAGATAACTGGACAGCTAAGTGGTAAATTAAATTTTTATGCACACTGGAGAATAGAATACTCTTGAAGAATATTCTATACAGGGGCACCTGGGGCGGCTTAGTCAGTTGAACATCCAACTCTTGGTTTTGGCTCAATTCATCATCAAGCTCTACATCAGGCTCCACACTCAGCATGGAGTCTGCTTAGGATTCTCTCTCCCTCTCCCTCTGCCCCTCCCTCCACTCTATAAATAAATAAATAAATAAAATCTTTTAACAATATTCTATATAAATCCATTGTCTATTTCTAATGGTTGTAATCATTTAGAAAAATAAATATGGAAGATACTCTTACACTTGGTTCATTCACAACTTCTCATTTAGACAATTATTGAGTACTTACCATTTACTTTACATTCTATATACATCATCTCACATTACAAAATTATATGGACTAATCAAGGACCAACAATAACCATGATATTCCTGAAGAAGAACAAGATAGGATTTATCCTATCGTATGTTAAGAATAGAATTTAATATAAAATATAGTGTACTATAGAATATAAGAGAATATATATGTAAATATATACATAATACACAGATAATATGGCTAATACATAACACATTTATATTAAGTATTTCATATATACTTGTTGTAATGCTTTATTACATTTTATGAGTGGTATAGATATATGGATAAAAAAACAGACCAATAGAAAAGAAAACAAAAGTCTAAAAATAGATCCATGTGTATATATGAAAACCTGAAATATATCCAAGCTGTCATTTTATATGAGTAATGAAAATCATTAATAGTACAGTGAAAACAATCAGTTATTCAAGTGAGAAATAAGAAACAGGTCTCTATTGTAATTGATAAAAACTTATTCCATATGATTAATGACAGTTAAATACAACACTTATTTAATTACTAAGGTTGTATTCACGTCAATATCCCACATCTAATAATTATACTGTGGATATGTAAGAGGTTACCATGATAGGAAGCTGGGAAAAGGAAGTAAATGAGTTTTCTATAATATTTTTATAACTCTTCCATACATCTATAATTCTTTTAAAATAATACAATTTTTAAAATGTATTATAAATAATATGTAGTCAATAATGAACTAGATTCCATATGAATTATGAATTTAAATATGAATAGCAAAACAATATTTTTGAAAAAACAATACAGGAGAGTATCTTTAACCCTTTGCAGTGGGAAGAATTTTCTTGAATAAGATTAATGAATGCATGATGTAAATAAATATATTGATACATCCAACTACAGTGAAAACAAGAATTTTTTACATTATAATTTTTATCTCATTTCCACAGTTGCCACAATAATTAAATTAATTAATTAGTCAATTTTTTAAAAAGATTCTATTTGTTCTCTTGAGAGTCAGAGAGAACACAAGCAGAGGGAGGGATAGAAGGAAAGGGAGAAGCAGACTCCCAGCTGAGCAGGGAGTCCAATGCAGGACTTGATCCGAGGCCCCTGAGATCATGACCTGAGCTGAGGGCAGATGCTTAACCATCTGAGCCACCTGGGCGCCCTGCCACAATAATTTTAAGGAACAAGGGGCCAGGGGTTCAATATCAGCTGATATCAGATAGTTACCAAAATTTGGAAATCAGATTTACTCTCAGGTCTACCTAATTCCAGATTTCTTGCTTTCAGTGCTATAATTTGTTCCTTCCCCCAAATAATATGTTAAACAAAAATGTAATCAATTGCATTTTGAGAACTACCTTTGAGAATAACCTGCAATCTTGAAAAACATGCATGAATAGTATAACCTATATTCACATGTAAGTAAACAAAAAATCAAGTATTACAGCTTTCATTAAAATGAATGAAAAAGTAATTTATAATAAAATCATATGCCTTTTATGATGTAAATAAACTGGGGGAACCAACTGGATGAAGTAGATGTGTTAGAAGACGTGCTGACATGGCTGACGCTTCATCCACGCAAATTTATATTCGTGAGAAGACGACACTTAACTGGGTAGAGCCCATACTTCTTCTGTAGTTTGACATTTCGAATTAAAGCATAAATAAGACTATTCTTATAAATAAAAGATACTGTGTGTATTTCAGTTACAAATACAGATTGACACAGATAGGTCGGACTCGTGGTGCATATCACGATAGGTGTGGCTGTTGGTATCTTGATTTTTCTGGAATTGTGAATAAACTTTTGGTAAATGGCTGAACAAAAAAAGTACATTCTTCTTCAACTTTCAGGATAATTGGGTTTGGATAATTCTGTAGATATTAAAGCTCAGCAAAACATGCTTTAAGCTTCAAAAGAGTATGAAGAGTATCGAGGCTCAGATATACATCCATCCAAAGGATATCCAAAGGACATTAGTGGGACATTTGGTTGCCAAGTAGGAAGGACTGAATAACTTTTATTGTGCAGGGCTGTCGTATGAATTTCAGCATACCTTTTTTTTTTTTTTTAAAGATTTTATGTATTTATCCGACACAGAGAGAGAGAGGGAGAAAGAGCACAAGCAGGGGGAGCAGCAGGCAGAGGGAGAAGCAGGCTCCCTGCTGAGTAAGAAGCCCAATGTGGGACTCGATCCCAGGACCACAGGATCATGACCTGAGCCAAAGGCTGACGCTTAACCAACTGAGCCATCCAGGCAACCCGAATTTCAGTAAATCTAACTCACGTGGATTCAGCCCACTAAAACGCAGCACCTTGATGCTTTTGGTGACAATGCAAAATAACTCACATGTTTCCAAATAATTCTTGAGCACCCTGTTGAGGATCACTGGTTAACTTATCTCAAGCTTTGGATTAATTGAATTAAGCCTGGCAGTATTATATTTAATAGAAACAATAAAATAATAGTTCTGTATGTTTGTTCTGTCTACCACTTTCCAAGTACTTTCTACATAAGTCTTCTCAAAAACTGGAAAAAGCATGTATTTCTACTTTTCAGATAAATTCAGCTCGAAAAGGTTTAGTGATTTGCTCTAAGTCAAACAGCCAGTGGGTGGAAGAATGGGTCTTAATTCAGCCGTAAGGTAAACGACTCCAGCCCTGGAAATGGAGTGGATCTTTCCCACAGTACGACATATGCCATCTTGGCCGCATTCTGCAGAGGAGAGCATGGCCGCGTGCGGTCGTTCTCGGCTGCCATCTTTCATGGCTTCTTTTCCAGGAATCCCGCGGGAAGCAATTGTTTTCCCTGGCCTGTACTTCACAGTGCTGCCAGCCTGTCTCCGAGATGTGCACCCAGCGTTTCTTGAAGCCTGTGTGATATATTAAGAGACCGTGCTCACTGTTGAAGGCAACCATCTGTTACAAAGTGCTGACACATTTGTTCTGATAGCAGCGCTGGGAAGAAATCTAACAGCGCTGCAGCGGGGGGCCGAGGACAGAGAGCAGCTGACAGCCCCAAGCCCAGTAAGGACACCACAGAAGACTACAGGAACTGAGAGGGACCCAGAACTCCCATGCTAGCAATCTACTTGTGACCCCTAAGGTACCATCCAAAGCACAGAGCAGAAGCAATTTTCTCTATTTCTCCCTTAAAGAGTGTGTAGGGAATGTGAGGTCATCCTGGAGAAGCATATCCGAGCTTTTGCAAACTCATCCCTCCCTTTTGGAATAAACAGTTCTGGTGTACAAAGAGTATATCAGATTCTATGATTAGAGACCCCCCTTCTTTTAGGCCTAAGATAAGAACTAACTTCTCTGCTTCAGAACAGTGTGATGGTGCAGCAGGTGAGAATGGACATATCAGGGACACCCCGACGGGCTTTCATGGGAGTGAACCCTACAGCAGGCACATAAAGGGGGTGTGGTAGGCAAAGTAATGGACCCCCAAAATGTCCACATCTGAATCCCTGGAACCTGTGAATTTGTTATGTTCTATGGCAAACGGGAATTAAGATTGTAGATGGAATTAAATTTGCTAACCAGGTAATGTTGAGATGGGATTACACTGGATTATCTGGATAGGTGCAGTACAATCACATAGGTCCTTCTGAGTGACACAGGGCGGCAGGGGCGTGTCAGAGTCGCTGCAGTGTGAGACTCGACCAGCCATAGATGCCTTTAACAATGAAAAGAGGCCCTCAGCCGCGGAATGCTGACAGCTTCTAGAAGCTGAGAAAGGCAAGAAACTGGATTTACTCCCCAAACCCCCAGAAAGGCATACAGCCCTGCCGAGACCTTAATTTTAGCTCAGGGAGACCGGTTTCAGACTTCCGACCTCTGGGCCTGTATGATAATAACATTGTGTTTTTACAAGTCACTAAGTTTGTGATAATTTTTTATAGAAGCTGTCGGAAACGAACACCAGGTTCCCGAGCTGCTGGTGCCTTTCTCTTCCATGGCAGAACGGCAGGCGCAGAGCAGCGGGCGGATAAATTTAGCAGCAGGGACTTGGTGATGAGAGAGAAAGATGTTTCATGGCTGCGTGTGTCTGCATCACATGCCGAATTCTATCATAACTGGAGCTCTCCCAATTCAGAGGCAATAGAAACTATAATCAAATGAGTTACTCTTCGGGAATAATTCCAGTGTTCTGGTGAGAAGAAATTATAAATGGTGTCCAGGCAAATGAATTTTGGCTACAGCATGAAGGGTTTTCTATCACACGTTGCACTTCACTTGTCACAGGTGTAGTACTAGTGAGAGGAGAAGAGCTGAGGAATGACGCTTCACAGAAGTGGGTGAGATTCGTGGAGCCAGCGAGGCCAGCTCGTGTCCTCTTTTGCTTTATTCATCATTTGCAAGCAAGTTTTAGAAGCCGCGTTCAGTGTGAAGATCACAAAAAGATGACCAAACTTAGTTTGTGCTCTCAAGAAGTTAATTGCCCAGGGAAGGAGACAATCCTATGGATGATTAAAATCCAGCATGGCCAATGTTTCCCCGGAGGTATGAGCAGGATGCCGGGAAACAAGGAGGGGCATTCGAGTATAACTGGGAGAGAATAACTGGCAATATATCACGAAATGACCATCTTGCCTGTGCTCTCAGTGTATGCACCAACAATCTATTCTTGCAACCAACATCATATTATACTGTTCTAATTATTTACCTCTCTATATCCTTGGTTGCTTTTGTGTCTTTAAGGAAAAGGGCTAGCTACATTTTTTCTTCTTTGAATTCCTGGCACCTGCCTCAGGTTTTGGCCAATCTGATGGTCCTCAATAAAGTCATTCCTTTGCTGGGTGGGTAAATAAATGACTGAGTGAGCAAATGAATGAGTGAGTAAATGAAAGAGTGAATGAGTGAATAGGTGACATTTGACCTGATGGATCTTAAAGTACAAGTAAACAGTCTGTGGACCGGGACAAAAGATATTGCTAGTAAAGCAAACAGTATTGTATTGTTTGGGTCCAAATTCCAAAGACATCTTTAACACTGCACTATTCTTGCCTAAAATCCCACCTAAATCTGGGTGCTATCAAATCTGGAAATACTAGACTAGCTCTGGTGGCCAAGGAGGTGAATGTAGAAGCAATCTGTCCTTTTTCTTCCAACACACAGTCACAATAGCACATTCTAATGACTTTGAAACATCGTCCTTGATGTCAGGGCTCTGGGAAATGGAACATGGAAAAGGCTTCCTCGTTCTGTCCCTGGGCTTTGCTACCTTTGTCGCCTCGCTGTCTCCCTATTCTTACCTTTCCTTGATTCTTTCCTTTGTTCACAATAGCTCCTGCTGAAACCAAAATCACTCTAAGACCCAGAATCAATATATGTGAATATTTGCTTGTTTCTAAGAGGCTAAGGGACCCTAGCACAATTAGAACCAGAGTGATCATAACCTGTTCTTACTACTCCAGAATTCACATCTCCAGTCTATCATGTGTTTGGTTGGGCTCACTTTTCTGTTTCTTAATCTTTTGGAGGCACAATATTCTCACTCTTCCTCTTCCAGAAAAATTAGAAAGGACAAACTTAAAGGACCAGAGATCAGAGTGGGCACGGGAGTGAGGTGCTTTTTCCCCAGTGCTGTGTCAGGGCCCATCAGAGAAGAGTGGTATGGGGCCAGCTGGTTCTTGAGGAAAAAGTTGTGACCAAACCTGTGTACAGTTTTCTCACTGATCACTGTGAGTCAAAGAAATTTTTGTTTAAATATTCATGTAACAAAGTTATTTAAATTGCATTTTTGGTGGTAACATACTGTGGGTACTAATGAGCTTTTATGATGATAGCTAATTATAGGAGGTGTTTCAGATGGTTTAACAAGGTAATTTTTGAAACTTTAATTAATAACTAGCATTTATATGTCATACTTAAAATATGATTTTGCACATATTTTATTGGAGAAGAGAGGAGTTTCTGCAGTTTATGAATTTTATTAGGAACTTGATACTTGTTATATGTGTATATTTCCAAACAACATACAACAATTATCTCTTGGACTTTCTTATTTATAATATAGTCACCAGTTTACAGATTTGCAGAATCATCACTCCTAGAGTTATAAAAATGCAATTTTATGCCCTGCTAGTTATTTTCATATAAACCCTTGAGTGCATTTTGGGGTTACATTGGAGTCTATCTATTGGTAACACAATAGAATTTGCTAGAAATAACATTAAAACATAGTATAAAGTCCCAGTATATTGGGTAGGTGATTTTTGAGCTAAGTGGTAAATGTTGTGACACGGGTTTTGTACGAATTTCTTAAATTTATTATACCCATTATTATAATATAATTATACCCATTATTATGAAATGATCTCATAGAAATATATAAATAATGTATACATGTTTCTTTTTTTTTTTTTCCCCAAAGTTTATATCAGTCCTTTCATTTTATTTTTTATTTTTATTTTTTAAAGATTTTATTTNTTTTAAAGATTTTTTTTTTATTTATTTGATAGAGATAGAGCCAGCGAGAGAGGGAACACAAGCAGGGGGAGTGGGAGAGGAAGAAGCAGGCTCATAGCGGAGGAGCCTGATGTGGGGCTATCCCATAACGCCGGGATCACGCCCTGAGCCGAAGGCAGACGCTTAACGACTGAGCCACCCAGGCGCCCCTATAGGTTAATATTCTTAAAAAAGTAACGCCAAAGTTTCAGAAGAGAGGGATTATATGAAACCACTGATACTGGTTAAATAAGGAAGTTACCCATTAAATAGAACAGAATGAGATCAAACCTCAGATTCTGGACTGTATGCAATGTATGCACACAGTCGTACATTCAGTACAGACTGAACTAAACAAGGGCAAGTAACTCCGAATGTTTTAATATAGTGTCCACATAACCAGGAGGAAATATGCAAGTATTATGGGAAGAAACACTATAAATATCCTTGTAAGACTCATGCAATTTACCATGTAACTTTTGAAACACATAATTGTTACATTTTTTGAACACTGTAAAAATTACAAATTTTTAGTTGAGATTGCAAATCACAAATTGGATTATCTCATGGAGAGTCTTGAAGCTATGTTTGTATTTTCCATGCTACACTTGCTAGATAGATAGATAGATACATAGATACATACACACATACATATCTTACAGTGTGAGTGGGAGATTGGAGTCAATGACATTATTTCTCCCAGTACTAAAGCTCCTGGATACTATGGTTTTAAAGCAGTTACAAAATTATGCCCTTATTTTTTCCTTTCATACAATCAGCAAGTGATCTAAGAAATGGAAAATATATATCATGGAAATTCCAACATCCAACATTCTTGAGGAATTGGGGTTAGAACAACTATCAAGCTAAACTCTAAAGATAAGTAGTCTTTTTGACCTTCTTTGACTACAAGTTTTGAATCTGTTTGGATGTGACCTTCAGTTTCATAAGAAGTTCTATCAGAATCACTTACACATGAAGCTTGATAACCAATGGCAACAGAAGATCAATAACGAGGAGGTCCTGAAGCAATGAAAACAGGCATCCTGATACAGACATGTCTACAAGATGATTGACAGCATGACATCTGAGCAACTGCTGAGCATCTCAGATGAAGCAGGGTCACCCCTGGGAAGCATGAGTTGAGAGCTGGCACAGTGACATATGGAATCACTCCTTCAGGCAGAGTTGTAGCAGCAGGTGTGTAGCAGTGTGCCAGGCAGCAATGTGAGATGGAGTGATTCATTTTGGGCAAGAAAGGCAGCCATCCAAGGGGCAGAACCTTAGAAAATGACAGGTCCTAGAGCTGAGCCCACCACTGTGCTCCAAAGAATATGTGTCTGCTATATTAAAATAGCTGCTGTGTGCGCTGTCAGTAGTGACATTTTGGAAAGCACTCAGTGAAGGACAAATTCTTTGAGATGGCAGCTTCTGGGTAGTTGTCAATACAGTGGACACAAACAATGTCACTGCGACAGACTTGATAAGAATAATTTGTTTATTAAGGAATTGAAATGATCCTTCCAGTATCGTGCCTCGTGGTGATGATGATGATCTCTGGGGACGGAAACAATTAAGATAAGGAAAAGAAACCACAGATGAAGATAAATGAAGGCCAAAACCAAAAAGTTCTATACATTTCATTATCAGAATAGGGTTTAAGATATAAGGTTGACCAGTAGTACCATGAAAATACTGACAAAATAAGGTTTTACTTATTACACAGAGTTTTACAGACAATTGTGAACATTTCAATGGGTATGAGGCTTCAAACAATGGACCTCTCTGATACACCTTTACTACCATAGATAATTTTGGAAATATATGATGATATGAGTGCAGTTCCTGGGAAGGAGACTTTTGATGACAGCAAATATCTTGACTATAACATATCCATAAACATTTTCAAAGCATTTGTAAATTCCACAAAAATCAGCATCATCCTTTTATGAAATATCTGTAAGCACAGGTCGTACGCAAGGACTGAGCTAGGTATTCACGACATAAAGAAGAAAATATCTAATTCCTGTCCCCAAAGAAAATGAGACAGTACCTCCAGGCCTCTTTCCATCCTCTGGAGAAGACAATCACCGGAAGCAATAACGAAAACACATTGTGACAAATGCTATCATTTAATTTATAAATAGTGTGATATAGAACTGGAGAAGAGAAATGCTTTTCACGGTTTGGGAGAAGATAAATCTGTACTGATTTAAGTAGTAAGGAGAAGATGGAAAATCTGTGTCTTGACAAACACAGAAGGGTTTGGCTATTTGGAAGAATTTGAAGAGAACTGGCTAAGGAAAAGTCCTGGAGGAGAGACTGATCATTAAGTTTTCTGTTAGCTTGAGAAGTGTGACATTATTATTATCCTTTCCAAATAGTTTAGTCTCAGGATTTCTTTACACTCTTAAAAATTATTGAGAATACCAAGAAGCTTCTGTTTACATGGGTTATATTTGTCAATATTTACTGTATTAGAAATTAAAACAGAAAATAAAAATATATTCACTAATCTATTTTAAAGTAAGAACAATCAACTCATTGTTAGCCTAAACAACATATTTTTTGAAAATTACTGTATTTTTCAAAACAAAAAAAGCAGTTAGAGGAGTGACATTGTTTTACCTTTGAAATCTATTGATATCTGGGATAATAGAAGACAGATGGATTCCCATCTGCTTCCTTATTCCATCTATTGCAATATGTAGCTGTAGTTTGAGTTTATATGGAAAAATCTACTCTCATACAAATATATAGATGGAAATGGAAATAGTATTTTTAGTAGCTTTTCTGGACATAGTGGATATTCTTTGATATTACACCAAAATTCAACAAATGGTAGTATCTTGAAGTTTAGTTGCAATGTAGAATCTCAAACAATATCAATGAGCTTCTGGTTTATTCTATTTTATATTGATCTATGTAGTACTTTCAGTGAATGTTTTACCCAAGCATGATTTAAGTCCCTTAGAAAATACTGCTTTATTGAGCTATGCAGATCTTTCAAATACTGACTCATTTTATTGTACGATATTTTTAAAACTCACATTTGTTAATATCACTGCTGATCGTATTAGAAAATTAGAAATATTGGGAAATCTTTAAGGTTATATTGATGGATATTGAAGAAACTGTATTTCATTGGAAAGCTAAAAGTTTATTTTATTTGTTTGATTGAAAATATTTTTTGTTCATATTTTTTAATGAAATTATATGTATTTAAGGTGTCCAACATGAGGATATGATATACATGTATACAGTGAAATGTTTACTGTAGTCCAGCTAATTATCTGTCATCTCTTCATGTATTTACAACTATTTTTCAGATGAGTACACCTGAAATCTACTCTCTGAACATAGGTCCCATATGCAATACAGTACTGACTATAGTTATCATCCTTTACATTCAGTCTGTAGACTTATTCATCCTACATAACTGCCATTATATATGCTTTAACCAAATTCTTCCCATTTCTCCCACCTCCCCAGCCCTGCTAACCACTGTTCTAGTCTCAGTTTCTACCAGTTCAACTTGTTTTTTTCACATGTGAGATCACATAGTATTTTTCTTTGCCTTATTTCACTTACCATAATGTCATCCATCTTCATCCATGTTGTTGCAAATGGCAAGATTTCCTTCTTTCTCATGCCTGAATAAAATATTCCATTGCATCTTCTTTATCCATTCATTCGTTGATGGACACTTTTGTTGTTTCCATATCTCAGCTATGGTAAATAATGTTGCAATGAACATGGGAATGTATATATCTCTTTAGGTTGGCAATTCTATTTCTTTTGTATATTTACTCAGAAGTGGGGGTGCAGGATCATATGGTAGTTCTATTTTTAATTTTAATGGAACTTTCATACCATTTCCAATTATATTCCCACCAAGAATCCTGGCCAACACTTGTTATATTTTGTCTTTTCGGTAATAGTTATTCTAATAGATGTGAAATAGTAATCTCCTGGTTTTGATTTCTATTTCACTCACAATTGGTGATGTTCAGTATCCTTTCATATGTCTATTGGCCATTTGTACATCTTCTTCTGAGAAATGTCTATTCAGGTTCTATGCCTATTTTTTTAAAAGATATATATATATATATTTATTTATTTATTTTTAGGGGGGAAGGGGCAAAGGGAGAGGGAGACAGAAAATCCTCAAGAACACTCCCCACTGAGCTTAGAGCGTGATGTGGGGCTCGACCCCAGGACCTAGAGATCATGACCTGAGTCAAAACCAACAGTCAACACTTAACAACTGAGCTACCCAGGCCCCCCCCCCTTTGATTATTTTTCTTTTAAAGATTTTATTTATTAATTTGACAGAGATAGAGACAGCCAGCGAGAGTGGGAACACAAGCAGGGGGAGTGGGAGAGGAAGAAGCAGGCTCATAGCGGAGGAGCCTGATGTGGGGCTCGATCCCAGAACGCCGGGATCACGCCCTGAGCCGAAGGCAGACGCTTAACTGCTGTGCCACCCAGGCGCCCCACCTTTGCTTATTTTTTAATCAGCTTATTTTTTTGTTATTGATTTGTATGTTTGCAAATATCTTCTCCCATTCAGTAGGTTGTCTTTACACTCTTGATTATCTCCTTTGCTGTGCAGAGCTTTTTAGTTTGATGCTATTATATTTGTATTTGCTTTTGTTTTTTGTGTTTTTGGAGTTATATTCAAAACTATCATTGCCCAAAACAAGGCCAAGATCTTTTGTTTTGTATGTTTTCTAATAGTTTTATGGTCTCAGATCTTACATTTAAGTCTTTAATCTATTTTGAGTTGATTTTTGTGTCTGGAGTGAAATAAGGATCAAATTTCATTTTTTTTTTTCTGCACGTGGAAAACCAGCTTTCCTACCACCATTTATTGAAGAGACTGTCCTTTGCCCATTGGATGTTCTTCACAAATTTGTTGAAGTGAATTGACCATGAATGAGTGGATTTATTTCTGAGCTCTCTATTCAGTTCCATTGATCTATATGGCTATTTTTATGCCAATAGTGTACTGTTTTAGTTATAGTACCTTTGTAGTCTATTTCAAAATCAGGTAGTGTGATGCTTCTAAGTTTGTTCTTCTTGCTTAAAATTGTTTTGCCTATTCATGGTCTTCTGTAGTTCCATACAAGTTTTAGGATTTTTTTTTCTATTCCTGGGAAAAATTCCAGTGGGAATTTTGATAGGGATTTCACTGAATATGTAGTTTGTTTTGGGTAGTATTGTTTTAACAATATTAATTCTTCCAACCCACAACCACAGAGTATTTTCCATTTGTTTGTGTCTTCTTCAATTTCTCTCATCAGTGTCACAGTTTTCAGTGTACACATCTCTCATCTCCTTGGTTAAATTTATTGCTAAGTTTTTGTTTTTTTGATGCTACTGTAAACAGGACTGTTTTCTTAATTTCTTTTTTGGACAGTTTGTTGTTAGTGTATGGAGATGCAACTGATTTTTGTATGTTGATTCTATTTCTGGCAACTTTATTAATTTTTTTCTTTCATTTTAATGGTTTGTTGGTGGAGTCTTTTGAGTTCTTTTATATCTGAGATCATAGCATCCACAAACAGATAGTTTTATTTCTTCCTTTCTGATTTGGATGCCTTTTCTTTCTTTTATCTTCTTTTCTTAATTTTTTCCTTTCCCCCCCAATTACTTTGTCTAGAACTTCTAAAACTATATTTAATAGAAGTGATGAGAGTGGACATCCTTGTTCCTGATCTTAGAGGAAAAGCTTTCAGCCTTTCACTATTGAATATGACATTAGCTGTGGAACCGGTGCTATTTATACATCGTATACTTTCATACATTATATTTTGACACGACAGAAACCTTTTATATGCTGAATTCAGGGTTTCATAGATCCACTGACTAAAGTCTTAGCATTTTGAGATCACAAACTCATGATCAAATTAGGCTGTTTAGGGTGGCCCACATGCATTAGACCATACAGTCCTTTAAATTAGGTGGTAATATTTAGACATCAAGAAATATAAATATCCAGACTTCTGGTCTTTTTGCAAATTCACAATGTATGGCCAGAGTAAACCTTCATTGCTTCATGGCAACATCTGGGTGAAGCAAGTTTGAGTTGTCCCTTTACTCCAAGAATGTTCCTTTCAACTAAACCAGGGCCCCATCACTTACTCAGATGTTCCTGATTCATCTTATATTTCGCTTGCTTTGCTCATCCATGTCACTGCCTGCAGCCTATCGTCAGCAGCTCAGAATAAGCAGGGGGAGATAGACTGAGCCAGGTTCCAGCTGATTTCCTCTCAGGTATCTCTCCCCTTTTGCTTTCTCCTTCTATATCCCTGGGGCATTTTTTTGGCCATAGAGCATGCTCCAGCAGGCTGGACAGCTGCTTCACTTAACGAGGGCTGGTTTGCCCAGAAAGGGAAGGAGAAAGAGCAAGAGAGAGCAAGAAAAGGAGCCCGGAGAGAGAAGTTATCTTAACTTTGCTGCAGATTCTCCAAGTATTTTAATGCTGATGAAGCAGCCATGATTTGGTAAAAGATGCCTATAAGGTTCTCAATGAGAGATTTTATTATCTTTTATTAAAACTCTTCTTGAAATGAAAACCTTTTATCTTTTTTATTTTAAGCTTTATTTATTTATTTGAGAGAGAGCGCAGGAGCAGGAGGGGCAGAGAGAGAGGGAGGGAGAGAATACCAAGCATATTCCCCGCTGAGTGCAGAGCCTGACTTGAGGCTCAATCTCACGACCCTGAGATTATGCCCTGAGCTGAAACCCAGAGTCAGATGCTTAATTCACTGCACCAGCCAGGCACCCTCAATCTCGTTTCAATGTATAGATTTGCTGTGACACTTGTGGAGATTTCTAGGCATTAGGAATATAATGAGCATACGAGAGCAGGGATCTTCCCTTTCCCTCTGTCCCAGTCCCCACCTCGTTTATGTGGAGCCTTGAGCTGTCAGCGTTCGCTGGGCAGACACATTTGTGGTCAGTGAAGAGCTAAAGTCATTTCAAATGGACTTGTCAAACCACAGCTTTAATTTTTTTTAATCAAATTGTATCAGATAAATAGAAAGGTACACAAATCATAATCATACAGTTCATCAGTTATCCCTACATGAGCACAACCAGGAACCTCAATCAAGCTCCTTGCATTTTTACTTAATGAGGTATCTAACCTTAGGCCAACTTAAAAAAATTTCCATTTGAAAGATAGTCTTTTGATTTTAGTCCACTGTTATAATTCTACCCATCATGTTAAAGAAACGGGATCTCCAGTAGACCAGAAAACAATTCTTGTGGGTTTCTTTTGTCCCTGCTGAACATTCAAACCCACCCCCTGGGATAAGTTTTTCTCCTACACATGAACGAAATCTAGGCCAAGTGCAATAATTTTTCAGTTCACTTTTTTAGTGATATAAAGTTTTCAATCATTTCCATCCTTCCGCAAGTGCTCTCAGTTCCATAATTTTCCACAATTAAAATGTCCATAATTTTAGTAAGAAAAAGAAAAAAATCTAAATTAATTAGAAAGTAAATCTATTGCTTTGAGCTTGCCTGCACGTAGGGGTCCAGACATTAAGGAAGGGTTGATGTGGTCTGCTTACCCACCTTATTTAAGATTGTTTTCTGTTTCTTCTGAGCTCAGGGATAGATGTTTAGAGTAAAGCTGTAGAGAGGCAGGAAATATTTTACTTCTGCTGGTGCTGTCCTGAGAACTCCCAGAACTTGGTTATTATTCAAAGCTGCCTCTGTCTATATTTGACGCATGATCAACTACTCAAATTCTTTTCAACACATTTCTGAGTGTTTTGGGGACCCTCCCAGGGCCACGAATCTCTTTCACTCGGCTGATCTGTGACTTTGTCTGTCTCCCTCAGTGTTTTGTGGTCCACCCAGCGGTTATGATCCTATTTCGATTTTGAGCATTTCACGTGGGCCAGATCTAAGGTTAATCCAAAGAAAATTCTCTCTCTCAGCCCATGTCTGTGAACAGGAAATCCTAACAGATTTGTTGCCTCGCTACACACTGGGACACTCTCCGTATTCATATCGCTCCATCTTCAGAGCACACGGGCATCCCACAACTCTTCCCTGTAAACTTCTCAGCTAGGACTCAGACACCAGTGGACACATGTGAACCTCTCCAATGTTTTCCTTGATAGTCTTCTTGATATGGTTTTGCAGGACACACTCCTTGCTGAGGCAGCTGTAGGAGAAGGAAAAGCCGGATAAGAAAGATGTCATACTATCATTTTGTTACATGGTCTATGGAAATCTTTTTGAAATCCAGCTATCAAAGTAAATTTACCATCCTTTGTGGTTTCACTTACAAATTTTAAATGCAGATTTTCTTCCATTAACACTTTAATTGACAGTTGGAAGAAAAGGCGGTGGCCAGGGATAAAGTCCACCTGGTAAATGCTCCTGAGCCAGTGTGCTCCACGGAGCAGAACCGCTCATGCACGATTTGACTGCAGTGCTGCCTAACGTATTATCAGTCAAAATCTCTTTGTGGTGTTCGCAATTATGTATCATGGGTGTTCTTTTCAAATGCTTTGTAGAAACCTACAGGTGTTAAGTGCATTTTTAAAAGGAAGTCTATTCAGAAGAATATACAAAAAACACACCGAAAAATTAGGTAATGAAAGGAAGCCTTTAAAAAATTATTTGAGATTTCCTGGCAGGAGCTTCTGACTGAGATGCTAGAAATTGAAAAGCCTAGTTTGAATATCATTAGAAAATTATCAGTGTGAAAAAAAGGCAAATTACAAACTGGGAAGAATATTTATAACATGACAGGCAAATGATTAATGCTTTTTATTATTTTAAAACCCCAAGAAATCAGTAAGCCAAAGACAATGTCTCCATTAAAACTGGCAAAAGATATGAACAAGTAATTCATAAATTACTATGATGAAATCCAAATTCGTTAATTATCCAAGAAATGCAAATATAAACAAAATGAGAAGCCATTTTTTATCTTTCAAACTGGCAATGGTAAATCGTAGTGCTTGATGTTGGCAAATGTTCAAGATATTCTCATGCAAAGCTGATAGGAGAGAAAAAAAAGTTATATATCTCAATTTGGCAAAGTAGATGAAAATGCTTACAATATGGATACCCTTTGACTCATCGACATGTCTAGAAATCTAAATCAAAGAGCTAACCAAGGTTGTGTGCCAGGGTTCGCCACAGGAATGCACAGCATTGCTTCTCATAGGGAAAACTTTGAAAACAAAATTAAGCATGAAATACTGGATCACTAGTTGAGTCACTCTATGTACTTCTTTATAATGGTGTATCCTTTATCTGCCAAACCACGTGTAGCAAATTAAATGGAAAATGAATTATTCTTTAACAATTTGTATTTATTCAACATGTACATTGTGTGAGGGGCTTTTCTAGGTCCTGATGATATAGCAATGAGCAAGAAGGATGAAATCCCTAATCTCACTGGCTTTAACTTCCAGAAAATCCAAGCTAATTTCAGATAGCAAACACTTTGATAAAAATAAAGCAGGCTATGGACTAGAATAAAACAAATTAGGTAACAGTGTCTATTGCATGATCCCATTTTAAGGGGTAATTATACACATAGAAAAATTTATACATGCATAGAATAGATTCTATAATTTCACTTTTTTTGTTTCCTATATGTTTAAAAAGTATACATATATTGCTTTCTTTTTAAGACAAGTAATTTTTAGGGGCGCCTGGGTGGCTCAGTCATTAAGCGTCTGCCTTTGGCTCAGGGCATGATCCCAGAGTCCTGGGATGCAGCCCCACATCAGGCTCTGCTGGGAGCCTGCTTCTTCCTTTCCCACTCCCCCTGCTTGTATTCCCTCTCTCACTGGCTGTGTCTCTCTCTCTGTGTCAAATAAATAAACAAAATCTTAAAAAAAAAAAAAAAGATAAGTACTTTTTAAACTTAAAAGTTAATCTGAGGAGTGCCTGGGTGGCTTTGTTGGTGGGGCAACGGACTCCTGATTTTGGTTCAGGTCATGATCTGGGCGTGGTGGGATCCAGCCCCCACTCACCTGGGAGTGTACTTCTCTCCCTCTGCCCATCCCCGCCCCTTGCACACACTCTTTCTCTAAAATAAACAAATCTTTTTTAAAAAGTTAATCTGAGCAGCAGAAATACTTTAAATCATTTTCCTTCTAATGTTTACAATTAACTATTATAATTTCCTGTATCTATTTACTATCATAAATTAAAACTCAGATTTTCTAGTATCAAGTGACCTAAATCATGATTGGATAAGTGGCATCTCTGTTCCTTTTCGTCCATTTAGTAAATATTTGTTAGGATAGCATGTGTTCGCTGTATACATTTTTAAACCCACCCCCATAAATAATCTTGCAGCAATACATCAATGTGGTTATATGCATGTATGTGTGGTCCTTCCATAGTGAAGTTTGTATTTCTTCTCAATCTTTTTTGCTTTATTGCACAGATGTCTGCCAGTTCTTCTCTACCTGCGTGTGGGGGGCACACCACCAGCCCAGATGCTCCATTCTGCTTTTCCTCTTCCTCAGCCCTCTGGTCATGTGCGACTCTGAAGACAAGGAATCGTGTTGTGGAAATGCAAGGCATCCCTCAACCCCCTGGACACAGGAGATGCTGGAGAAATTCATTGCTTCCCATTCTTCAGACTGACAATTCTGGAGACCTCTGGTATGTTTCCAGGGGTCCCAGCAGATACGAGCTCTGGATATTACAGCCCCATTGGACTTTGTCATCCTTTCTGTCTCCTCATGCCTACTAAGGTGCCACTTCCTACAGAAACTCAGTTCAGTCAAGCCCTGTCCCAGGTTCTGATTAAAATAAGAGGTCAATTTCTCAACATTTGCTGCAACATGGACGGCACTGGAGGAGATAATGCTAAGTGAAATAAGTCAAGCAGAGAAAGACCAATTATCATATGGCTTCTCTCATCTATGGAACATAAGGACCAGGAAGATCGGTCGGGGAAGAAAGGGATAAAGAAAGGGGGAGTAATCAGAAGGGGGAATGAAGCATGAGAGACTATGGACTCTGAGAAACAAACTGAGGGCTTCAGAGGGGAGCGGGGTGGGGGAATGGGATAGACTGGTGATGGGTAGTAAGGAGGGCACGTATTGCATGGTGCAGGGTGTTATACGCAACTAATGAATCATCGAACTTTACATCAAAAACCAGGGATGCACTGTATGGTGACTAACATAATATAATAAAAAATATTATAAAAAAATAAATAAAATAAAATAAAATAAAATAAAATAAGAGGTCAGAAGTACTCAGAAAGGGTTGTGGGTCTTGTTCATTTTATAAAAATGAGCTATGTTATAGAAAATGTTTTGCGTTGTGATTCGTTTAATTTTTTAAATGGAGATTCCTCTCAGCATGTTAATGCATATGAATATATCTCTCCCACTTACACTCCCTCCCACTCTTCCTCCCTGCCTGCCTCAGGATGCATGTACACATAGGAGATGTGATGAGTAATAGACATACAGATATATAGATGTAGATATAGATACAGATACGGATACAGATATAGGTATATTTATGATTCTGGTTCTTTGTTTATCTTCTCCCATCTCAAAGCTGGCCGGAACCTTTGTATGTTCTAGCACTGCTTTTTAGGGGCTAAATTGAAGAGCGAGTGGTCTTTGTCAACGGGTATGTCAACAGTCTTTTAATAGTGTTACATGGTGACAGATGAGAGCTACACTTGTCGTGGGCACAGCATAATGTATAGACTTGTTGGATCGCTATGTTATATACCTGACACTAATATAATATCCTATGTCAGCTACACTCAAATTTTTTTTCTAAAAGGAACGTATATACTCTTCTTTATAATTTTAACGATGATGTTGCCAATTATTGTCTTTTAAAAAAAGGTAGTATCACTTCCCATTCTCATCAAAAATGTTTTAAAATATTCTTTACCACACAAAAGCTACTGGAAATAGGCTTTATAACTTATATGTATTCAGTTTAATGTAAAATGATACATTATTGTTACTTTTATTTACATTTGTCTACTAGTGAATTTCACTTTTCATGTTTCATGGCCTTTACATTTGTACTTTTGTTAATTATTGTATTTAATTTTCTTTCCATTATTTGTACCTTTTTTTTTTTTGGCAAATTTGTAGTATGTCATTTTATATCATGATAATAACATATCACCATCTGTATAATGAAAGTTTTCCTCCTCACATGTTTGTATACTGGCATTTTTTTATGGTAACTTTTGCTCTACAAAGGTTTACATTTTTCAATAATCCAATATGCAAATTTTTCTTTAAGAAATACCTAGTTTCAAGCCTTGATTCAAAAGAGAATATCTTTGACTCCCATTTGTGCTCTGCTAGGTTTTCTGTTGGCATTAACTCTTTTCATTTTGTTTTTAACATTCAACCATCTAAAATTTATTTGAAAGGAGGTCTAAGATTTGCGTGAGTGTAGAACCCTTTATTTCCGTCTTCCAGATAGACAGTCAACTGTGGCAATAGCATTCATTAAATAAGCCATTGATTTTTTATTAGATTATGCTAACACCTATTTCTATATTCTGATACCCGCTTTTGTTCCAGTGATTTATTTTTCTAATTTCATGTTTCAGTAGTGATCAGTTAGCTTATGCTGAGTTTCAAACATCCCCCAAATGTCAATGTTTTAAACCAACAAATGTCTATTTTTTGCTCATCATGCATGTTTGGTACAGCTATTTTGAGATCCATGGTGAACTAGTATCCAGTCACATACATCCTTCCACTGTCTTATAGCAAAGAGAAGGGAGCTATGACCAGGCATTCACTGTGTTTCTGCCTGGAAAAGACACATTAAACATTATGCTAAATACATTTCATTGGCCAAAGCAAGGCACGTGGCTATATTTCTTCAGAAATGACGAAGAAGTAAAAGGAGAATTAGAATAGCTGTGAACAACCATAATGTTTCTCCTTACATGCAAGTACTAGACTGACTTTATTAGTGTTTGTGGTACTGTGGATTGGTGTCTTTCATCAGTTCAAAGAAACCCTCAGTCTCTACCTTTTCCATTGAACCCAGCTCATTTTCCATCTTTGCTTTCCATCTGGAAATTCAAATAGATGATCATTGATGTTCATACATGGTCCTCCATGGATGTTATTTATTATTTTATATTTCTACCTTTTGCCATCTATGCTGCATTATAATTTATTCTAATATATTATCCTACCAACTAATTTCTTCTGCTGCTATATCTACTTTTAAAACATATTTATTGTGTTTTAATTTCATTTTCAGCAGTTTTTACTTGTAGTATTTGCTTCTTTTATAAGTCTGATAAGTTGTTTTTATTAATTCCCAGATTTTTATATTTTTTTCAAACTTAATTTGTGTTTTTTAAAGATTTTATTTATTTATCTGAGAGCAAGAATGAGAGTGAGACAGAGAGAGAGAGAGAACGAGCATGAGCAGGGTGGATGGGCAGAGGGAGGGGGAGAAACAGATTCCCTGCTGAGCAGGGAGCCTGATGCAGGGCTCAATCCCAGAACACTGAGATCATGACCTGAGCCAAAGGCAGACGGTTAACCAACTGAGCCATCCAGGTGCTCCTAATTTGTATTTCATTAACCAAGGTAAGATAGTTGCTATATCATATATATCTGATAATTTCCATATGTAAACCATTTTAAGTCTATTTTTTCAATCTATTTTTTTCTACTTATTCTTGCTTATGATGTCTTGATTCTTTGTGGGGTTAGGTATTTTTAACTGTTAGGCGCTAGTTTTCCTTAAATAATCATTTGTGGGGATTATTTAGGACATGGGATGAAGGGGTTATCATTTGAAAAATATCTGAATCTGTCTCTCTCTGATGCCTATAAACATTTCAAATTGGGCCACTTTAAATTAAGTTGATGGCTACAGGTGTTGCAGACCAACCATGTTATATATGTTGGGTTGCAAGATGAACAAGTACAGCTTTGTGTTCAAAGAAAGAAGATGGTCTCCATGAAGGGATAGAGAACTTGAGTGGAGAAATAGAAAACGTAAGAACTAAAACTCCATGCGGTGTGATCATTGAAATGAAAAATTCACTAGATGGATTCAACAGCAGAGCGGAGACCATAGAAGAAACACTCAGTGAAACTGAGGGTAGCTCCATAAAAATTAGCAAATCTGAATAACAAAGAAAGAGCCAACAAGAAATGAACAGTCTCAGAGCCCTGTGGCACCGGGTCAATGTGTCAGTAGTAATGTAACTAGAATTTCAGAAAGAGAAGAGACAGAGAAAGGAGCAGAGAAAATATTTGAAGGAACAATGATTAAAATTTTTCTACATTTAGTGAAAATGTTATACAGATCCATGAAGCTCAACAAAGTCCCAACAGGATAGATTAAAAAAAATTCACCTGGGAACATTGAGACTGAACCATTGAAGGTTAAATATAAGGAGAAATTATGAAAACAAGAGAAACGTCCCATAAAAATGAGAAAAAGACATAATCCACCCTGAGTTCCTTTTAGAAAAAATAAAAGCCAGAAAATATTGGCACAATGTATTCAAGCTGTTGAAAGAAAAGCAATAACAAAATCCTAAAAAATCTCTTTTGAGTATACTCAATGTTAGTTTCAGGTATACAACGTTCGGATTCTACTTCTTTATATGTTGTGCTGTGTTCGTCACAAGCATAGCTGCTGTCTGTCACCAACAATTCCATGAAAATACCATTGCCCATATTCTTTCCACGCTGTGCTTTTTGCCACCATGACGTATTCACTCCATAACTGGAAGTCTGTATCTCCTATGCCCCTGCCCCCATTTTGCCCATCCCCCCACTCACCTTCCCTCTGACAAATCAATGTGTTCTCTGTATTTGTACGTCTGATTCTAGTTCTGCTTGTTTATTCATTTGCATATTTTTTTAAGATTCCACATGAGTCAAAACTCAATGAAGAATTCTACCTGTAACTAACTTATTCTGAAAAAAATGAAGAGAATATATATTTTGGTACCAGAGAAACAAAAGTGGAAAATATTTGTCACCAGAAGACATGCATTGAAAGAAATGCTAAAAAAGGTCCTCCAGGCCAAGGGAAATGACCCAAGATGACAAATCCAATCTACAGGAAGGAAGGAAGAGTTGCGTGAATGGGGGCTATGTGAGTAAACATGAAAGATTATCACATAAGCACACACACACACGCACACAGGTATGGACACCCGCACACACATGTGTATCTACACACACACATTCATATTCACACACTTTGAAGGTTAATCACAGCAATGGCCCTGGAGTTGGCCTGAGCCGTTTTGTTGAAATAGCGATGCCTTTGCATAGCACTGACCCTTAGTGAAGGCTTTAGAGGTATTGATTAATTAATATGCTGTTCTGTGATGAGGGGTCCAAGGGGAGTTCAGGGGGTTTGTGCATAGAGTTGATGATCTGTGCTGGTCCAGGTAAGAAACCTAGAGGGCTCCACCTTGGGGGCTGGTTGGATAGCACGCTGGTCGCACACATGTGATGAGCCAGGTGTAAGACGCCCTGGTTGAGAATCTGCTCTGAGGTATTCCATGCACATGTTAATGATTTTGGATTTGAAAAGAAAGCACATCCGGTTGTAAGGCCCTGAGGAGAGAGGACTACCAGGGCTGACGCTGGTCTCTGTGGGACCCGTGCAGTGAGGCAACCTATAGACATCCTCACCTTAATGTGGTTGCTACTTGTATCCTTTTCCTGAAGTAAACGATTCATTGATCTTGCCATCTGGAGTCCCATGAGTCTCTTTTCTTAAGAAAAATCAAACCCTGTGTGACTGAAACCACTAGTGTTTTCTCTCTCTCATTAAATGATATTTGACTGTTTAAAGCAAAAATAGTAAGATTTTTATTCAGTTTATAATGTATATAGATAAATAGGACAATAAGCCCTTCGGATGGGAGTGTTACAAACATACTGATCGGAAGTCTCCTATTTTATCTGAAGTAATTGAAAAATGCTTCTAAGATGACTATCATAGATTAAAGATGCGTATTGTAATCACTAAAGAAACTACCAAAAAGCAATTCAGTTAAATAGAACAAAAAAGCCTTTAGTGGGAATAAAATGGAATCCTCAACAATATTTGATTAACAAAGAAATTAATGGGGGCAAGGAGGAACAAAAATGAAGCAAAACAGAAAAGTAGTAAACAGGAATAATGGCATACTGACAGCCAACCATAGCAGTAACGGTGTTAAATGTAACTAGACTGAGGAACCCAATCAAGACAAAGATTTTCAGACTGGATTTGAAGAGCGCCAATTCTAGTCTGTCTACAAGAAACACCTGAAACAACATAAATAGTTTTAAAATACATTAGAAATAATATGCCCTGAAAACAAACAGCATCAGAAAGGAGGAGAGGCTATAAAGAGCTCGTAATGATCAATAGGCCAGTACGTCGGAAGCTGTTACTATCACATGTGTACATAAAAAACTGTTGTAGCTAAAACTGACAGGATTTAAGGGGGAAATAGACAAACCCACACACAAATTTGGAGATATTAACAAACAGTTGGCCATATTAAGTCATCTCTTTGTAACTTACTAGACAAACAGAGAAAAATAATTCAGAATAAAGTAGATCTGAAGAACCACCTTAGCCTCATTGACATTTCTGTACGGGCGTTCTTTTCATTTAAACCCTATTGCTGTATAAACAACATCGAGACGGGCTACTGCCATTCCTCTTCCAACTTCCTCTGCTGGGTTCACTCACTGTTGTTCCTTCTGCTTCATTGTTTCCATTTTAGGGTTTTTTTTTTTTTTTTGATTGAGTCTTTTTTTATTAAAGATTTTATTTATCTGAGACAGAGACAAAGAGAACATGAGCAGGGGGAGGGACAGAGGGAGCAGCGGACTCTCTGCTGAGCAGCAGGGAGCCCATGGCAAGACCATGACACAGGGCTCAATCCCAGGACCTTGGGATCACGATCTGAGCCAAAGGCAACCACATAACTGCCAGCCATCCAGGTGCCCCTGATGGAGTCTTTTCTCACGCGTTTTCTGACAGCAATATACTCAGAATGTTTGCATACTCCTTAGTTAGGTTTTTATTTTTCTTTTTATCCTGACAATTATAAATGTGTTCATTTGAGCATCTCTCTCTTTTTTTTCTCTTTGTTTCCAGCGTTGACTTTTTTCTCTAAGATTTTCCCTGTATCCTCCCAATTATCCTCAAACCATGCCTTGATTCGATCCGTAACTCTTCGTACCCATCCTCTCTGTAGACGGTGAGCCGTTCTAATCTGCAGGCTCAACTCGTTCTTTGTATAACATTTTCCTGTCTTATCATCATTTAATTAGCTGATTAATGTAAAGAATCAAATGATTATTATTGAGAATAAGTTGTTCATCTGTCTATATTCTCTTTCTGAAGCTTCTGTTATGAGTATTTTCCTTACCCTCCAATTTTCTTTTTTTTTCTTTTTTTAAAGATTTTATTTATTTATTTGACAGAGATAGAGACAGCCAGCGAGAAGGGGAACACAAGCAGGGGGAGTGGGAGAGGAAGAAGCAGGCTCCTAGCGGAGGAGCCTGATGTGGGGCTCGATCCCACAACGCCGGGATCACGCCCTGAGCCGAAGGCAGATGCTTAACCACTGTGCCACCCAGGCGCCCCTACCCTCCAATTTTCTAATGTTTCCCTCAAGATGGCCTTTTTTTTTTTTTTTACATTTGTGCACAATGGGTTTGAAATTTTTTTTTTAAAGATTTTATTTTATTTATTCGAGAGATAGAGACAGCCAGTGAGAGAGGGAACACAAGCAGGGGGAGTGGGAGATGAAGAAGCAGGCTCATAGCGGAGGAGCCTGATGTGGGACTCGATCCCATAACGCCGGGATCACGCCTTGAGCCGAAGGCAGACGCTTAACTGCTGTGCCAGCCAGGCGCCCTTGAAATTTCTTGAACTTGATTTTACAGACCACAATCTCAATGTGACTATGTTTTTCTTCAATGCACCTATTACGTTTTATAGAAGACCTCATGCTCTCTTCTTCGTACCCAAAAAGATGAGTAGACATTTGCGTATTACATTTCAAACCTTGACGTTCTCTCTTTCTTGTACTTTTTTGGGGCTCCTCTGTGTCCCCTGGCAGACCAATACCCTGTTTTTCTGCAAGGTCTCCCTCTCTCTAGCCAACTGGCTACACAGCCTACCCTAGATGGTTGTGCTGTTCATTGGCTTGTTTTACAGGAAACTGGGAGACTATACAGCCTCTCCCACCCTCTCTGCAACTATGGCACAGAGCTGAGAGAACGTCAGTTGCCTGCTCAGGATTCACAGGAGTTTTTCGCTCTCCGGCCCCAGTCTTTGGGGCATAGAAGACTCAACCCCCTAGTCAGCTCTCTCAGTCCAGTCAGCAACCTGTCATTGTCATGTGACAGAGGAGAGACTTTGTTCTAAGGCCATGTCTTTATGTTGCCTTTGAGTCCTTTCCTTCAGCCATGACATTGTTTCCCAGTGTTTATTGAAGGGGATGAAAGCCTGCAGGGCATGCTTCTTCTCTTTGCAGGGACCCCCATGAGCCCCCCTCCTCACTTTGGTCAGCTTGCACTGCAGCTCTGTTTAGGAATGACCTGCTCCGTGTTGTGTTCCCAGCAGAGCTATTTCTCCAAACTGTGCGCTCCAAAGCTACGTGATTGCAATTGCCTTTCCTCCAGTCCTGTTGGACACGATGTCAACTTGAAATTGAGGTTACAACAGATTTGTGAAAGATTCAGAACTGTGAGGGATAACCCTCAGCAACCCTGTGCTGTAGGGAATCCTTTAGAATCATGTGACTCTCCAAAGCACACAGGAAAAAAAATAAATCTTCTGTTTTTCTTGATTGGAAGCAGGAAGAAAATGAAAGAGCAATGGAATAGCTTTTTTGGAAGTCAACGAGTAATGAGCTCCCGGGATGGGAAGACCATTGAACGTGGAGAAATCGTAGCACTAATCACATGAGACTGGGAAGGTTATCGCAGTGACAAACATAATTGCGGTTTTTCAAGAAAAAATGCCAGGACAACTTTGAGAGAGTACTGGTTACAGAGCCAGAATCATTGGATTGTGCCCCTAATAAGAACCGTAAATAACAAAGATATTGAAAGAAATTTTGACATATATTTTTGGTTTCAGAATTGGTGAATATATTTAAACAATACATAAAGTCACATAGCATTTCCTGCAAGTAGTTCTCCAAGGTTTGCCAGTTAATTATACCATTCAACTGAAGTAAAGAAAAAAATATATTGTATTCCATGTAAGATGTTAAAATGACCTGGGACAATGTACTTATTATAATAAATATTCTAATCAAGTTTCTCCACCAAAATAAAACCAAATGTAATTCATTGAAAAGAAATTCCTATATCTTTATTCAAATTTTAATTTGTACCACTGGCTATTGAAGCCTTTCTATAGACACACCATACATATAGATTCATAGGAGAGAACGGAAAAAAAAAGTCTACATTGTTGCTGCTTTTCTTGCAAAAAAATTTCTAGGGAAATGCCAAGTTGACATGAATGCGAAAAGAATTATAGCAGGGGTAATACATGGCCATTTAAATAAATGGTATTGATCTCCACTTACCGTAAACTGAAAAGCCCAAGAATCATTGACATTCTCGCTATTGGCTTTTTTCTCTCAAAATCTGTTCTAGAAGATAGCAATTTGTTATGACAACCTGTTCTATTCATTAAGACTAGAAAGAATCAGGCATTTGTCAATATGCCTTCTGAGCAATGCATTCAGTGCAAACAGCATACTGTGGCTGAAAATTAGTCTGCAAAACCAGCTACTTGATACACTAGGTACAATGCAGCATTTATACCTTTTCTATAGAAATTACAAAATGCAAGAAGAAATTTTGCTTTTTTTCCTGAATACAGTTGTATATATTAATTTTCTTCAATACATGAAATGCTGGGTTGTACTTTGGAGGCATGACGTGTAAATGGCAATAAAACACATGCACATAAATTCAAACAATCTTACCTTAGGCATAATAAGTTGCTGAATTTGACCTACATAAAAGTTCTATGGGTCTAAATAGTCTCTGTTATTCTGTAATGACAAATAATCTCAGTGAATTACTCATGAAAAGAGGGTGTTTTCTCCCACAGACAGTGCGCTCAGGGCCTGTGTAACTCCCTAGGGCAGCTGGCCCATGTGTCGGCCTGATACTCTGAGGTGCGTCAGTCAGGGCTTCCTGGGAGACACCTCCAAAGCCATAAATGCTTCTGAGCTCGCTACACCATGGGAAGAGCCACCTGGAGAGGGAGCACCAGCTGGGAGGTGTGTGACTATGTTTGCGAGTGGCTGAGAGTGACTCATGTCACTTCTCATCATCAGGGCAAGTCAGGTGGACCTGCCTTTGAGGGGGTGAAGGAACACGAGAGTCCTGTATATGCAGGTGTCGAGGAGAACTGGACATTGCTGAACAATGGTTGCCTACTTTCTTTGCTGGTCTTCTGAATTCTTCCGTCTCTCAAGTTCACCAATAAGCATGTCCCACAGCCCTCAACTCCATCACAAATAATAGCTTTTATTCCAGATTGACTGCGAGCCTGGCAATGTGCTAGGCGCTCTGGAGGTGTTAGCATACTCGGTCCGCACGTAAATCTACGAGGTCGGTGTGTTGGTGTCCCCGTTAGACAGTGAAACTGTATCATCACAGTAGGCATGCAGTCAGGACTCAAACCCACTTCTTTTTCTGATTCCAAGTCTTATTTCCCATGACATTGTCTCACCTTATGGTTTGCTTCCATTCACCAATTACTGGCCGAGTTCTTTCACTTTAAAACCTACCCTCATAAAGTGCTTATGAAGTGATATTAGAGAACGAAGAGTGGGAAGAACAGCTTAAAATCTGGTCTGTCATGAGTCCTTTTCATCAGAGAACATCCAGGGTGAGAGGGAAGAAGAGAAAAAAGGAAAAAAAAAATGATTAGAAGATCTCCTTTTGCACCCGCTAACCTGCATTCCTGGTGGTACTTACTGGTGGAAGATAATGAAGGGTCCCTATCTCCAGAATGCCTTTAGCAGGTTCTCTCTGCACCGCTTGTATTTCTTATAGTAAACCAATGTTATGGATTTATGGTTTATTGAATTATGGGGCATGCCCACTTAAAATATCAACGGCAGTATATATTTATAAGGGTATAAAAAGGAGATGTTTTATGCCCCAAATTATCTCTCTTTGTGTAGGTGGCACCTATTCTGATGTTAGTTTGAGAGCTCACGTGTTCAGTCTGGGGCAGAGAAGGTCCTGAGGCAGCAAGGAATGACCTGTAGCCTCAGGCAGACTCTGAGCTTCACTGGGTCACAAAGCTGTCTCTGTTCTCTGGTTTATAGGAAAGTCTGACACTGCTTCGAATCTCCAATTCTTGTAGGAATGATTTGATCATCCCAAACTTTGTGCCGTCCTGATATCTAACCAATTTTATCACCTGTCTGATTTATATTATTAATGCTTAGGAAACAGGATTGTGTTCTTTTTTAATTTAAATTTTAGTTAGTTAACATGTGGTACAATATTGATTTCTGGGGCAGAATTCAGTGATTTATCACTTAAATACAACACCCAGTGCTCATCACAGCAAGTGTTGTCTTTAATACCCATCACCAAGCTAGCTCATCCCCCACCTGCCTCCCCCCATCAACCCTCAGTTTGTTCTCTATCTCTAAGAGTGTTTTATGGTTTGTTTCTGTCTCTACTTTTCCCCCTTCCCATATGTTCATCTGTTTTCTTTCTTAAATTCCACATACTAGTGGGTTCATATGGTATTTGTCTTTCTGCCTGACTTATTTCACTTAGCGTAATACACTCAAGCTCCATCTAGGTCATTGCAAATGGCAAGATTCCATTCTTTTCGGTGGCCGAGTAATATTCCATTATATGTATAGACCACATCTTCTTTATCCATTCCTCAGTCGATGGGCTCTCTCCATAGTCTGGCTATTGGTGATAATGCTGCTTTAAACACTGGGGCACATGTAGCCCTTTGAATCTGTATTATCACACCCTTTGGGCAAATACCTAATAGTGCAGTTGCCAGATCATAGGTAGCTTTATTTTTAACTTTTTGAGGAAACTCCATACTATTTTCCAGAGTGCCTGCACCAGTTTGCACTCCCACAAATAGTGCAAGAGGATTCTCCTTTCTCCACATCCTTGCCAACATCTGTTGTTTCTTGTGTTGTTGACTTTAGCCATTCTGGCAGGTGTGAGGTGATATCTCATTGTGGTTTTGATGTGTGTTTCCCTGATGATGAGTGATGTTGGGCATCTTTTCATGTGTCTGTCCACCGTCTGTATGTCTTCTTTGGAAAAATGTCTATTCATGTCTTCTGCCCATTTTTTAACTGGATTATTTGTTTTTTGGGTGTTGAGTTTAATAAGCTCCTTATAGATTTTTGGATACTAACCCTTCATTGGCTATGTTGTTTTTGAGTATCTTCTCCCATTCTGTAGGCTGTCTTTCAGTTTTGTTGATTGTTTCCTTCTCTGTGCAGAAGCTTTTTATTTTGATGAAGTCCCAATGCTTCATTTTTGCTTTTGTTTCCCTTGCCTCCAGCAACGTGTCTAGTAAGAAGTTGCTACACCTGATGTCAAAGAGGTTTCTGCCTGTTTTGGCTCTAGGACTTTCATGGTTTCTTATCCCACATTTAGGTCTTTCATTCATTTTGAATTTATTTTTGTGTATGGTGTAAAAAAATGGTCCACTTCCATTCTTCTGTATGTGGCTGTCCACTTTTCTCAACACCATCTGTTGAAGTGACTGTCTTTTTTTTAATTGGACATTCTTTCCTGCTTTGTTGAAGATTAGTTGAACGTAGAGTTGAAGGTCATTCTCTGAGTTCTCTATTCTGTTCCATTGATCTATGAGTCTGTTTTTGTGCCGGTACCATGCTGTCTTGGTGGTCACAGCTTTGTAGTAGAGCTCGAAGTCCAGAATTGTGATGCCTCTTCTTTTGTTTTTCTCTTTCAGGATTGCTTTGGCTGTTTGGGGTCTTTTGTGGTTCCATACAAATTTCAGGATTGTTTGTTTTAGCTCTGTGAAAAATTCTGATGGTATTTTAATAGGGATTGCATTAAATGTGTAGATTGCTTTGGGTAACATAGACTTTTTAACAATGTTTGTTCTTCTAATCTATGAGCATGGAATGTTTTTCCATTTCTTTGTGTCTTCAATTTCTTTCATAAGTTTCTATAGCTTTCAGTGTGCAGATCTTTCACCTATTTATTTATTTATTTTTTTAAGATTTTATTTCTTTATTTGACAGAGACAGAGACAGCCAGCGAGAGAGGGAACACAAGCAGGGGGAGTGGGAGAGGAAGAAGCAGGCTCATAGCAGAGGAGCCTGATGTGGGGCTTGATCCCACAACGCCGGGATCACGCCCTGAGCCGAAGGCAGACGCTTACCCGCTGTGCTACCCAGGCGCCCCTCACCTCTTTAGTTAGGTTTATTCTTAGGTATCTTACTGTTTTTGGTGCAGTTGCAGATGGGCTCAATTCCTTGATTTATTTTGCTGCAGCTTTGTTGTTGGTGTATAGAAATCCAACAGATTTCTGCACATTGATTTTATATCCTACAACTTTGCTGAATTCCTGTATTAGTTCTAACAATTTTTTGGTGGAGTCATTTGGGTTTTCTGCATATAGTATCATGTCTTCTGCAAATTGTAAAAGTTTGACTTCTTCCTTGCTGATTTGGATGCCTTTTATTTCTTTTTGTTCTCTGATTGCTGAGGCTAAGACTTCCAGTACTATGTTAAACAGTAATGACAAGAGTGGACATCCTTGTTCCTGACTGTAGAGGGAAGGCTTTAAGTTTTTCCCCATTGAGGATGATAATAACTGTGGGTCTTTCATATATGGCTTTTATGATATTGAAATATATTCCCTCTTTCCCTACCTTGTTGAGAGTTTTTACCGAGAAGGAGTGCTAATTTTGTCAAATGCTTTTTCTGTATCTATTGACAGGGTCATATGGTTCTTATCCTTTCTTTTATTAATGTGGTGTATCATGTTAATTGATTTGCAAATATTGAACCACCCTTGTAGCCCAGGAATAAATTCCACTTGATCGTGGTGAATAATTCTTTTAAGGTACTGTTGGATTCAATTTGCTAGTATTTTAGAGAATTTTTGCAACCATGTTCGTCGGGGATGCTGGTCTGTAATTCTTTTTAGTGTGGTCTTTGTCTGGTTTTGGAATCAAGGGAATGCTGGCTTTGTAGAATGAGTTTGGAAGTTTTCCTTCCATTTCTATTTTTTGGGACAGTTTGAGAAGACTAGGTATTCATTCTTTAAATGTCTGATAAAATTTCCCTGGGAAGCCATCTGGCCCTGGACATATTTGTTTATTGGGAGATTTTTGATTATTGATTCAATTTCTTTGCTGATTATGGGCCTGTTCAAACTTTCTATTTCTTCCCGTTCAGTTTTATGTTTATATGTTTATATGTTTCTAGGAATTTTTCCATTTCTTCCAGATTGCCCAGTTTGTTGGCATATAATTTTTCATAGTATGCTCTTATAACTGTTTGTATTTCTGTGGTGTTGGTTGTGATCTCTCCTCTTTCATTCATGATTTTATCTGTTTGGGTCCTTTCTCTTTTCTTTTGATAAGTCTGGCTGGGGGTTTATCAATTTTATTAATTTTTTCAAAGAACCAGTTGCTAGTTTCATTAATCTGTTCTACTGTTTTTTTGTTTGCTTGTTTTTTTCTGTATTATTCATTTCTCCTCTAATGTTTACTATTCCCCTTCTTCCTCTGGCATTAGGCTTTATTTGCTCTTCCTTTCCTAGTCCTGTATGTATAAGGTTGGGTTGTGTATTTGAGACATTTTCTGCTTCTTGAGGAAGTCCTGTATTGCAATATACTTCTCTTTTAGGACTGCCTTTGCTGCATCCCAAAGATTTTGAACTGTCGTGCTTTCATTCTCATTTGCTTCCATGTATTTTTTTTATTTCTTCTTTAATTTCCTGGTTAATCTATTCATTCTTTAGTAGGATGCTCTTTAACCTCTGCAACCTTGAGGTCTTTGTAAAGTTTTTTCTTGTGGTTGACTTCAAGTTTCATAGCCTTGTGGTCTGAAAATATGCATGGTATGATCTCAAACTTTTTGTACTTGTTGAGGGTTGATTTTTTGCACTCGTGACCCCATATGTGATCTATTCTGGATTCTACAGGACTGTGCTCTTGTTCTGGAACTATGTAAAGGTAAAAACCAAGCTTTTTGGATTCCTGAACACGGAGACCAGGAACCTGCAGGCTGCCTCCAGGGAGGACTCAGATGCCCTTTGAGGGACATGAAGAGTTAAGTAAGCTGAGTGATTGAACATTTTGAGTCAGAGGATTTGCCTATGTTCTAGGTCAAGGCAATACATCTGTTAAAATATCACTTTTATTTCTGGTAAGTGGATATAATAAAACCTGCCTCACAGAGTTCAGTTTTTGGAACCTGAAAAAATTTCCTGACTTTGTGCTGTCTTTCTGTCCCCTTCCAGGGGGCAATGTCTCAAGTCGGTGCATGACATCGATTCCATTTGTGTGATGGACACAATTGACCAAACGAATTCTAAACAACAGGCACTATTCCCACACCCAGGATGAGGGGAACCTGCACTTGGCTAGGATGTTGGTGTGGGGCTTACTTAGCCAGCCAGCCCCTATTCTTCTGTGCTGCTCCCTATTGACTGAGGGTCTGCCTGTCCAGCCCTCCTTGCCATTCACAGCACCTGGAGCATCTCAAGAAGTGTCCTGGGCTTCAACAACCACTTTCCAGCCCTTTCTCTTCCTGTTTCTTCCCCCAGCTATTCTGTGTTCTCTTCCTTTTAAAGCCCTGCCATGTAAAATATGCAAGAAGAGTTTTATAGTTCTTTGCAACCCAATGGACACAGTAAAACGTCCGTTACCAATCCCGTGGATAAAGACAAGCAACTTCTTAAAAACAAGATGTCTGATTTCCTCTCCTTATAAAAAAGGGCACTGCTAATCCTCTTCCTTCTTCTTTTTCCCATGGACTGTGTGCTAGAAAAAAATAATAAATCCACAATTAATTCACAACTTCTACTATTAACTAGGTAATATTACCTTTGAGAGGATGCCATTCTACATCTATGCAAACAACAATTCTTTTATACTCCTCAAAATGATTGCAGACTACTAGGAGGCAGACTATGTTTCGTAGACCTAATTTTTTTTTTTTTTTTTTTACTGAGAGCTCCATGCAGGCCTTGAACAGGATAAATAATCTCTATGGATTCCCACCAGGGTACAGAGAAAGCGTCCCATAGTTGAATAACATACACTTTAGATGCAAACTTTATAGCAAATAGTTTTCTGTGGAACCAAGACCTGGAATATATCAAAAGTTATGTCAGAACATAATCTTTCCATGGGCACGTCCTTTGCACAGGTGGCATATTTGTAGTTAAGGTTATAGTTTAGCTGTAGCTCTCATACTAATAGCACATTAAAGCGTTGGCAGAGTTACGTGGGACAAACCTTTTCAATTTTAGCCTACTATTTCCCAAATTTATTTGAATGTGGAGTACTTTCTGTTTAGATCAGGGGCCAGTGGATGGTTTTCTTGCAGGTGCAGATAACAAATGTTTTAGGTTTTGTTGGCAAAACATTTAGGCTATTGTGTAGGTGCTTATACAACCATTTGAAAATAAAATAAATAAAATAAAATAAAAAGTAAAATATAACCATCTGAAATGTAAAAGACCGTTTTTCACTCTCGGGCCATAAAAAAAGAGGAGGTCAGCAAACCTGGCAGGTTCACCAATGTTGGAATAGAGACTTCCATTGACGTAGGATAGCAGAGTTTGGGACACCCACAGGAACATCCATGCTAAACGTACTTTCAGTTATGAAACTTGGAGTATTTGACTCAAAACTTGCTCAAGTGTCAGGAAAATGCTTGCACACATATTTGATTCCAGTTTTTATGACTGTTAATTCCACTTGGGAAAAAGACATCAGTATTTCTCTGCTTTCTTAAAATTACACGTTTTTAAAATTGTAAAAGAATCACGTAGAAGTATCAAGAAAGAAAACAATCCCACGAATCAGAGATAAATATTCTTAACAATGTGTTATATTTCTTCCAAAGCTTCCTAATGCATATTTGAAATGGTAATATCGATTCTTTTGAAATTGCACAATCCACGTACTTGAGGGTTTCAACGTTTGCAATAAAGAAGGTGAATGTATATGTCAGAGGAGCACCGTAAGTAGACTAGGCTGGGCTGGCCATAAAACAGACCAGTGATTGACTTTCCATTTGAATGGATTTTTCACACTTTTTTTTTTTTAATAATATTTTTTATCGTGTTATCTTAGACACCATACAGTACATCCCTAGTTGTTGATGTAAAGTTCCATGATTCATTACTTGCGTATAACACCCAGTGCACCACACAATATGTGCCCTCCTTAATATACTTTTCCTCTAAATTTCTGTTACTCAAATGAGATGTGGGCCAAACTACTGAGCAGATCCCACTGTCCAGGGTGGAACCTCTGTTTATGCGCATGACAGTTTTGTTAAATTAAATGCACTCAGCTCACGGTGTCATGCTTGTGCTCCATGTGAACTGAAATGTGCTGCCAGCACAAAGGTAAAGCAGCTGGTCACCCAGTGATGCTGCATGCTTACAGTGCTGGGGGCGACCTCTCCTAGTTTCTTCTTCATGAGCTGAAACTGAATTAAACAAATAATAGAGTTCACTGCCATAGAGACATGTTGCTAAGATCTTCTGCATTTCAATGTAATTTGCATTTTATTAAATGCAGTTTGCTTTATCAGAGCTTCTCACCCATTAATTCACAGTGAGATTCCGCACCCACAGATATCCCTCTTGAAGACTTTTACTGATACGTTATAAAAGTTGCAAATATACATTGTGCTTCACAGATTCAAAGTCCATTTGCACTTCAGTGACTGCTGATCACAGGAAAGGCTGCACTTCTTGGCTGCTTGATGGCACTGGGTCAGCTGGTAAGTCTTATATCCGTTGGTCTAAAAATGGACTATTTAAAAGCGCTCTACATAAATTTCCGAGTGTTCAAAAATGGGGGAATACTGCCAAGGGAAGAGAGACCAAATACTGCCAAGAAGCTAAAACAGACAAGGCTGCCAACAATTTATTAAGCACAAATAACAAAGAAATATGGTGTACATAGCTCTGTCCTGCCAGCTTCAAGCCACTTCCCAATTTCTGTTAAATTCTCATGTTGGCAGAAAAGCAGCAGCACATACAGGAGATTGAAAAGGCCCTATTCTCCAGTCCGCATTTCAGGAAAACAAAGTGAAAGGTAAGCAGCTCTGACAGAAAACAGTCTGTAAGAAGAATTCCAGTTAACCGAAAGGAAGGGTAGACAGAAACAAATAGAAGAAGGAGGGCATGTATTGCACATGGTGCAATGGGTGTTATACGCAACTAATGAATCGTCGAACTTTACATCAGAAACCAGGGATGTACTGTACGGTGACTAACATAATATAATAAAAAAACATTTTTTAAAAAAGAAACAAATAGAAGAAATATTCAGGGAAGTACAGATGCATCTAGTGATTGTCTCCCGCCACGACGTTTCCTAGCACTGACCGGTTCTTCTCGACCTGGAGGGGAGAGGGGATGCTGTACTAGGAAACCAGCGTTTGAGTCTTAAGAAGCGTGGGGCCGCCTCCCCCAACGGAATGAGTCTCAGAGGCGATTCTGTAAAGGTGCTGCCCGGCTCCCCACAGCCAGGCTGTATCCCCAGCTCCCTCCCAGCCGGCGTGAGGGCCCTCCATGGGGGCGATCGCAGCAACGCAGCATCTTCCAGGCTCCAGTTCACTTGCAACTTTCCTGCAGAGCTCACACTGACGGCACATGACATTGTGCTTCTGTCAAGAGTGACTGAACAGCTGCAAGCACAGAATTGGCCTTACGTGCTTTTAGAAGACGGGCCAATGACCTAAGAAAGCAGCAAGTTGTCCTCTCTGTGTCGAAAGCGTGGAAACATGACCTTCCCCTCGGACGGCCAGAGATGGGAGGGGTGGGCCAACACGGTCACGGCGGTCCACCAGCGAGGCGGGCGCACCAGCGAGGGCCGTCTGGGAACCAGGAAGCAGGCTCTCCCCAGACTCCGAATCTGCAAGCGCCTTCAGCTCGGACACGTGAGAACCTGCAAATCAACGGGAAGACACTGAAGATGACAGTGAGGACGCGAGGGGACGTCAGACCGTGACTGGCGGGCAGGAGACGCCCCAGGGCTCTGCGCGGTCCTAGTCCCTTTCTCAGCCTAGGCTCCTCAACGTAAGTCAGAGTTGGGGGTCTGTCCATTCCGTGCCAGCCCATGATTTCCTCACTTATACCTCTTTCCCTCTTAAATGACCCCTGCAGAAAGCCGTGTCCAACCCCTGAGCCCTGGAGCCCGGCCTCTCCATCACGTGTTCTCTGGAGCTGGGTCCTCTGAACTTCAGACCAGGGCCCCCTTGACCAGACTAACGCTTCCCCAGGCCAGCAGAGCCCCCAGGCTGCTTGTGTCCCAACAACCCCACACACGAATGGTCACCTGGACCATGATCGGCCATCCGAGTGACCATTTCACTCAAACCTTCCTTTCGTTATATTTTTAGAAGCTTTACTAATATTACACTGTATGTTAAATAACTGGAATTTAAATAAAAACAAACAAAAAAGAGCTTTACTCCTTAGTTATATTGCTAAGAATATGATGACAATGAAACATACAACATGATGGATACCACTGATACAGACATTTCTTGCACCTCAAAACACTATCTCTAAGTCCTATATTATAAAAATGATATATAAGATACAACAATATTATAACAAGTTGAGAATATATACACAAAGCATATTAAAATGAGGTAAATTAGACAACAGGGTAGCTATAATAAACATAAATAAAATATTTAGTAGGGTTTGTTCTTAATTTTCAAAATTTTGATGATTTTAGCAAAATAACATCTCAAGTGTAGGCAAGATAATTTCAAATACTGCTCTCTTTTTGTTCGGAAAATGTAACAAGTGGTCATAAAATATTTACTGAAGCAGATATGTATAAAATATATGATAAAGTATTAGTAGCCTTCATTTATAAAGTTGCAAATTAATCAGTAAATAAAACCATAAGAAAACGAACAAGTAATAATAAGCCCCTATGTAATAAAGGGTTTAGCTCTCTGAAATGGGCTTTATTGTTTAAAAAATTAAAAAGTTATTCCACTGATTTTAGAACTTCATCAAAATTTAGTAAACCCTCAAAATACCATTTTCACCAATGATTTAAGTGTTGCATCTAAAGTGCCTCCCTAGAACAATTTAGACGATGAAATGTAGCTTATAATAATAGTAATAGTAACATTTAAAATACAGATGTGGTCACACACACCCTTTTTTGATAAGTAATTTTGTCACGTATTGTGGAAAGAATAAGATTATCTTCGTGGAGAAGTCTTGCATGCTATCAAATTTTATTTCATGCTGGATATTTTTCTCAATCAAAATTATAAATGAGGATACTCAAAATATTACATACTTTTAACCTTTCAGCATTTATTTGACATAGCTACTGGAAAACTCCCCACTCAGTTCACTGAAAAAAGTCCCCCAACAGTGATCACTTTATTCACTCAGACTTTAATTTGTCCCTTTCTTCAGGTTGGGTGGCATCACTATGGCAAGCTGAAGCAGTGTCTTTATCGAGCATGTGTGTTATGCTTTGTATATTGGAATATTAACAGAATAAATGGCTATCTTCAACAAGAATGAAATATATTGATAAATATTTTAGTAAAAATATGCTAATTAATGTACAAAGGAGTAAAATTGAACATGTGCTACATATGTAAGAAATAGGAAGAATGTATGAAGAGAAACTGATACAAATTTAATATAAATATATTTAAATATGAATGTAATAATAATAAATAACAAATTAATAATAATAATATCTTTTAAAGTAATATTTCCATCATGCAAGAGTGTAAAATAGACACAGTGAAAACTCCATTAGGTTTGTGTTATTTGATTCAGTAAACAGAGGCTTACAATAATGGACTAAACCAGAATCACTCAGCAAGAGGAAGAATTGCTAGTTTTGGTTACACTGCAAATCTATCTGTTATTTTAGCATTGTGCTGAGAACGCAGAAAGCACTCAACAGATATTTGTTGGAATTGTAAATAAATGATTGCTAATTTTACTTTGCCCTTATTTGCCTTATTGGAGTTGTTGCAAATCTATTTATTTGCTTTGGGTCCTGGGGAGACCTGAGGAACAAAAGTATTAACGAGTAAACTCTTTAAGGCTAAATGCTATATATTTCTTTTCTCATAATATTTCTGAAATATTAATTACAAATACCCACAATTTCCATCTTTTTGGTTCTTAAAGATAAAATAGTGACTCTTGTTTGTGAATCATGATTTGGAATGTTAATAAAATTCTCATACCTCTTTCCAAAATTACAAAAAAAAAAAAATAACTCAGAGATGGCAATTTCTTCCCTGAGTAACTTCATATATTTAAATAAAAGTAACCCCAAGATCGTATAAATACTATGCATACTTAAATTGCACAAAAAGCAGTTGACAAACTGTTGATGCTTTCATTATTAGTTTTTAGAAAAAAATCTTAGTATTTGCAAAATAGAGAGATCAGCGAATATTAACAAAGCTCAATTTACATTTTGAGAAGTTATAACATTTCCTCAAATTGACTGAAAGATAATTTTGGGCATGTAAGATCAGAATAAACATCCAGAAAATAGAGCATGCAAAATATTCCTACTTGACCCAAGACCCAAAGGGCTGACAACTAACAGTTTGATTTAGAAAGAACTTTGGTTCTGAGAGCTGTTGCTTCAAAATATCAACAGTGTCTGTAATGTGCAGATGATTTGTTGTTTTAAGGCATACATATAGAATACTGAATCGAAGCGTACCACTCTATAATAGATTAAGTTGATTGGTTTTGTTGGCAGATGTGAGAGAACATCACTGCTCATTATATGGTTCGCTTAATTGGTTTTCTCCTGGAATACACGGACAATGTTCTCTTAATCTGCTCCACACCAGGTACTTGAAATCAAAACCTCTGAATTATTATCTAATTGTCAGTATTTTTAAGATAGTGGTTATATTCTGGGATTGGTTTATGATGAAATACTTGTTTGTCCTTTGCATGGAGATTCATGCATGACAACAAAGGTCATTTCTGCTATTTTCAAGCATTAACTTCTTGTTGAAGTGAGAATTCACTGATTTTAAAAATCAAAAGCTACAACAGGATACAGCATTTAATGAGAATATTCTTCTCTTTGGGGAATCATTTTTGTTGTCATGTTATATATAGCAGAAAGGTCAAATGATGGATTTGAGTAAGTATTACAAATCTCAGTGATTTATGAAGGGGATATCTGCAAAACACAATCAGTCAGACCTCGGTGAGATTTATTTTAGTTGCTTTGAGAAAACAACGATCAAAATCTCTGTTTAAAATGGCTTTCATATTTCTGTTCTGTAATTAGAAAATTAATAAACAATGTTTGCAAAAAGACTTTGAGCTGTGAATTTTGTGATTATGTTTTAAATAGTAAGAAAAATCTAGGCTAGGGAAGAACAAGTTAATAATGTGTTTTAAAATGCTGTTGGAAAAGCAGCAATTCCTGAAACAACCTCTCCCTAGTTCTCATTAAAAGATGGATGAAGACACAAAACAAAATGAGAACTCAGAATGCTGTAAATATAGACCAAATAACCTGTAATCAGAGTCTAGGAGGAAATCCCTGCAACCTGAGTAAAGCTGGGTTACATTGTAATCTGTCTCAAAACAGTACCATGTTCAAACAAACAAACAAACAAACAAACAAACAAACAAACAAAAAACAGCTGGATACACAATAAAAGAATCAAATAGCAACTTAAATGTTATGGCCACCCTACAAAGAACTGCTGAAACAAAATTGCAATTCACGACACTTAGCAGAAAGACCTAAAATCATCTTTATTCACCTAAATCTCTCCGAATCCTCACAAAAACTGTTCATGAGTCTCTCCTATACATCTTTCTTCCTCAGAAAACTTGCAGTCCACTCAGCTCAGGCAAATCCATGCTCTCTTTTTTGCCTTTTATACATGGTCTATCTGACCACCATTAGATATAAGACTGATTCAGGGCTTTTTCTATTGTAAATCAGTCTAACCTCTCTTGTTGTTTTTAAAGTGTCCCCTATCTAATAATCTGTATTCAAAGAACTAGGAATTAAACAAAGAAACATGATCACAGTTTCTAGGAAGGCTGGGACAGTTATATTTCTATTTTTATACAATTCCATTGAGCATAACTGTGCTGGGAAAATTTCAGTAACCTACCCGTTGGCCTCATGAAACAAATAAACTGCACTCACTTGCAAGGAGAAAATATAAGCAAACAAAATATTATGTGATTTAGAAAGTAAGCCACTGAAGATCCCCTTTTTCCATATCTTTTAGAATTTTATCCATGTAAAATAACGAAGCGTGTCTTACAGTATACTACTCATATTTCAATAAATCATCTGCCATTAGTCAAATTTTATAATAATATGGTCTTAAAGACATAATATGGTCTTAATTTGTGTGTCCCCATTACAGGTTGTCCCATTTGCTAGTCATTTGGTGTATCAATGGCCACTTTTTCACAGATGACTAGAATAATAACATTTTCTTAAGAATGACTATTTTTGGAGACTTTTATAATTTAGGTCTTCATGGATGACCTAATTATATATTGAGATAGTTCGCTGAAAATATCCTTCAAGATATGCACTTTTTACCAGTCCCCCAGACAGCTATTATTCACCTATTAGATTGCTATTATGTTGTATCAGTTGGATCCTAAATTAAAATATTATGAAGTACAAGTTTTGTACCATTTAGGTCTCTTCATTTTTTCCATTGTTGTATGTTGTATATATGTAGGAGTGTGTGTATATACACAGTTTTAAAACTCTGCCATTGTAGCTCAAAATCAGCCATAGATGACACATAGATAAATGAACGTGGCTGTATTCCAATAGAACTTCATTTATGAAAATAGGCAACCAGCTCAGTTTGCCACACCCTGCTCTAGCGGAAAAGAAGAATAACATGAACAGGTGGTGATTTTCATCAAAATCAGAGATGAAACCATAACAGATAATTTCATAGAACACAGTAACAAACATTTAAAAATGCTTTGATGAGCTTATTATTAAAGTTGATATAGCTGATGAAAGAATTGGTGACCTGAAGATAGGTCAATAATAATAATGTAATTTAAAAGATAAAAATGAAAATAAAATAAGAGTATAGTTGATGTGTGAAATGATGTAAAAGGTCTAACATTTCAATCTAACAATTGAAATGCCAGAAAGACCAAAGAGAAAGGATCAGAAGAAATATCTGAAGAAATAATTGGTGTGAGTTCTTTTAGTCAAAATAAAAGATATCAAACTATACACTCAAGAATCTTATATAATACCAGGAGGAAAGTAAAATAAAACATGCACATGCAGAAAACCTTTAAGACAGCCTGTAAAGACACACTTCACACAGAGTTCAAAATAGGAATTACAACAGACTTCTCATTAGAAACCATGCAAGTCAGAGGTCAATGGAAATGTCTTTTTTTTTTTTTTAATGTTCAAAGAAATAAAGAAGAATTCTATATCTAGCAAAAATTTGTTTTAGGTTTCACTCATTTATGGAACATAAGAAGTAGGAAGATTGGTAGGAGAAGAAAAAGAAGAAAGGGGGGGTAAAGAGAAGGGGGAATGAACCATGAGAGACTATGGACTCTGGGAAACAAACTGAGGGCTTCAGAGGGGAGGGGGGGGGGAATGGGATAGGCCGGTGATGGGTATTAAGGAGGGCATGTATTGCATGGTGCACTGGGTGTTATATGCAAGTAATGAATCATGGAACTTTACATCAAAAACTAGGGATGTACTGTATGGTGACTAACATAATATAATAAAAATATTATTAAAAAAATTTGTTTTAGGAACTCTGCATCTGAAACTAATTATGCACTATATGTTGGCTAGCTGAATTTAATTAAAAATTTTAAAAAAAAGAATGAATGGAAGATAAAAACTACAAAAAAAATCAAAACCAGAAAGAATTAATACTAGCAAACTTTTACTGGCAGAATTGGTGAAGGAAGTTTTTCAGGCTAAAGAAATATAGCCTCACACAAACACATGAATTGCAACAAAAAAGGGGGTACAAATAAAAGTAACCATAAAACTTACTCCTTATTGTTTTTAATCAGTTTACAAGACAAATGACTTACTTTTAAGATTTAATTTTTTAGAGAGAGAGCAGAGGGAGAGGAAGAGAGAGGGAGAGAGAACCTCAAGCAAACTCTGAGCTCAGCAAGGAGCCTGAATGGGGCGCAATCTGACGACCCTGAGATCATGATCTGAGCAGAAATGAAGATTCAGATGCATAAACAATAGCCACCCAGGTGCCCCAGATAAATGAATTTCTAAAGCAAAAATAGTATTGTTGGCTTCCATATATAAAATAAAACATAAAAAAATAAAATTTATAGAAACAGTAGCACAAAGGGTGAGAGGAGGAATTGGAGTAAAATGTAAGTTTTATAAGCTCTTGATGAAACATTGTAATATTATTTGTAGGCATACTGTGATTACTTAACAGATTTATAACATAAATGCAAGTGTAATCACTAAAAATTTTAAAGAGTAGTGTAAGAAATAAGACACAAGTGAAGGTAAAATGGAATAAAAGTTTTAAAATTATGTAACCCCAAAGAAGTTATAAGAGAAGAAAACAGAAAGAAAAAGAAATGAACAAATAGAAAATATAACTTAGCAACATGGTAAATTTTAATCCAAGTAATAGCAATCACAGTAAATGTAAATGATTTATACATTAAAAAGAAAAAGAAAAAAATAGATTTCATAAAAAGTGACACAAGTATACGGTTCTTTTGTTAAGAAATCTACTTTAACTAAGTAAATAAATACTTATTTAAATATAGATAAAAATAGAATGGAGAAAAATATTTCATATTGGGAAGCTAGTTGACTATATTAATATTAAACAAAGTTGATTTGCAATAAACAATATTAATAGGGATGAAAATATACATCAAATAATGGTAAACATATCAACAAAATCAATCTATAACAATGGTCCATGCACACACACCTAACAGTAGAGCTTCAAAGTATATGAAGGAAAAATTGATCAAAAATTGATAGAACTGAGAATATATTTTTGTTGTGTTGTTGTTTTAAACCTCAGTGACACTCCTTAATTACTTTTTATGTTTCTTTTATAATTTTTCAGTTTGGGTTTTCTCTTTCTATTTGGATAAATATGGTTAAATTATATTTATATTGGAAACAATCCACTTCATCTAGGTTTTAAAAAGATTTGCATGTTGTCATAAAAAGAAGTCTCTTACAATATTCCAAAGTCTGACATTTCCTTCATTTGGTAGTTATTTGTCACTTGTCATTTCTTATATTGTGTATTTGCGTTTCCATATCCTTCCATCAGTTGAGTGAAAGTTTATGTATCCTGTTGAATTAAATCATTTTTGGAATTTTTGCTTCAGCTCTACTAATTTTTTGTTTTCCAATTAATTTTGATTTTTATATAGTCACTACTTTTTATTTCTCTTGTGCTTTTTGTGGATTTTAGAGTTAGATTTTGAGGAGTGTTTTTCCTCCCAACAGCAACTATTTCTCTGTGGACACCAGCTGCATGTTTTACAAACCACAATTCTGACCCTAACTACACAAAGTTAGTGTCCAGTTTCCCAGGTTGAAGGGCACGGTCCCACAAGACTGTCCCCACTTCACATGTCAATCACAGTGTCAGTTCTGAGGTTATCCACACTTCCATCAAACTTGGTTATAAAACTGGAGTATCCCATAACCCCCTCCACAGGTCTGATAATTTTCCAGAAAACTGTAAGTCTGGAAAGCAGTTTATTTTCTGTTACCTGTTTATTATATAGATACAACTCAGGGGGTGCCTAGGCGGCTCAGTCAGTTAAGGTCTGCCTTCAGCTCAGGTCATGATCTCAGGGTCCGGGATCCAGTCCCAATGTTTGGGCTCCCTGCTGGGCAGGGAGCCTGCTTCTCTCTTTCCCTTTCACCTACCCCAACTCTTGCTCTCTTTCTTTCTCTCAAAATCAACCAATCAATCTTGAAACAAAAACAAAAACAAAATACCACCCAGGAACAGCCAAGAGGAAAAGGTGCATAGGACAAAGCACGCTTATCTTTAATAAACTCTGAAGATTGGTCTGTATTTCCCTCAAACTACAAATTGGTTTAAATTGTGTTTTAAATTTTTCTCATAGAAGTGTGCTTTTTGCATTCATTACATTTTAATTTTACTGCCTTGACGTTAGAATTTTATTTTATTATTTTGGGTTTTTTATTGCCATAGCTATAGTCTATATTGCTTGACCATCTGACACTTGAGTAAGTTTTTCTCTATATTATTTGGGCCCAGGGTATGATATATAGCATAAGCTCTATTGTATTGATCATTTTTTTCAGGCCTTCTTAATCACTTACATTTATTTTTTCTGTTTAATGTGTCGTAGACTTTGTGTTAAAAACTACATTTTGGGTTTAAAGCTACCAAAAAAAATCAATATGGTTACAAACGGACCAAATATCAAGATCAAGCAATTGGATTCAATTTTATTTATTCTGAATTACTACATAAATAGTAGAAATATTTCCATATCTTTTTATGCTCTAGCATAATCTCTATTCTAAAACATGATAAGCACCACATAAGAAAATAAAATTACAGGTCAATTTCACTAAAAAATTAACAAATATAGGAAAATCAAATCCCATAATATATATAAGGAATAATACATCACGACAAAGGGGGTTTATTCTAAGTCTTTAAAATTGGGTAACATTTGATTATTAATCAATGTTTCCTTTACTACATTAAACATAAAAATAAGAAAGGTTATATTATTAACTAAGTAAATTCAGAGAAAGCATTAAAAAATTTAATACCCGTTCTTGATTAGAAAGTATTATTAAACCAGGAATATGAGAGTACTGTATTATTTGAAAAAGAATAACTACAGAAAAAAACATTAATCTCCATGGTAAAATATTTATCTTTCCCACCCTCGAGATCAGGAAAAATAAAGGAATGCTTGCCATTCTTCTTGTTCAACAAAGTACTTTCTGAAGTACCTAGCCTTTGCTATGAGAAAAAATTTTTTAAAAATCTGTTTGGATTTTGAAGATGGAAATTAACCTGTCGTTATTTGCAGGCAACATGATTATTTCTCTAGAACATCCAAAAAAATCTACAAATTGTTTAAAATAAGTATGTAGACTTCGTAAGACTATCGGACACAAGGTCACTAAAAATAATCTATTGTGCTTTATATACTAGCAACATACATTTGGAAAATACATATATTTCAAAGACATGCCGATAGTATTGCTTCAACAATATCACATACTAGGGCAAACACTGATGAATGTGCAATATTTCTCAGTTACATGCTCATAGATTCTTCTGATTCAATATTGGAAAAATGTCAATTATCTGCAAAAATTTTTAAAATATTTTATTTATTTATTTGAGAGAGAGAGCACGAGCAGGGGAGAGGCAGAGGGAGACAGAGAAGCAGACTCCTTGCTGCGCAGGACACCTGATGTGGGACTGGATCCCAGGACCCAGAGATCATGACCTTAGCTGAAGGCAGACGCTCAACTGACTGAGCCACCCAGGCTCCCCTTTCCAAATTGATCTATGAATTCATTTCAATTTCAAACAAAATCCAAGTAAGCTTTTTTTTTAGAAATTGACATAATGATACCAAAATTATTATGGAAATGAAAAGGCACAAGATTAGCAAGGGTTGCCTTAAAGAATATATTTGGAAAACATACATTTCAAAAATTAAGACTTATAAAGCTACATGAATTAATACAGTGTAGTAGGGAATGCGTGTTGCTGTGTAACTGTATTCTCTTCCGAAAAAATGTATTTCACATCCTATTTCAGACAATACACAAAATTAAATTTCAGATGGAATCCAAATTTAAATAATGACATTTAAAATAAAAATCTTTTGGCAGAAAACATAAAAGAACATCATTATGACTGACGTTAGGGCAGATTTCTTAAAGAAATATAAAATCACTAACTATAAAAGAGAAAAAAAATAAACTGAGATGTATTAAAAAGTTATATCAGATGGGATTAAGGTATTGAAAAGGCAACCATCACAGGAGTAGAAAATATTTTCAATACATACAAACAACAAGGGACTTTAGAATACATAAAGAACGCTTACAAATGAATAAGGATAAGATGAACAACCCAACAAAAAGAGAAAACTTGAACGAGTATCTTACAAAGGAAAATATAAAAATTGCCACTAAATATTTTAATTTGTTCATCTGCTTGTCATTAGGGAAGTAAATATTATAATGGTGTGATGCTGTTACATATCCACCATTTTGGCTAAGATGGAGAAAATACTAAAAACTTACCAAGCTCTGGGAAGAAGGATACCTAGCTTCACCTGAAGACATGGACAAGAATGTTCAAAGCAACATTCTCAGTAATAGATATGAAAGTAATTTGACAATATGCATCAAATGCCTTGAAAATATCCACACCCAACACTACTTTAAAAGAATCTTACCTAAACTTATTATTAGAAGTGTGAACAAAGATGTATGGCATTATTTATAAAAATAAAACTGGCACTGTAAATAATAAGTGAATGGTTATTATGATTAAGATTTATTCTTGGGGCGCCTGGGTGGCACAGCAGTTAATAGTCTGCCTTCGGCTCAGGGCGTGATCCCGGCGTTATGGGATCGAGCCCCACATCAGGCTCCTCTGCTATGAGCCTGATTCTTCCTCTCCCACTCCCCGCTTGTGTTCCCTCTCTCGCTGGCTGTCTCTATCTCTGTCAAATAAATAAAATCTAAAAAAAAAAAAAAGATTTATTCTTGATGGAATATTATACAGTCATTAAAAAATCATGTTCACAAAGATTATTTAACGTCAATGATTAATGTTTCTCAAAATGTGGTCTGAAGCTCCTGAGCGGAGACAATTGACTTTCAGGACACATATGGAAACTCTTACACATAGATGAGGATAAGACAGACAATCCAGTAGAAAGATGGGCAAATTATCTTCACAACGACATTAACATATTTTCCTTTTTACTCATTCTCTTATGAGTGTACTGAACACAAAGTGTATTGAAAGTACTATGGACTTGGGGTTATGTACACATATTACAATTAGCTGAATAGGAAAAGTAAATACCCCTCCCTTTTCCAAAAACGTACCTGTGTGAGATCAGATTTTATTTAATATACACATTTATCAAAACAACATATTGCAATCTATTTTTTTCGTATTGCACTCTCCTGAGTGCAGAAGCATTTATGAGAATCCAGTTATCTTCCTTTAAGCCAGACAGGAAAGAAATTTATAAAAATGTAGAACAGTGCCCCTTCTCACTAATACCTTGTTTTGGGAAACATGGTTAAGTGTTATTATATTGTTTTTGCTAACATGTAATGGGTTATTGTCATTTTTAAATGACTAAATATATATTTAAAATTATTCTCAGTTTTAAATTCTGGTATATCTTACATAAACGAACGTTCTTGAGGGACCCAGTAAATTTCAATAACATTGTTCCAGAGATCAGAATGATTGAAGACTACTGGCATACATAGTAATAGCATAAGAAATTAAATACAGTTGACCCTTGGACAGTTCAGGGGTTAGAGGCACTGATTCCAACCCCATTAGTTGAAAATCCACATATAACTTTTGAATCCCCCAGAACTAAACTACGAATAGCTTACTGTTGACCAGAAGCCTTACTGATAACATAAATAGTTGATTAATAGGAATTTGTATGTTATTAGTGTTATATACTGTATTCTTCCAAATAAAGTAGAGAAAAGGAAATGCTATTAAGAAAATCATAAGGAAAAGAAATTTACAATAGTGTACTGCATTTATATTAAAAAAAATCTGTGTGTAAGTGGACCCATGCAGTTCAAAATCATGTTGTTCAAGGGTCAACTGTAAAAACACAAAACATAAACTGACTGCCTGGGCGTTGTGCTTACATAGCAATGAGCTAGGAAAGTTAACTTCTCTGTGACTGTGTTTTCTTACCTTTTAAGTGTGAAAATTAATCATGTCTTGTTGGTTTATCGTAATTAGAAATGCAGTAACATATTTGACCTTGGCACATCATAAGCCTCCATTTTGTGTCTTTAATTCCTTAATAATAATTAATTACTTTCAGATTAGAAAACATTTAAAATTCACTTTTCTTTATATGTAAAAATTTTGTTAAAATAAAGATTATGAAAACACAGAGATACAAAGAGGGAGAGAAAGAGACAGAGAGAGATTGCATTTGCAGCAACTAAGAAATTAAACTCCATTTCTAATCCTAAAATGACCACTAGGAATATTCTAATTGATTGCATTTTTAATTGATCACCTTAACTGAAAGGTATTGGTATCCTTAAAAGGAAGTCTTAGTAAGATGACTCGGTTGGTAATGTGGAAATCCCACATAGTTTTCTTTACCCAAAACTCCAGACCAGGTGACCACATTAAATCTCCAACATTGCATTACTAATATAAATATCATAGTCAGCTTGCTGCATTTGTTATGGAAGAAATAAGGACTCTCACACAAAATACCATAAAACAAATAAATACATTGAGCAATAATAACTGTAATTTGGCAACTGAATAGTTTTTTAACCATGATTTGAAGAGAACTTTTCTCTACTCATTAATATTCTAGCTGAACGCAAGAATATCCTTTTCAGGTTCAAGTAGGAAATTAATCAGGCATCTGATTCGCATTTTGCTTCTGGATGGTCTCTAAACATCTGAAACTAATAGCTCTTTTTTTCAAAAAAATTATTTATTTATTTTTAAGATTTTTGTATTTTATTTGAGAGAAAGAGCACAAAAGCAGGGAGAGGGGCTGAGGGAAAAGCAGACTCCCTGCTGAGCAGGAAATCCAATGCGAACTCGATTCCAGGACCCTGGGATCATGACCTGAGCCAAACGCAGGTGCTTAACCAACTGAGCCAAGCAGGTGCACTTTTTTTTTTAAATTTCTTTATACTAAATTGCTGTCCCAGGTAATTCTTTAAGATTCGTTGTCTTCAGTTCTAGGATTCTTTGGCCCTATGTTCCCTGAAATAAATATGGATTTTTTTTTTTTACCAAAACTCTTTTGACGTCTTCACTTTTATAACCTAATCCACTCAGCCAACATTCCTTCTCAATTATCCAATGTACAATTTTTCATTTAATTCTGAAACTGCCATTGAACATATTTTATAATTATAATAAAGCAAAAATGTTATTAAAATTGAGCAGGAATTGTGTTTCCTTTGATTCGCTGTGTGTAATTTTCTTTGAAACAGGCTGACTCAGTCGCATGTTCAAAGGCAGAGTTTGTCTAGTAAGCATTCTGGAAAAATGACAGGTCTACTGCAGAGACAACTATCCAAGGGAAAGAGAAAAAAGAAGGAGAGTGGGAGAAAATGCATGTGTTGTGAAAAGGGGATCCCAATAAATAATTCAAACATATTCTGTCCAGATACTTTTGTGAAATGGAAATTGGTTTTGTGTGGGTGTTTTAAGTTTATTTGGTAAGGCAAATGATGAGCTTTGAATGATCATTTTTTATTATTAATTTGGCAGCTTATGCTCCTCCAGCACTTATGAGTTACAACAAATTACTTTCTTGCTTTGAACTTTACAGCAGCCTGTGAGGGTCTTTAAACGGGAAATATTTGCACATGAGGAAACCGGCAGAAAATCTAGTTAAATTGCCCTAATTCGTCTGCATGTTAAATCGAACCAGTCTTTTTTCTCTGAGTGCTGTTTATTTCCATCTCATTAGGATTTCTCTCTGTCTCCATAAGGAGGGAGAAAAAAAGGAAACAAGCCATTACCCATCCACAAGCTTGCCTGGACGTTCAGGAAGGCAGGTTTTTTACAACTTAGTGGCCACATTATTCATCTCTGCTCAACTCTATACTCCACCAAATATACTGCAAAGTACAGCATGTGGACTGTACCATACTCTAAGACAAAGGTAGTTAGTTTTAGCGCTCTCCATTAAGGTAGTGTGTTAGATTGTGAAGTTTTCCTGGAAAATCCTTGTATTTATGTAAGTTGGTTAATATTTATGTGAGTGAAAGTTTTAAGCTTTTAGGAATAATTTAATTGACAAATCCTCAAATGACACACATTTCAGATGGATAGACAGATAGATGACAGATAGAGATGTAGCTGAAATAGTGTTGTGTAATTGCGCGTGCTTGAGTCCATGGGTAGTGTATGTGGTTTTTATTCCCCTTTCACACTGTCGTTACAGTACTATTTCCTGACTTCTAGGATTTTTATTAACCCATCCCACAACCTGCTTCATAAGGAGTTTCCTGAAGCTTGCACAAATCCAAATAACACAGCACGATGCCCCACAATTTAGACTGGGTGGACGGGAGAGAAAGAAGGCAGGACCAGGGAGTGGGGGAGCAGGAGAACTGAGAACGTCTGTGCAGTTCAGCACCTGCCTCTGCTCTCGGCTCCTATGGCCGCATTCAAGGTTCAAGGCTTTTCAGAGCGAGGCCATAAATTTGGTTTCAGATTTTTTTTAGAGACTGTCACCCAGTAAAATGAAGATCAGATGCTTGATTAATTGGGTCCATTGGCTAAAAACTCAGGCGTGGTCAAGAAAAATCTGTCCTGTTTAGAGGTGGACAGAATCTGCTCCAGCACTTTGTCTGCGGGGGTCCCCACGTCCTCCTGTCCCTGGCAGGCTTTGGACATCAATAGTGCGTGAAGGCCTCCTCCCTGCCCAGAATCAACCCTTCAAATATCCTCTCGTACCTCTATGCCCAACACTAATCTGTTCCTCAAGTTTATGGCTGCCTGTGTGTCCACCAGTGGGGGAAGCAAGAAAAATAAACAAATAAATGGTATCAACAGCAGCAACTGTCCTACAAACAAGCATCTGGTCAGCCCTTTCTCTTTCTGAGCTGGCCGTCATTCATTTTCCTGTCACTCTTTTTACATTCAAAAGCCGAGGGGATGCTAGGATTGAGCTTATTTTCCATCTGTTGCAGCTCCTGCCATATCTGTGGATGGGAGCTACCTCGCTCTCCCTCGCTCTCACGAGGGGGCGGGGGGAGGGCAGGGGAGTCCGAGCAGAGCCCCAGCCCCCCTGTGCTTTCCTCCCGCCTCCCACCACCACGTGCGCTAAGCGCAGCACCTTGTTAACAAGCAAGGAGATCTCTTTCTCGTGAACGTGAACAATTTTATTCAACAACCACCACCAAAAAGAAAAATCGTTTTTATTTTAAAAGCTTTAATAACCCGGAATTACCTGAAATAACCATGGTAACATGCTCTGAAGTAATATACATTGCTTACATAACCATAGAAACGGCACTAAAAACTGGAAATTGCCTATAATTTATCTCTGTTTCTTACCATGAGAATAATATAATACGTATTTCTCACAAAGCACATATTTTGGCTATCGTGTCAATCAAGAAGTTATTCAAAAATTCCTTAAGGTTTTCCAAAAGGCATCAGTTATTGTTTGGTTGCTAAGGTTAGTTCTTATTAATGATTTTCTGGACGTGATAATACAACTACACGCATACACACACGTACACACACGCACACACATGCACGCGCGCGCACATGCATGCACACGCATGCACACGCGCACACACATGCACACGCACGCACAACGCACACACACGCACACACATGCACACACACACGTGCACAAGGGAGCAAATTTAGTTTCAGTTTTTCCTTTGGACAATATTTAGTATTTCTGTTTTTCTGTATGTCTATAAATCTACAATTTTGCTACAACTGTACTACGTATTCCACTAAATCAAAATGGCCCATTGGCTCACTGGCCCACTTAAATCGCCTCTGAGAACCATATGCTGGGGTCACATGCATGCACCTGCCTACCCAGCACCCCCACATGCAGGAGGTGGACACCAGCAAGACCCTCAATTTCTCTAGCTCTGCTGAGCCCCGAATCCCATGTTGGACCCAGGAAATACCTGAATCTAAGCTGATGCCTCGGTTTCCAAGGGTCACGATATCAATGAACAATTCACATGCTGGAATTCACGGATAACCCCCATTTATTTTGACTTTGTAGATTTTCTGATTATTTATTTTTAGGGAGATTTTCAGCAATGTCCTAGCATAAATAAAGGCCCATAACCTTTAATTTAATATCCTTGAGAAGAAAATCCATTCACCTAATGCTTATAGAAAGTATTTTTTAACAGCCCTATCAGGGTATAATTCACATACCATAAAGTTTACTCGAGCATAGAATCCAGTGTTTCTTAGTGTGTTCACAGAGTTGTGTAGCTGTGACAATGTTCTAACCGTAGAACACTTTTCTAATCCCTTAGGAAAACCTTACCCCTTAGAGGTCATTCCTCATTCTCATTCCCACCCACAGGCTAGGCAACGACTAATTTACTTTCTGAATTTATATGTTGACTATTTATCACCATCCTAGTGAGGAAGCATATAGGGGAAAAAATATTTGCAATTGGGGAATTTAAATAAATGGCACATGGAAGCTCTTTGAACTATTTCTGCAAATAGTTAGAGGTTTTAAATTATTTCAACACAATAGAAAAAGCCTTTTCTCCATCCTCCTTCTTTTCTTCCTGCATTTCCAGTGACCTCTTATGCAACAGGGGTTATTTTGAAATGTAGATGTATATAAATGTATATAAAATATACGTCAAAGATTATGAATAGGACACGTAGCCCTTAATAGATATTGTAGGTCACATAAGGCTACAGTCTTTTCTGCATGACTTCCTTTATGAGGCAGAGTCTATGTCACTGCCCATTAGATCTGAGCTGGCCCTGTGATTTGCTTTGACCCCCAGAATGTGGCAGAAGTTAAATTATGGAAGTTTTGGAGTCCAGGCTTCAAGAGTCCTTCCAGCTTCCAGCTGCAGTTTTTTGGTGGCTCTTGCTGCCATGTAAGCAATCCTGGGCTTCACAAATGGATAATAGCAGACAGACAGAAAGAGAAAGAGGTCAAGGCGGCAGTCCACTCCAACAGCATGAACGTGAACATGGACGTGAGGCTGTCCTAGAACTCTGCCCACAGTTGAACTGCCAGCCAATGCAGCCATAGATGTGAGCCCAGCAGGACCAGCAGAAAAATCACCATTGTGCTGAGCCAGTAAGATTTGGGGTGATTTTCCATACAACGGTAGATAACAGTGCACTATGGGTGTCTGCTTGTATATGCACATGTCAGTTCCTCAGCGAGTCTTCTCTCTATTCATGCTTTTTGGACACTTTATGCCTCTCAGTCTCTAGGGAACTTCCGACAATACCAACATTGATTGCCTTTTTTATGCCCTCTTCTTGACATCTTCCAAATGAAGAAAGCATGACTATACTGGTTTTGTGACAAACACAAACTTTAGGGAAAAGCGATTCCATCTACTGAATACTGATATGCCAAATACGCAGCTCTGACAGTCTAACTAAGGGCATTGTGTCCGTGCGGCAGCAGGGCCCAGCGGGCTGTGCCTCCAGCTCACTCCTTTCTCATAGTTTAGCTTCTCTCTAGGGGCAAATTATTCCTATGGATTTGGCCCTGAACCCAATTGACCCTCACCCCTAAAACAGTGTCTGGCCGTTTGTAAACTGTCAATAAATATTTGTAAGATATTTGTAAAATGAATCAATAAATGACCTCCCGTTGCTAGCTAGCTACATCTTTGGATGGGTGTGGCCCTCAAAATCTGGCTTGATTCTGCATCTGTAACTCACCTAAGGCTCAGGATTTTGAGAACTTGCCCCTTTTGGCTATTTTCCTACCTTTACCTGACTATCTACGTAGTCACATGTAGTTATACACATGCACATATATACTCAAAGCTAAGAAAGCTTTGAGATCGAGGAATTTCACAGTTCCTTCACCATTTCTTGGGTTCATGTCTTTACCAAAACATGATGTATCTAATTTGGACATTAGACTGTCAATATGCCTAATTACCCAATATTGTGACAAACCTATACATGCAGAGAACAGCTAACACTTAACCTTTTTGTTTCAAAGTGGCTGAAAGGTTTGACTATAGCAAAAATAAAAACAAGCGTAACAAAAGCCTAGAGTTGAAGTTGTGCTCTGTGGGTTATCTATGAAGACAGCAGACAGAGAAGAATTATGAAAATAATCAAGGCAGGAGAACTGCTTCTCCAATCAGCTGTTTTTTCCTATTATTGCAGTATCTGTATGCATAGCGCTTCCGCTAACAGACTACAACCATCCATGCTGCGTAATGGAACTGAATTGTCTGGTGCCTTATTTTATGAACCGATAATTTAAATCTTGCATTTTCCTTTTTCTGCTTATCAGGCTAAGTATTAAACAGTTTCTTTTTCAGTTGATTTAGATGAAAAACCAAACAGAAAATAAATCCTTATAACTGGCACTTTCTAGTGGTTCCCCTGCTGCCCCACAGCAGTCGTTTGGGCTTCCCAGCTGCCACACTGAACCTCAGACCACCCATGGGGATCAGAAAGCCCTCTGAGGCTCTGTTAGTCTGTGGGTAAATTCTGTGCAAAGATAGAAACAAAGAGAAGGTTTACGCTGTATGCATTTAATGCTCTTTATTTCTTCCTCAGTCATAAATGAGAGCAAGAAACAGTTCCTACTAGAAGTAGAGAAGAAGGATATTAAAAAAAAAAAAAATTAGGCACCAGGCCAGTACCTGTAATGCCCACCCTGAATACCAAGTACTTCCTCCTTCCTTGGGCTTAATGCAGAAATCGTTAGAAGGCTAAAAAGGCAACATAGTCAAAAAGGGAATTAAGTGGGCTGTATTTTTATTCTTTAATGCCCATAACGACCATAGTGTCAGAGAAATAGGAGATCCTCAATAAATATTTATTGATTGAATACATGCAGATATTCAGTAACTTATTAAAAGAATAGACATTTAAGAGAGCACACTAAATAACAACACTGGCTCCTCAAATGACTGGGTGATCAAACACATTTGTTTCATTTTAGATAAATTTCAGATTCCAAAACTGAAATGTTTGGGCCCCAGCCTGCATGTTAGCCAATCCTGATATGGTGAGTTTGCATTCATTCCGGGTTGTTTGCCACACTAGATCAGTGGGTGTTTACTTTGCAGCAATAACCATGTTTGGTGCAAACAACTGAAATAAAATACTCAGTAGAAGGTCCCATAGCAGAATAGCGGGTGTCTTAGTTTGAGCCACCATGACAAAATACCACATCCTGGGTGGCTTAAGCAATAGACGCTAATTTCTCACAGTTCTGGAGGCTGGAAGGTATAAGATAAGATCCCAGTGGATTTAGTTCCTGGGGAGGCCTCTTTTCTCAGCTTGCAGACAGCTGCCTTCTCTCTAAGTCCTCACAAACCCTGTCCTCTGTGTATCAACACAGGCATGAGGAGAAGAGAGAGGGAGAGAGGATGAGAGAAAGAGAAGTGGGGGAGAGAGTGATCTTTGGTGTTGCTTTCTATAAGGATACTTATCCTTTTCAATCAGGACCCCACATTGTCACCTCATGTAATCTTAATTACTTCTGTAGAGACCCTATCTCCAAATACAGCCACATGGAGGTTAGCGCCTCAACACATGAATTTTGGGGAAACAAACATTCAGTCCACAACACGGGGAGAAAGGAAAGAATCTGTGAACAAAGAATAATAGAAATTATTTAATCCGAGCCACAGAGAGAAAATAGGCTAAAAAAAGGGAACATAACATCAAGGACCCATGGGGCTTTAACAAAATATACATTCTTGCCATAAAAATGCCAGAAAGAGAAGAGAAAGTGAGAGAGGCTGAAAAACTGAAAAAGTTTTTTTTTTCAAAGATTTATTTATTTATTTTAGTGAAAGAGAGAGAGAGAACAGGGAGAAGGGGCAGAGGGAGAGGGAGAGATAAAATCACAAGCAGACTTCCCACTGAGCACAGAGCCTGATGTGGGGCTCGATTCCATAACTCTGAGATCATGACCTGAGCTGAAACCAAAAGTTGGATGCTCAACCAGCGGAGCCACCCAGGCACCCCTGAAAAATTACTTTAAAAATAATGACTGAAACCTTCTTAAATGTAGTAAGAAACATAAAAACACATGTTGAAGAAGCTAAGTGAATCTTAAACAGGACTAAATCAAAGAAATCCACACTGCAATTCATTATTGTCAAACATCTGAAAACTAAAGACAAAGAATAATCTTGAAATCACTGAATGAGAAACCACACTCAACCTATGGGGGAAAGTAAGTCAAGTGACAGTGGATTGCTTACCAGAAACCAAAAAGACTAGCAGAAAGCAGCACAAGATTTTTCAAATGTTGAAAGAAAACAACTATCAATCCAGAACTCTATATCCAGTGAAAATAGGAATTCATTATGGAATGAAGGGGAAATCAAGGCATTCTCAGATGAAAGGAAAGGAGGAGTGTTTGGTTGTTTGTTTTATGTCAGAAGGCCTGACGTAAAAGGATAGCAAAAGGGAGTTCTCTAAATATAAAGGAAAAGATAAAAAATTGGAATATGAGGAAGGAAAAAGAACACATTAAACAAAAATATGGGGAGATACCTTATGCAGTGATAAAAGGGTCAATCCACAAGGAATACATAGCAATCCTAAATATGTATGCACCAGACAAGAGAGCTGCAAAATAGTAAAGCAAAAACAAAAGAAAATGATTGAACTGAAAACAGAAAACAAATCTATAATTAAACACCCACTCATGATAAAAACCCTCAGAAAAATAATAAGAAAATAGAAGACTTCATATTGATAAAAACTATTTACAAAATACCTACAGTGAATATTATACTTAATTATAAACACCAAATGCCTTTTTCCTAAGATCTGGAGCAAGGCACTAATATCAGCTATTACTACTCTCATTCAAATAGTACTGCAATACAGTGAGAAATAGCAGTAAAAGGCATGCGGATTTAAAAAAATAAAGCTCCCTGTTTCAGACTGTATGATGATCTATGTAGAATAATCCCAATAAGGCTACAAAAATATTATTGGAACTCATTTAGAGTTCAGCAAGATTGGAGGATATAAGATAAACATTCAAAATTCAATTGTATTTTAATATACTATCTATTAGCACATGGATTTAAATTAAAACTATAATACTATTAATGATCATTTGCAAAATGAAATATTTAAGTGTGGATCTAATAAATGGGCAGGACTTGTATGCTGAAAACCACACAATGCTAATAAAAGAAATCAAAGATCTAAATAAGTAGAGAAACACTGTGCTCATTGATTGGAATACTCAACATCATGAAAATGCTAAATTTCCTTAAATTGAAATACAGATTTAACACATTCCTTCCAAAGGACTAGCAAAACATTTGTAGTTATGGGCAAAAATTAATCTAAAATCTATACAGAAAATCAAAGAAATGAGAATATCTGTGGGACACAGTTAAAGCAAGGCTGAGAGGAAAATTTATAAATTAAATGCATGTATTTGGAAAGAAGAAAAGTCTCAGATTAATGATCAAAGCTAAAATTATTTCAAAAAAAATAGAGGAGCAATTACTCTACCTAATTTCAAGACTTATTACTGAGTTGCTATAGTCGGAATTATGTGGTGTTGGTGAGGATAGACACATACATGAATAAAACAGGATAAAACATTGGGGAGTGGAGGCACATAAATATGCCCTGCTGATGTTTGACTAAGGTGCAAAAACATTTTTGTCACTTAAGATTTATTTATTTATTTGAGAGAGAGAGAGAGAGAGAGTGGGGCAGGGGGCAGAGGGAGAGAAAGAGAATCTGAGAATCTCAAACAGACACCCTGCTGGGGTGGGGGAGCCGATTGCCGAGCTCAATCCCACCACCCTGAGATCATGATCTGAGCTGAAATCAAGAGTCAGACGCCTAACTGAGCCCCCAGGTGCCCCTGCAAAAACATTTCAATTGGAGTAAGATGGACTTCCAATAAATGATGCTGGGTATCTACGAACACAAAAAACAACACAGAATCTCAACTGAAACCTCACACCTTATACAAATGTTCAATGTAACAGTCTAATTATAAAATGGGCAAAGGACAAAAACAGACATCTTATCCAGGGGGATATATAGAAGGCAAATAATCACATAAAAGTGCTCATACCTCAACATAATAAAAGCTGTATGTGAGAAACCCACAGCTATCATCATACTTAATGGGGAAAAACTGAGAGCTTTTCCCCTAAGGTCAGGAGCAAGACAAGGATGTTCACCCTCCACCACTTTTATTCAACACAGTACTGGAAGTCCTAGCCACAGCAATCTGACAACAAAAAGAAATAAAAGGCATCCAAATTGGTAAGAAAGAAGTAAAACTTTCACTATTTGCTGATGATATGATACTATATATAGAAAACCCTAAAGATTCCACCAAAAAACTGATAATTGAATTCCATAAAGTCACAGGATATAAAATCAATGTGCAGAAATCTGTTGCATTTCTTTTTTTGTTTTTTTTTAAATTTTTTTAATTTTAATGTTTTTTTATTATATTATGTTAGTCACCATACAGTACATCCCTGGTTTCTGATGTAAAGTTCGATGATTCATTAGTTGCGTGTAACACACAGTGCGCCTTGCAATACGTGTCCTCCTTACTATCCATCACCAGTCTATCCCATTCCCCCACCCCCCTCCCCTCTGAAGCCCTCAGTTTGTTTCTCAGAGTCCATAGTCTCTCATGCTTCATTCCCCCTTCTGATTACCCCCCCTTTCTTTATCCCTTTCTTCCCCTACCGATCTTCCTGGTTCTTATGTTCCATAGATAAGAACTAGGAAGATCGGTTGCATTTCTATACGATAATAATGAAGCATCAGAAAGAGAAATTAAGAAAAGTATTACATTTACAATTGCACCAAAAATAATAAAATACTTACAAATAAACTCAACCAAAGAAGCGAAAGATCTGCACTCCGAAAACGATGACACTGATGAAAGAGCTCGAAGATGACACAAGCAAATGGAAAGATATTCCAGGCTCAGAGATTAGAAGAATAAATATTGTTAAAATGTCTACACAATTTAGAGAAAACTGCATATTAATGCAATTTCTTTCCAAATGCCAACGGCTTTTTTCACAGAGCTAGAACAAGCAATCCTAAAATCTGTATGGAACCACAAAACACCTCAAATAGTTAAACCAATCTTGAAAAAGAAAAACAAAACTGGAGGTATCATAATTCCAGACTTCAAGTTATATTACAAAGCTGTAGTGATCAAAACAGGTTGGTACAGGCACAAAAATAGATACAAAGATCAATAGAACAGAATAGAAAGCCCAGATATAAACCCACAATTATATGGTCAATTAATAAATCTTTCACAAAGAAGTCAAGAGTATACAATGGGAAAAAGTCTCTTGAACAGATTGTTGGGAAAACTGGACAGCTACATGCAAAAGAATGAAACTGGATCACTTGCTTACATAATACACAAAAATAAACTCAAAATGGATTAAGGACCTAAATGTGGGACCTGAAACCATGAAAATCCTAGAAGGGAGCACAGGCAGTAATTTTTCTGACATTGGTCTTAGCAACATCTTTCTTGTATATCTCCTAAGGTGCAATTCAACACCAAAAACCCCCAAATAATCCACTTTAAAAATGGCCAAAAGACATGAATAGACATTTCTCCAAAAAAAAAGGACATCCAGACGGCCAACAGGCACATGAAAAAGATGCTCAACATCACTCATCATCAGGGAGATGCAGATCCAAACCACTGTGAGATATCATCTCACACCTCTCAGAATGGTTAACATCAAAAACTCAAGAAACAACAGGTGTTGGCCAGGATGTAGTGAAAAAAGAACCCTTCTGCGCTCTTGGTGGGAGTGCAAAGTGCAGACTGGTGCAACTACTGTGGCAGATAATACGGAGATTCCTTAAAAAATTAAAAATAGAACTACCCTATGGATTCAGTAATAACACCACTGGATATTTTCCCAAAGAATACAAAAACATTAATTCAAAAGGATGTATGCACCACTATGTTCGTTGCAGCATTATTTACAGTAATCAAATTATGGAGGAAGCCTAAGGGTCCAACAATAGATGAATGGATAAAGAAGATGTGGTGTATGTATTCATTATTCAGGCATAAAATATTATTATTTAGCCATTAAAAGAACGGAATGTCGCCATTTGCAGCAACATGGATAGAGCTAGAGAGCATAATGCTAAGTTAAATAAGTCAGAGAAAGACAATATCATACGATTTCACTCATATGTGGAGTTTAAGAAATAGAACAAACAAGCAAAGGAACAAAAAAAGGGACAAACTAAAAAACAGACTCTCAACTAAAGAGAACAAGTTGATGGTTATCAGTGGGGAGGTGAACAGTGCCTCTTTGCATAAACCAGATTGGAAGACCACAAGGTCATGGAGCATCCTTGCAGAGCACAGAGAAGGGTCCCAACACGATAGTGGGGAATAAGTGATGTCAAATCAAGCACTGCTATGGTTTGCCCCAAAAAGTCTTAGAGACCCATAAGAAGCAAACTGTTTCCAAGCAACTGAACTGCATCCCAGAATAAAGTTCCAGAAAACTTACAGGAATAAAGAATATCAAACACACAGGTTAAAATGCACAAACTTTGGCATTCACTTAAAAAGCTATCCCACATACAAAGAAGCAGGAAAATGACTTATGAGGAACTAACTCAATCAACCAATCAAACTGCCCCAGCACCGATATAGGTGTGAGAATTAGCAGAAAATAACATTAAAACAATGATTAGAACTCTGTTTCCATAAGTTCAAAAAGTTAAGTGAAGACATGGAAGGTATAAAAAAGACCTTAATCAAACTTGGGTAGAAGCAAAAACTACAATGTATGAAATGTAAAATTTTCTGAATAAAATTAAATAAAATAAGATTGGACTTTGCAAAGGAAAAATTAATGAATGTGAAGACTTAGAAATACAAATGATCCAAATGAAATGCAGAGAGAAAACAAATCTTAGAAAATGAGCAAAGCAGGTGTGACATGCAGGACACTTTGAGCAGCCCAATGAATGGATAAAGTTCCCCCAGGAGTAAGGGGCTCAGAAAAAAATACTTGAAGAAATATTTTTGTATTTTATTTTTCAAATTCAATTTTTTTCTAATTTAATTTTTTGGCTAAAATTTTTTTCCAAATTTAATGAGCACTTCAAACCCACAATTCCCAGAGGCAAAACAAACAAACAAACAAACAAACAAAAAACAAAAACAAAACCCTTAAGCACAGAAATATAAAGGGAAATCCGTTACTCAAAAGCAGCCCGGTCAGCCTCTTGTCAGATCATACATCTATTTGTTTGCTTACTCTGTGAATCACTGGCACATGAATGTGTAAGTTATCTATTGCCGGGTAGAAAACTACCCCAAAGCCGGAGACTTTGGATAGCAGCATTCGTTATTTCATGATTATTGTGGGTCAGGGATCTGGTAGCAGCTCAGCTGGGGCTTCTGGCTCTGGGTCTTTCAGGGGTTGCAAGAAAGTCATGGCAGGTGTGTTCTTGTAGAGCGAGAGAAGGGGCACCAAGGTGGGCCACCATCTCCCTGTAACCTAATCTTGGAAGTGACATCCAGTATTTTGGCCAGTTTCTGTATATTAGGAAAGGGTCATTAGATCCATTCTACACTAAGGAAGGGAGAGATTACATGAGAACATGAGTATCAGTAGGCAAGTGTCATTGGCAGCCGTTTTTAGTGGCTACTTATCACAGTTAACTCCATGGGACTAATACTATGTCCTGTGTGTGACTGATTCCCAGTCCCTAATGCGAAGTAGATACTGAAATATTCATGAGATAGATGGACAAACAAGCAAATAGTCCGATAACTGGAAAACTTACAGTGTAATGATCTGTGTTGGAACAACTTTGACATTATCATCCAATGTCACTTCTATTAATAATCAATCACTTGGGACAGTTGGTAGTACAAGTTTCTGCCAGTAGCCTTTAATTTTCAGAAACGAGGGGTTCAACTTCAGCTGAATTAATGAGTGGATATGCTGAATTCTATTAATTTCACCTTTAAACAATGTAATTAAATAGATTTTTTTCATTAAATCATTACACGGTGGCTTGTGCTTTTATGAGGAAAGAAACAACAGAAAAAATCCTTTCATAGTCTTGGAATGGGAGATTTAACTTTGATAATTCCTCCAGTATTTTATAAACTGCTTGTATTTATGTAGTAATGAAAAAATATAAATCCACACATATTTCACTGCAGGGGAAATAAATGAAGCCCAGTCCTGGGAGGCTTGTCTTTAATCATGAAACGTGCAACATTTGGCTGCGCTGAATTAGCCATTTGTCTCACTAATGTAAATCCTCAATAGCACGGAGGGCCCGAGCAGAAAAATCCACGGAGTTGCAAACGTGCCTTCCAGGGGCGTGGCTGTGATAACTCATGCAGGGACAAAAAGATGCTGGCGAGTTGCTCCCTGAACGTACTTATGTCCGGGAAGTCCGAACTTCCACGATTCTGTTTATCCCAAAAAGCCCCTGTGAATATAATTGTCAGAAACACTGCACGTTTTCAACTATAGGACACCAAATAAGAGCGAATCAGCTTCCATCGCCTGTGATTTACCCTCCGGTTCTGTTAGGGGTGTGTTGACAGAGTTCTGGGTTTCAGGGCCCCGTGCAACTGGTTCTCAGCCTGTCTTCTGTATCTGTCTCTGAGGTTCCTGCACTGGGTGTTGCGCTCTAAGACCACAGAAGAAAAAAGGTCAATACCATAACATTCAGAAATGCAAACAATTAACCCCCTGCCCCCTGGCGGGGGTTTTCTCTCAAAGAATATGGCCATTTTGATTAACTTGGTCCATCTATTGTTATTGCAAACTATTCATCAAAGCAGGTTGGTCCTACACAAATGCCATTAATAGTTGAACAGCCCAGCTCAAGAGACAGTAGCAGCATTCATCTTCCCAGCTGTGCATTACTCATGCTACTTTATCCACCTCATCTTGTAGGTCTTTAAAAAAAATCACATCCTTGCCAGAGAGCCTAGAATTTTCAGATCAATTTACCCAGATGTACTCTCTGCTCTGTCACTCAGCTGATACACAGAGGGGATGGTTACCAGCAGTATTAAATCCCATTCTATCCCTAATCTTCTTTCTTTAAAGAAATTTTAGTTTTTTCATCTGTTTTCCTTACATTTCAAAATGATTCCATTGTTTAAAATATCACCGCAATTAAGCATAGTAAAAGTAAAGGGAAGTCCTTTAAGAATTTTAGGTACAAGTACACAGAAATGAGAATTTCTTTGTTAATTTTTATATTGCAGAAATTAAAAATGATTTTTAGAGCTTCACCTCGTAAGAAACACTAAAATTCTAATACATTAAATATTTGTAATAAAAAATAAAACTAGAGAATGGAAAGAGTGTTGCAGGACATAGATCTGATCTTGAAATCAAAAACCCTTCCCAAACCTGAACCAATAAGGAAAGCCAAAGATGAAAGGAAACAGTAAACATAAATTTGAATATGTTGAAATAAACATATTGAAAACAAAACCAGTTTTAATAAATGCAAATAAGAAAAATGATTACCAAAAATGTAACTGAGAAGGGACAATAAATTATTGTAGAAAGAGTCCACATAAGTAGATAAAAAATACTACAATTTAATGAAAAGGTAATTAAAACATGACTAATAGAGAAGAATTACAGATGAGTAATAAAACTACTAAAATTGTTCAGCTTAATAATGAAAGAAAGGCAAATTAAAATAAATATTTCTTTCTTGAGTGATTAATAAAATTTTTTGAATGGTAGTATCCAGTTTTGGAAAGGTCAGAATAAAATGAGCTCTCGTATAGTTTTTGAAAAATCTGACATTTGGGGAGATGACAATTTAGCACACACACTCTCTCTCTCTTAAAATGTTCTTTACTTCTTAGGAAGTAATCTAAGGAAACTTAATCTGGGAAAAGATTTTTATATTATACACACCCATATACGTAACAACATTATATATACTATATATATGTTATGTATAACACTAGCATTATACATAATTATATACAGTACTGCAGCATTATATTATAACATTATGTATAATACTAAAACCTTAGAAGCAGAGTAAAATACCCATGGGCAGAAAAATTATTTAATTATCAAATGTTCATTTCATTTCAAAATCATCAAATAAAATATTATGCATATCCTAAATTATATTTTCAAAGATTACTTAGTTACACACAAAACTGATTATGATATGTTAAAAAAACAACAACCATATCCATATATATCTAGGTTTACATTCTGAGTGTGTGGATACATATACAAAATTGCATAACTAAATGTGTGTGTGTGTATATATATATGCCATAATAAATAATTTTTATATTATCATATAATAATTTACAGATATGTAAAGATATATATGTTTGCTATTAATAATTTTATATATGACTATATATATATAAAACTAATATATAGTGGAAGAAAATGAAATATAAGTTAACCACAATTAATAAATTTATCTTCTTAAGTTTGGGGGAAAATTAAATAAAAAGATGTATAAAATGAAAAGCAAGGTTTGCTTTACAGAGACACTGTTTCCCTATATTTGCTCGAACGTCCCATTGTATGATGTCTGCACAGCCCCCCTGACAAATTGGCAGGCACATCTCACTGTGAGATCAGGGAGTCTGAGCCTAGGACCTTGCGTGTCCACTTGATAGACTTTTAAAAGGGACCAGGACAGAGTTTTTGCAAATGGTGCTGGGTAAGGGGCTGGAGGGTAAGTGGCATTAGCTCTTCTTTAAACTTCATGCTTTCTTTATGACAGTACACCCTCATACATAGCTCACACACACACATACACACACACACACGCGCACACACACGCACACGCACGCATAACCTTTTTGGTGGCAGAAAACAAATTTCTTTTCAAATCCTAAGCCACTTTCAATATCCCTAGCAGCTGTCTATTGGAATTTCCCTGTGAGGTAGAGTTTATTCATTTTATTTTTTTAATAAAGATTTTATTCATTTATTTATTTGAGAGAGAGAGAGGGCAGGGGGGAGGGGCAGAGACAAGCTGACTAGCACTGAGCATGGAGCCCACTCTGGGCTCGTGGGTCTCGATCCCACGACCCTGAGATCATGACATGAACAGGGACCAAGAGTTGGAGCTTAACCAACTGAGTCACCCAGGCACCCTGTTAGGTAGGGTTTAAAATAGCATAATGCTAAGCAAAATAAATTAAGCAGAGAAAGACAATTATCATATGGTTTCACTCATTTATGGAACATAAGAAGTAGGAAGATCGGTAGGAGAAGAAAGGGAAGAAGAAAAGGGAGGGGTAAACAGAAGGGAGAATGAACCATGAGAGACTATGGACTCGGGGAAACAAACTGAAGGCTTCAGAGGGGAGGGGGGTGGGGGATCGGGATAGGCCGGTGATGGGTAGTAAGGAGGGCACGTATTGCTTGGTGCACTGGCTGTTATATGCAAACAATGAATCATGGAACTTTACATCAAAAACTAGGGATGTACTGTATGGTGACTAACATAACAAAAAATTATTATTAAAAAAAATAGTATACTTCTAAAAACATAAAAAAAAAAAAGAATAGCATATCAGGATCAGTGTGGCCTCACCTACCATGCAGGTCACAGAATTTCCATAAAGCTGCACTTAAAGGTTTGAATAAAAACAAAAGTAGTGATAATTTTCCTGGATTAATTCCAGTCACCCAGGAAGTGCTGCACATGGCATCTGTGAATGGGTCCCTGGGCATACGCTGCCTGGGGACAGAAAGCACCGATTTGAAAGGAATCCATAAGTCCTGTGGATGTTGTGAGCTGTGTATAAGGGAATTTTGTTCTTCCTATTAGATATGGACTGTCCACCCCTTGAGTGAATGACAGTGGACAAAGGTGCTCAGAACCTTCTCCAGGAGTAGAAAATATGGTTAAATGCTTTCAGAAGTTCAGAGTAGGAAGATAGACAAGTCAGAAGTTTTCCTAAATTTAGAACTCTTTCCTTCTGGCTAGGTGTCCATGTCCTTATGACAGATATGAAACAGACTGACCCACTGGGTTGGACTTACCAGCAAGAATGGTCAGGGTCCTGGGCCTGTAACGGCTGCTTCCCGCAGTGTTCTGCCAATTGCCGAACGTCTTAGGATGTTCTCTGGGAAGTGGTGATGTTCAACTGCTTAACTACGAATACACAGACCCAGGCGTCCATGAAGAGATAAAGACAAGTGTAAAATATTCTCTGTCTCTGGGAGTCTATAATCTTATCGGCAGAAGAGAAAAAAATGAAATAACTTTATGATTTTTACTTTATTTCCACTTCCGACTTGTTCTTACAAAGCAGGACATCGTGTGATGCTGAATTATTTAATGTGGCACCTGGAAGAGAGTAATTATCAGTAATTTCCTTATTTAATGACAGATTTATTAATCTTAAGAGGTTAGCAAAGTAAATATTTTGAGACATTAAGAAGTGCCATTCATCGCACAATTACATAAAACTTGTTCAACTGATAAAAAAATCTCTTCAAACATGGAAACACTGATTGGAAATGTACACATTTCTACATACCTTATTAGAATGCAAGCCTAATAAATCATAGTTTTTCAAATATTTTAAACTCTGCCAAAAACAGCTAAAATATACACAAAACATTAAAATGATTGCACAAGTAAAAAGTTGACTTATCCTAAAAAAGTTATAAAGAATATTGATACCATGAGATTGTATTGTTACTTATTCCTATTCTTTCCTAGGATAATTTCTACACTTTCCTGGGTTTTGGTACATTTGCTATGTCCAAAAGAAATGAAGATATCTTTTTTTGTGCTAGCCATGGTAGCAAGATCTGGGTTATCAACGGAATATTTTTGGTAGGAAAGTAGGACCTGCTTACGCAGCCAAAGCATAAACTTTAACAACAAAGTTTACTGATCACATCACAGGATCTCTCAGGACCTGGCACTTTTTTCCCCGGAATTTGATTTTTAGAGACTTAGTGTCTTTCTCAAAGCCAAAGTATTCTACAAGTTTATATCAACTATCATTGTGAACGCCCATTAAAATTCCATTATGAGATCACACAGAGTGTGTTCAAATATTTAAGCATATTTTTATCTATTATAATGACTTATCTAGAGTTTTCATTATTTAGAATCATTTCATCATTTAGTATCATTTAGAAACACAGCTTTCCATTGTTGTTAGCAAGTGACCATTGTAGATTAGCTCATCGGTCTTTTTCTAGGACTCCTTGCCTTACTCAAAATTGACTGTGTCGGCATGCCTGCATGCTGGAAGCGAGCAAATTATCTATGTTTTATGAGAAAATACATGATTGTTAGAGAATGAAACTACCTATATTCACACTCTGGTACACTCAAAGTTCAGTAATGATTTAAACTTATTTAATATTTCCTTTTTCAATGCTTTGTATATCTTTTTATTAAGTTCGTATTTTGTCCATGGCTTGATGCCATTTCCTATAACATAATCATAAATGTTTTGAAGATCAAATTATCATAACTTAGCTGGAAGGAGCCCTTTAACTTGGCTTCTTGTGTTTGCTTTCAATATCACTACTAACGTTCCTGAAAACACTCTTGTTTTCTGGATGTGAAAGGAAGTTTCAGAATCATCCTGATGTTTTCCTGCCCAACGTACAGAATCAAGAATGTTTAAAAGGTCCTGGTATCTGTGAAATTTGGTGGAAGGCAAAGTGTTGTTACTGTTTTCATACCATTTTTAATAGTGACTTGGGCATTTTCACCAGTGTTCTCACTAATTTGGGGAAGGGAGCAATTTTCCGAAGACCGTGCTCTGCCGCTCCTGGTAATATCCCTGCCTGTTTTCTTACCATAGTTTCTCTGGCCCAGTTTTTCTCTACATTTACTGTGTGAAAGACATAAAATATATTTTTGGAAAAGCTTGCATTAAAAACAAGTAAACAAATGAAATCTAGTTATTATTAGAAAATGAGGTCATCTATGAAGGTGTGATGACGAGGGTGATGGGAAGCTTTGAATGCCACCCATGGGCGTTTGGCAGTCTCCTTTATTCCAGGACATTCCAGCACATGCTCTGTTTCAGAAGATACTCAACGTAAGGCAGTAGTCAGCAGAGGTCTGTCTTCTATGTCACCTGTCTTTATCTGGGGAACTCAATTCTATGAACCGGGTTCTCAAAACCTGAGTGATCATTTAATCTTGCAAGGTCAGGAAACCTCGATGTTAAGGGAGAGTAAAGAAAGCATCTATCATTACCATAGTGCAGCCTAGGGCCTGGGAAGATGTTTACGAAGATTGTTTCATTTATTTGTCATAAATTCCTGAGATGAGTATCGTCATCCCCCTTCAACAAATGGTCAAGGTGTAGCTCAGAGCAGGTAGGTCATTTGCTGAAGGTCACACAGCTAGTGAGTAACTTTCACTAGGCCTTTTGAGTTCTCAGGGGACATCTATGTATTGTGTTAGAAAACACGGATTTAGACATTGTATCTGCCATACGGTAACTATGTGACCGTGAAAATTCACAACTTCTTTGAATCCTCTGTCCTCAATTTGGAACTATACATAATATTTCCTCTATGTCTGAGGGAGAGGATGGGAAGTCCGTGAAGAGATGACCATGTCAGCATCTACTCAAAGCTGGTCACTGAATAGCTGGATCAACACAGTGTCGCCAAGGCTGCAGGGGACCTGAGTCAACAGCGCTGTGCTTGGGAATTTGTCCATTTGCTGTAAACATTTATATTTGCCTCACATACGTGATAGTTCAAGATGGGGCTAATTAGTGGACATAAATGGAATCATAATGTCACAGATTAATATAGTAATCTGCCATTAATATTAAAATGTTCTCAGAGAGTACTGCTCCCAAGAATCTGAAATCTGGCTAAAGGTTTATATGACTCCGAGGCCGTATCCCTCTGTGTCTCCTAATGAGCATGTATCATTACCCTTCTTTCTGAAACGGGCAACAGTGAAGTAATAGCCCCTCCCCCCCCACAGCCTCACATGTCACTTCGTCAGGTCATCCCACTTATTTAGGGGGCTCCTTCAGTTATGTCGGCTACGGGCGCCTCCCAGGGCTAGCTGGAAGCCTCTAGCGGAGGCAGCAGCTCTGACAGCTCCTGCGGCCACCTGCTCTGAGTCGCCCCTGCCTCACAGTCCAGGTGGAAGAGGCGTGCTCAGCCAGGGTCCCCGTGGAGGCCCTGGGATCGCAGGGGAGTGCCCGGGCTCCTGCAGATTGCGGCGGTGACGCCCGCACGATGCAGATCTGACACGGTCATGTCGTGTCCTCACCCCCGGCCCTCCCCGCACGGGTCTGTAGGGGATTTCCAAGAAAGGCTTTCTTTGGGTTTTCAGTGTACATTCACCATGCACTCCTGGAAACACCCAAAATCAAGCAACAAGGATCTGAGCATGTCCAAAGCCTCTGCACGCGTGTCTACCTTAAAGTTCAGGGGATACACGGACATCAAATTCGAAAGGCAAGAAATTGCTCTTTTGTCATAGAGAAGAAATACTCCACCTGGGATCCTTGGTTAAGTATTTATATTTGTCTCTGGACACCATTCAGCCTTTTGTGGGTTTTCCTTGTCGTGGCTGTTGGAATAGCCTCGTCCTCCCCAGCGAACGGAGTCCCCAGCTTGGAAGCGGCCTGAAGTTGGGGCGCTGAGTTGCTGCCCCTGGAGTCAGGCAGGAGATGCTGGGCTGAGCTGCAGACTCACACTACCGAGGGGCATGACCTCGATCAAGTCCCTGGACAACCCAGCACTTCCGTTTTCTGTACACTGGGTCCACTGGGTGTGCTTTTCTGCCTCACTGGGTCCCCAAAATCTCATTTTTTTTAAGATTTTATTTATTTATTCATTCGACAGAGATAGAGACAGCCAGCGAGAGAGGGAACACAAGCAGGGGGAGTGGGAGAGGAAGAAGCAGGCTCCCAGTGGAGGAACCTGATGTGGGGCTCGATCCCAGAACGCCGGGATCACGCCCTGAGCCGACGGCAGACACTTAACCGCTGTGCCACCCAGGCGCCCCAAAATCTCATTTTTTGAATAAAATTGTATGTGAAGCTCCGATGCAGGTACCCCGGCCTCAGCTCCAACGAGGAGTTCAGGGCACTGAGTGCCGGTGGCATGAGTGTGGAATACAGTGGAGGGGGCCCACCAGTGTCCCATTCTCCTGTCTCTCATTTGGCTGTTGCCTGGCAGTTCAGCAGGGACACGACGCTGGGCTCTGGCCGCGCTCGGACTCGCATGCGCTGCCGTGGACCGAGGCCGCTCATATTGGTGCATATTACTAAACAGTTAACACATGTCATGGATTCTAACGATGTTCTGAGTATTGGGGGGGGAGGATGTAGATCTAAGATGTCATAGAAATGAGAGTTTGGGTTTTTTCTTATGACTTTTACCTTTCCCATTTTCTTGTCTTTTATGCTGATTTAGGAGAGCCGAGCGTGAGGGCCACAGACAAAGGCAGCAGCCTTGGTCCCCGAGCACCCGGACAATGGAGGGAGTCCAGGCTGCAAGTGTGACAGAGGCCGGGTAGCCACGGGAGGTGAGGCTTCAGGGCGTGGCCTTCTGTCCTTGGTGGATGGCTCTCCTGACAGCCTGGTCCCATTCCTTTTACAACCCCGCGTCTCCAGCCTTTCTTGGGATTCTCTGAACCAGCCAGTATACTTGCAAAAGGATTGTTTTCTGCTTAAATCCATCAGAGAGGTTCGGCTTCTTACAAAAACGAAAACAAAAGCAAAAACAAATCACTGTGCAGAGAGAGTCAGGGGTAGGAATACGGTTTGGGACACAGACACAAGGACCGGTGAGTTCACCCGGATTCAGAAAGCCCCACTTTCACTGGCTGGGGCAAGGCAAGCCTTTACGCTTTTATGCTAAATGATAGCATGATAATGACCAGACGGATGACCCAAACGTCCGTGGCTGTGTCCGGGGGGGGGGGTCACCTCGAAGCTGCCCCTTTGCCGAGGCAGAAGCAGCCCCAGGCCAGGCTTCAGGACCCCAGCACTTGGTGGGGCACAGTTTTCAAGTCCCCGGATATTCTCTTAAGTTCATTTCCACTTCAAAATATTATGACCCTAAAATTATAACTATGTAGATATAGTGCGAGGACTTGATCAGAGATTTTGGCATAAATACTTCACCAGACAGCCTCCGTAGGGCAGAACCCACCTCTTCACTCAACGGCAGGAAGGTGTGGTTTCTCCCCGACAAGAATAACATCCCAGTTATGCTGTAGATTCTTTGAGGATAAAAGCTGTGTCCTATATTTCCTCATTCCTTCAGTGCCTGTAAGAGTTCTCAAGGGCTGTGATAACAAAATGCCACCCTCCGGATGGCTAATGCAGAGACATGTACCCCACCTCTGAGCAGGAGACAGAGTCTGACGTCCAGCGTTGGAGGGGCCGTGCTCCCTCTGGTGCTCTGGGGGACTCCTTCCTGACCCTCCAGCTGCTGGTGCTGGTGACCCGGGGTATTGCTTGGCTGGCAGGGGCACTACCCATCACATGGCTTCTCTCTGGGTTTCTTCTTCTTCCGGGACACTGGTCATGGTGTGTGAGATCCCATCTTACCCCAGCATGACCTCACCCTAGCTTGGTTACGTCTGCAAAGCCCCTGCCTCTAAGTCAGCCCACCTTCACTGGTAGGGTGGCTAGCATGTCAGCATCTCTTTCGTGGGGGACATGTCTCAGCCCTTATCAGTGCCTAACCGGGCAGGGGAAGATCAATATGCTGTTTTGAGAGCATATTAAGTATGTTTCTTCTCTTCCCATTTTCCTTCACTCACAAATAAATCAGCAACCCACGATTTCCTTTCTCTCCTGCCTTATTCAGTTGTATGATTTCAGCCTTTCTGCATATTTAACTGGGGAGTTCACTGTTCCCACCTGAAACAATCACCTCCTTGTCCTTGAGAAAAGGCTGCAGGGAGTCTTTCGGCCGGGTGTGCTTCTGGGCCTCCTCCACCACCGCGAGGACAACCAGACCTCTGATCTTGGCATCATTTCTTGGATCAGGCCTCCTCCTTGCTTCTAGAAATAGAACTGCACAAAACAAGGGACCTACATATTGTGTATCTTATAAGAATGTCTCCCGCGCTCACCGACTCGTTTCTTTCTCTCCTCCTCTGGCTCATCTAAATCCATCACCTCCCCTACATGGCGGAGAGAAAACATCTGGAGAGGAGTGACGATGAGCGCAGTGATGGGGAGAGAAAAATGAAGATTTAACTCCGTGGCAGCTAAAACCCCATCCCTGTAATGAATCCCCCCTTAGCCAAGTGCTGCCGTGAGGCTCCCGTACAGAGGAATTCACAGCAGCAAACTCACAGTCCTGCCCCTTGGGCTGCAGACCAGAGACAAGTGTGATTCATGTGTTTGCTGGAGCTAAAAAAACAGGCAGGGTCTTTTCTCTACCTTGTGAATAGACACAGAGGAATCCACCAACTTACAGAAAGAGGAAAATCCACCCCATTAACAAATGAGGTTATTGTTCACACCCCTCCTCTTGCTTCAGCCTCGGAGGTGCTGTTTGGAAGCGTGTACAGATTACATCTGGGAAGCTTTCCAAACTGCCTACGAAAAGAAAAGAGAGAAGGAAAAGATAACAAGCCATATTAGGCTGGCCATATTAACAAGCAAACTGCTTTTCCTTTAGTTAACCACAGAGGGTCTGTGGTGAGGAGGGAAATCAGTAATTTCCGGGGTTTCTCACAGAGGATTAGGTTTCCGGTCTATGGGTTTTCCTGGATCTAATCACTCATGTGTTCCTACCACTGGCTGTGCGTGCAGCCAAAGTTCTCATCAATTTGCTGGCCTAATGGGGAGCGAATGGGAGGGATGGGAGGCTCTCCCCAGATGCCGTGCATTTCTGCTTCTTGGACAGACATTCTTTGCTCAAAGTAAAAATGCACGATCATCTGCCCTCTCTGAGCAGAGTAGTAGCTTGGGACGCATTTCACGGATCGTCCCCATTCCTAAACATAGTAATAAATAAATGTACTAGTGACTAATTAGAAAGTCTCTGGAAAAGTTTCATGAATAAAATCTCTGAGCTACTGCTGACAACATCATGACAGATTCCTTTCATTCGAGTTGACTCTGCCAGGCACGGTGTAAGCGACTGATGAGCGTTTCCCGATTCGATCTTCACCAAATGTCCATCAGGGTGGGACTGTTACCTCTGATAAGAAATTGAACATCAGAGGGATGCTTTGGTAGCTCAGATGGTTAAGTGTCTGCCTTCAGCTCAGGTCATGATCTCCAGGTCCTGGGATTGAGCCCCAGGTCAGGCTCCCAGCTCAGTGGGGAGCCTCTTTCTCCCTCTTCCTCTGCCCCTTCGCCCCCATCATGCTCTCTCTTTCTCTCTCACATGAATAAATAAAATATTAGAAAAAAAAAAGAAATTGAGCATCAAAAGGATTAAACAATTTGCTCGAAATAATAGAGCTAAGATACAGGACAATTAAGACTTGAAACTAGGACCTCAGATTCAAAAATCCTTATTTTTAATACTGCACAATGCTGAAGAATATAAGTAGCAAAACTGAAATAATGTAGTGGAGAGGCAGGATGGGGCAAAAGCTTGACTATGAGTCAAGGAAAGGCTCAGAATAAGAAAAACAAATTCTGGTATGCAAATCAAATGATCAAAAGTTTTAAAAAGATAGCAGCAGTATCATAGAAGAAGTAAATTCTGAGCTGAATTTGGAGGTGAGAAAGAAATATTTAAAAGAGAAAACCATTCTGTATATCTTTATGTGGACTTCCTGTTTCAAAAGTGCAATTGTTGAAAGAGATTAGCACAGAGATACAGAGATAATTCAGACTTGGGGAGACCGTTCCCTTGCCTGTGGTGGTATCAGCAACAGGAAGGTGGGGAAGAGAAAGCACAGCGATATCTGAATGGAGGGTCATTGATTTTATCAGAAAAATGGCTTTCCAGTTGGCTTCGAATAATTGACATCCCTCAGAACAAACCTGGAAGCAGAGGAAATAGCCTATCGCCCGAATTGGGTCTGTAGCCACTATCAGAATTTTTTTTGTTGGATTCAGGGGAGAGTTTGGAATGACCTGAAGACCACTTTTTTTTTTTAACTGTGTTTGAAAATAAGATGAAATCTTCATTTAGACTTGAAAGTGCAGGAATCACAGCATGTTGCCCAAATAGTGGTGCTCAACCTTTGGGGCTAGAACAAGACAGGATGAAGACGGAGCCCTGCTTGCGAGGTTGGGAGGCAGTTATTACGGGATATGAAACCTGGACTTTGAAAGCTGACTGTTTTTATGTTTCCTGTCCTTTCTTTGCTGTTTCCCTTTTATTCTCTCTCTTGGAGTTTGCTAAAGATCTTTTAGAAAATTCTGACCTCAGCTATCCTGGAGGAAACTGTTAAAGAGATGTCTGCCTATGTTTGGGGAGGACTTTTGGTTTGTTTGTTTTAGAAAACTGTAGTATGTTTTTTTGTGTGTGAAATAATTTATATGTAAAACATTTTTTTAAGAGCAAAAAGTAAGACAAAAGATGTATGTGTGTGTATGTATATATATAATCTCCAGGATCGTGTATTTGTAAGTATGTGCGTCCTTGTTCTGTAGACAGATGGGTGGACTGAGAGCATAGTGAACTGTATTGCACAAGTTTTTGTGGCCATTTATTCACAACTATATTCCATAGCATCTATTTCAGTGGCTTCAGAGAGGTCAGTCCTGTGAATATCCTCTACCCTATCTAGCCTGTCCACTACTTTCCCCCCAGTCTGGCTTTATAAGTAACACTTTGAAGAACATAAGATACATTTCTGCTTATATTTCTTCTATATCTTAAGTTTATTTAAATTTTCCCGAACATCCCAGAATTCTCATTATTGTGATATCTCAGAAAACATCTCTTTTAAATGTGTTGTTTTGTCATATTTTCAATATTCCCCTTTCTCCACATACAGTGGCAAATTAAGTTATCTCATTATATGCCTTGTTTAATGCAGTGATTAACACATCTATTCACAGGGTAAGAACTGGAGAAAATTGTGAGAGACTGTTGAAAAAGTAGTAACTGTTAATAGTTACCAACTGTTCGTAGTGCACTTAGCTTAATTTGTATGGAAAAATTGTGTGTGCAGCCACACTTGCCAATATGAAATTTTGCCAACAGTAGTGATCGTTTTGCCTCAAGACCTGTGATTGATCTCCACCTTGGGTCAGAAAGGATTTCTCCCTGTGCTTTAGTTTTTTATGGTTAATTCCATCATGGGGGCTTTCCGCTTTCCTCTGGAACATCTGGCACCAGCTGCTGTCACATGCAGAACTCCTGACTCAATGGACCATTAGTTTTTGTGCAGAAATATGCACGGATTTACAAAAGGCACTCATGAGTGCCTGTAATGGAGGCCATGTGTTATCAATTGGAAAGAAGGGAGAAATTGGCTTTGCTCAGATCATTACAATTCCCCAAGTAGAAACCTCTGTCCTAAAATAAACCAAGCACATACTGGGGTTATGTGGCCTCAGAGATCTCTGCCTGATCCCCTGAAGTGGATGCCATCCATATGCACTTGGAATCCTCAGGTGAGGGTTCCCTGTACCTGAGACATTCCACAAACCCCAAGGAATCAGAGTTCGCCAGAGCAGAGAAAGCAGCTGCTCCTTGGCATAATTTTAGGAATGCTGAGAAATGTCCTCTGACCTCAATAATTCCTCCTTGCTTCCCTTAGCAACTCATTCCCAGCATCAAATTGTTTTTCAACTTCCATATTATTTTGCTTATGTATGAAAATAGTAACGCCATCGGGAAAAGTCACTTCTAACCTAATGATGACTAAAATTAGTCTGTAAGGCTTCTCGCGAAACGACAGCTGTGTGTGTGTGGAGCAGAATTTGGAGAACAGGTGCAGAGTCATTGCATGTTGGTAGGACAGCAGAGCAGTTGTAGAGACCATGGCCGACGACTCAGGAAGCTGAATGGTTTGGTCACTGAGTTGAGAGCCTTGGGACCAGAAGAGCACGGGGGACCTAGGGTCAGGGCAGCTGCGGCTCCTTATCGCTGTTTTATCCGTGATTCTCAACTCTTATCCTTCTTCTCCCTGGAAGGGCCATCCTTCCCTCTGGTCTACTCCAAAGCATATCCCTTTATTAAAACAGATTGCTCTGCCCTAAGATTTTCACTTCCATGTCTAGTTTTCCAGAGTTCTACTGGTCTTAAAGAAAGGGACTGTGCTGGGAGGCCTGGGTGGCTCAGTCGATTAAACGTCTGCCTTTGGCTCAGGTCATGTTCACAGGGTCTTGGGATGGAGCCCCACATTGGGTTCCCTGCTCAGAGGGGAGCCTGCTTCTCCTTCTTCTTGCAGTTCCCACTGTTGGTGCTCACTCTCTCCCTCTGACAAATAAATAAATAAAATCTTAAAAAAAAAAAAAGAAAGGGACTGTGTTTTTTTCTGTTTGCATATTCTAGTGCCCTTAAAAGTAACTAACGCATGGCAGGAGTTCAAAATGTACTTCTGAAAAAAGGAAGGAAGGATTCTCAAAGTAGAATGTGCTGGTTTCCTACTGAAAACATCATCTCTCTACACTCGTACCTTTTCAGCAAAGAAACAGTGCAGGTGCACTGGCAGTAACACACACGTTGTCTTGTGAGAGAACGGGAGCCCTGGAATTTCAGAAGCACCTGACAGAGAGATTCCTTGAACTTGTTGATGACTGTACAACGAAACCATAAATTAGTAGAACAATAGGGATGAAAGAGAGTGGTCTATTTTGCTCCCTGCTAGGGGACCCATGACGCAACGGGGCTGGGCATTGTTCTACAAACATCCATGGAGCAGCGGGTGCAAGCAGGCGCCCTGCTCCCGATCCTGGTGCCATGAGTGTTACGGCACTGAACAAAATACAGCGGCAGCCTCCCTGGAGCTTCCACTCCCAGAGGAAAAAAACAACCTTGGAAGTAAAATAGAGTCTGCCAGAAAGCTTGAAGGCTATGGAGAAAAATAGGCAGGACATGGGAAGACGGGGGCTCTGGCATGGGGGCAGGGAGTTATCTGATGCAGGGTTGTAAGAAAGGGCTCATGGAAGCAGGGTCTGCCTGTAATTTGGAACCTGGAGGGGTAAGAAATGTCAGCTGGGTGTGCACTCCAGATAATGTTACAAACCTTGGCTTTGAAACTGTATCTTGAGCAGGGAGTGTCTGGAGAACAAAGGCGGTGAAGAGCACTGCACTGTGGGAGTTGCTCCCCCCCACCTGTCACTCTCGATGGCCTTCCGAGGGAACTGCCATCAGGTTTGCAGAACAGGAAACTAGAGGAAGAAGGTCACAGTCTACAGGTTTCACACAGTGTACGGATAAACGTTGGGGGTGAATACGCACACGAGGAATTAACTAAAAGCAAAAAGACCAGACACCTGTTAAGTTTTAGAAGCGACGCTACTGCTGAAGAAATCCCATGCCTGGCAATTGCTCGTATCCGTTAACCTCTAAAACACTCTGGAGCCCCTCATCTTGAAACTGTACCAGAAAGTAGGAGGCTAAACCTAAATTTTTAAATTCCAATGTATGTCTATGTCATATTCCAAATAGAGACAGGTAGTTGCTTTTATCTGTGAGCAAATCCGCCCTATATTTGAGAAGTTTGTTGATCTGTCTCTTGACCTTGTTGTCCTCTGGCTTGCGAAGCCACTCCAGAGCACAAGCCCTGCAGAGTGAGATTCCGGGTATGTCATTTCCACCCCCTAAACAGCGTAGCTTTAGAAGTAGACTTGAGGATGCTTTGTGCAGCCTTGTTTGTGATGGGGAGAAATAGCAGGACATCTGGGTTTTGGGGACTGGTGGGGGGCCTGTAAATGTGAGTGCATATCATGAGGTGCCGTGCGAGAGTTAATATCAAGACCGCAAACACACCCTGCAATGTAGACAGAAAATACACTCATTGTGGTAGTTACTCACCGAAAACAACAGCTGGCATCACTATATAACTACAGTGGAACACAAACCTCGTTCTCGCTCAGGTGATACTGCTGAGTGGTACCCAGCTCAGGGGCGGAGGAAGGAAAACTATATTCTCTGTGTACCTCCCACCATACTGGTGTATCTTATTTTTTTTTATTTTTTTAAGATTTATTTATTTACTTTAGAGAGAGACAGAGAACAAGCAGGAGGGGCAGAAGGAGAGGGAGAGAGACTCTCAAGCAGACGCCACACTGAGCACGGAGCCCGACTCGGGGCTTGATCCCACCATCCTGATATCATGACCTGAGCTAAAACCAAGAGCTGGACACTCAGACTCAGCCAGGCAGGCACCCCCCAGTGTATTTTTAAAACTTCTCCCACAGTTTCAGCTGCTCCCATTTCCTATGGTGACAGTTCATTAAAATTCAGAGTTTGCATGTTTTCTCAAAAATGTCCTGAAGATTTAAATTTTTTGTTGCTGTTCCACGTTTCCCTCTAAAGGCTTCTAGGAGAAGCCAAAGAAAAATTCAGAACTTGACTGCCACCATATTCCCTCCCAAGGTGGAATACAATCTTTCCTTCATTTATGCACCATTTACGAGGGCACTTCCTGTGCTGTATTGCTCTCAAGTGGTTTCTAAAAGAGTTTGGGAAATGGACAGACAAATAGAGATATGTTTGGAAAAAAGTATGATGAGAAATTTTGATGGGAGGGATGAGGGTCATGTGAAAAGAATTAAGAAACAGAGGATGGAGTTTTTAAACAAAACTGCTTTTTAGAACTCCCCAAGAAAATAAAGCCGAGCATATCTTCTCCCCCTCTTCCAGCCAAGATATTTATGAGGAAATGAAACATGAGGTTAATTCAGATTTGGTAACAGAAAGGTTGGAGGTTTAGACCTTTGCCTTCTGTTTTACCAGAGCCCAAGTGCCTCGAGAGGTTTAATGTAATATTCAACAAAATTTTTTTAAACAAAATTCAATAATTCAGGAGTCAATGATGCCTGAAGCTAGGACTGGGGAGCCAGCAGGAAGCAAGGCCGTTTCTATCCTCCCTGTTCTCTCAGCTTCTGTCTCTGGTTATCCATCTTCCTCTCGTGCAAGGCAGCGGAGTCCGATGACATTAGCTCATCGAGCACAGGTGTCCAGCTTCGAACCTCTGGTAAGTGCGCGCAAGGAGAGGGACCTTCGGCGGACGAGCTGAGCTACTTACCTGCGCTCACAGCCTGGGAAGCGCGCCTGTGGGTGAGATTCCACGGAGGTGTGTGGACCTGGCAGGTAATGTTTGTGGGAAGTCTCCTCTGATTATTTCTATTTCCTTAAAGAAATAGGAACTTGGGTCACAGCTGAGTGTGAGAATAGGCGAGGTAATGAAGTCGATGATTTTATTTTCTCCATGCAGTTATTATATCTCTGATGGTCTATTGGGAGTTTTAGGCTTGAAGCCTAAGTCATCTGACCCTGTCCCTCGGGTAGGTGGGGGTGCAGCCTTCTCGAGGCTACAGTCTAGAAGCAAAGGCTGAGGCTCCCGAGTGGAGATGGGCTGATGGTTCCCTAGCCATTGGGCATAGCTGTTCGGGCTGTGAAGTGCTTGCTGCCAGGGCCCCATTCTCATTGTAGTCTCATTCGGACCCTGTCTCTGTGGCTGTGTTGTCTGGACCCTGTGTGTGGCTCTGTCCCAGCTTCAGGCAGACTGAAGAAGTAACAGGCGGAGAGGTTGACCCAAGGGTGCTCAGCAACTTTCCCAAACCCTCCAGTTAGGGGAATGTGACCTATTTCCAACTTTGTTTTGGTTTTCAGTCGGCTTTGTCTTGTCGCCTAGAAAAAATGCCACATTTCAGGTTTTCTGCATATTTGGTGTCCAAAGCAAGATTTCCATGTTTGTGTTTTGGTTTGTTTTCCCAGTTTCTCTGCTCAGGAGGGGGGGCATGAAAAGTCAAGTCTGTTTGGCCTAGACCTGCATTGACATCTGGCCCCAGTTACGGCGTTGGGCAGGTTATTTCTTCACCTGTCAAGTGGGTGGACAGCGTCTCTTCTGCAGACGTAGTTTGCAGATAGGATGGTGATGCACATGAAGGTATAAAAGTCCGACATCAAAGTGGCACTAAATACAATGTAGCTGATGAAGTTATCGTTCCTTCGGAGCTTACTAAACGGCAGTTACTGCGCTAAATAATTCACCTGCGGTAACTCACCCCCTCCTCACAAGAACCCTCGCGCACAGGTTCTGTTCTAATTGTCATTTTACAGGAGAAACCAAGACTCAAAGAGGAAATGTGACTAGGGTAGTAAAATTGGTTTTTAAAGTTGGCCAGTTTGACTTCGGAGTCCTTGGAAACTGCCCAGCCGGGCTGGTGCTAGTATCCCCTTGGCTTCTATCAGTTGTGCGTAAGCCTGTGTTGGCTTCGTATCATTGCAATCTAAAAGTCAGCAAGAAGATAATGAGAGGAACTTATGTTTATCCTCAAGGAAAAAATGACTTTGAAAAATGCCAATGTGTTGTGATAATATAAGAAATTCAATGAGATGCAGTACACTCATAGTTTGAAAACGGCAAATTTTATTTTAAATTGTGAAACTGATGTATTTTTGAATTTCAAACTTAGAAAATAAAGCCCTGGGACAGAAAAAAAATTGTTCCTGTGTAAAGAGAGGAAAAGGAATCAGGGTGAGTTAAATAAAGCCAGGAATAATTGAGGATGCAATTCTTAATATTTATAGAAGTAATCCTTTGCCTGTATGCTGTAGACATGCACAAAAAGCAAATCAGAATTTCAGAAGTATGAAAGAAAGTATAGTAACTTTAATAAAAAAAAATGATCAGGAACTGTGTAAGCTTCATAGGCCAACATAGAATTTCCAAAGAGTTCTTGAATTTTTAAAGATGTTTACAAAGTGGAGCTAAGAGGTCTGAAACCTGTATCCTCTTAGTATTCCACTGAGGCTGTGGATGCAGTAAATAATGAGTTAGAAGTTTGCAGGAACCACTTTGTGGCAATTGCAAAGCATAAAGCATATTTAATTAAATTAAGTAATCTCTATTTAGAAGAAAATAAATCATTTTAGTGCTCACTATTTTTAATGATTCAGGCTGTCATTCAAACAAAGGACGGAAGCTGATAAAGTACTTAGAACTCTACTTATGGGGCTGTTATAGCAAAGCACTAATGGGAGTTTTCTTGCCAGGGAAATGCCACAATTTATTAATAAATGATTCTGAAACACTGACAATAATTAATAACATACATCACAAAATGTGCCAAAAAAAGGGGGAAAGGAAATTTTAAAGATGTAAGCATTTTTGAATGCATAAAAATGTCTTTAGACTATTTTTAAAAATACGGTTATTTAATCCATTCATAGGCAAATTTCTATAGGAACGTCAATAAAAAACCATCAGAGATCCTTATCAATACCCCTTTCTTCATGTTATGATAGACGGCCCTCTCGGCTTTTAATAATATAAGTGGTTATAATAATATAACCACTGAGGATTCTGGGAAGGCGGTGGAGTGAGGGGCACCCAGAATTGGTCTCTCCAACTAGACAACAATTGCGGTAGCAGAAGCTGATGTAACTATTTCGGAACTCTGGAATCTACTAAAGGTTGGCAACCTCAGGGGAAAGGCTTAGATGGTAAATTTTGGTTAATTTTGGTCAGTTTTAGCTCTTAACACCATAATAGCTATTCATTTCCCACTCTCAAGCCTATGGCAGACAGCTGTGCACATGTTCATGGAGCAACCTGTGCACACTTTTCAAGAGCCAGGTGGGCAAAAAAGACTCTGCCCTCCAAATATTGGGGATCTGTGCTCTGACCACTGATTGCTGCCTTTGGTCACAGAGGCACAAAGAGGTGGGCAGCACTGTTGTTATACCTCCCCTCATTGTTACATGGCCTCCCTCTCTGGCTGAAACAACTTCCAGGGGATTTGAATTTCAAGGGCTTTTTTGTTTCTTCCCATCATTTCTCTCTTTTTTCTTTCCTGGGAGCAGACATTAAAGACTAGGACATTCAAGAGCAACTACATAACTGTGGAAAACTAGAAAGTGACTGTGACTGCCCAGGAAAAGGCACAGTCCCAGAAACAAACAAACAAACAAACAAACCTTAAGTTTACATCTCAGGCTGATTCTTGGCACATAGACAGCCTAAACAAATTAAAAAAAAAGAAGAAGAAGAAAAAGAGAACCAGTAGCAAAAGTCATCAAACCACTGGTGATGATGAGAATCTGATTTCTAAAGTTACCCCACTGTTAGATTCAAATGTCTGATTGTCAACGAAAAAAATCACAAGTCATATGAAAGAAAAAAAAAAGTATGGCCTATGATAAGAAAAAAAAAATTAATGGAAATTGTCCCTGGAAAAGACCTTGATGACATATCTACCAAAGATTTTAAAACAACCAATGTTCAGAGAACTAAAGAAAAATATGGAGAAAGTCAAGAAAACAATGTTGGAAAAAATGGAAATATCAACAAAGAAATAGAAAACCTAAAAAGAAACCAGAAAGAAATTCTGGACTTGAAAAGTACAACGAACTGCAATGAAAAATCCACTCAATAGGACAATGGGAGATACTGAGTCTGAGGAATAGAAAGGAAAAAATATTAAAGAAAAGTGGCCAGTGGCTAAGGGACCTATGAATACCAAGTCGATCAACTTACATGGGGGAGTGCCAAAGGAGAAGAGGGAGAAAGAGGACAGAGAGAATATTAGAAGTGATGGCTTAAGACTTTCCAAGTTTGGTAAAACACATGAATATAAACATCTAGGAAGCTCAACAAGAACCAAGTAAGATGAATTCCCCTTTCCCCAGTTCAGTGGTATCCTTCAAAACCTTAAAAAATCCTTAAAAACTGTCAGAACCAGCAGTCCAGTAGTCTTGGGAAGGTGCAGAAGGTGACCAGAGCTCCTGAAAAACCCAGTCCCTATGAAACTGTTATTATTTGACCTGTCTGGTGTTTCCCTGGAAAATTACACTCACAAGTCTTGTTCTTATTTGATGTAAGTTAGAGCTCACTCAGTGGGAATAGCCTTTCTCCAGGATTGTTTGCTGGAAAATATCTGCAGCAACTAATTAATGTTGCAGCCTCCTGAGTGGGCGATAACAGATGGGAAAAACAAGGAGGTTAAAAGGAAATGCTGAATGAGATGTCCACGGGGGGCTTTGAAAAGCTCCAAAATATTTTTGGGAATCTAGAAGGCCCACAGTACTTGTTGGGTTTTGCACCTGAGCAGGGCTGTGCACATTCTAAGCAAAAGCCTAAGGAGTCCTAGGCTCTCACCTCTGGCTGACCTCGAGGCTCTGTGCAAGGAAGAAGTGAAAGCTGAGGAAGAATCTGTAAACTATGTGCCTGAACACAGAGCCCCTCAACAAAATCTGATCCCAGGTATGGAAGGAAACATCTGTCTAATCAGTTGACCGCTAAACTGAGGAAAGACTCCAGTGGCTACTACGTATGACAAAGAATTCATATTACAGAATCAATATAAGAAAAAGGCAGTAAGAGAAACAACAACAAACATCAACAAAAACAAACCCTGAGGGGTAAGAATGTGATTCCTAGAGTTGCCACACAACGTAAAAAGTCCAGCTTTTGAAAAAAAAATGTATAAGATATGCAAAGAAACAAGGAAGTATGGTCCATACACGGTGAAGAAAATCAATAGAAACTGTTTCTGAAGAAACCCAAGCACAGGATTTATTATACATAATTTTTAAATGATGTATTTTAAATATTTTCAAAAAAATTGCTTTCCAAAGAATTAAAGTATAAGTGTGATGTCTCATCAAATAGAGAAATAAGGTAGAAGTTGTAAAGAAAATCAAATAGGGGCACCTGGATGGCTCAGGCAGTTAAGCATCTGCCTTCAGCTCAGGTCATGATCTCAGGGTCCTGGGATGGAGCCCCACACTGGGCTCCCTGCTCAGGGGGGAGTCTACTTCTTCTTCTCCTTCTGCCCCTTCCCCTTTCATCCTTGTTCTCTCTCAAATAAATCAAAAAATCTTTAAAAGAATCAAGTAGTAATTCTGTAATTGAAAAAACACAAAAACTGAAATGAAAACTTAGAGATTTTATCTATCTATCATCTATCTATCTATCATCTATCTATCTATCTATCTATCTATCTATCTATCTATCATCTATCTATCTATCATCTATCTATCTATCATCTATCTATCTATCTATCTATTTATTTGAGAGAGAGAGCGAGCATGAGTGGGGGGAGGAGCAAAGGGAGATGGACAAGCAGAGCCCATGCCCAGTGCATAGCCTGACATGTGGCTTGATCCCATGACCCTGAAATCATGACCTGAGCTGAAATCAAGAGTTGGATGCTCAATCTACTGAACCACCCAAGCCCCCCTGAAATGAAAACTTAAATATAAGAGCACCAGAGTAGATTTGAACTGTCAAAAGAAGATATTATTTATAGAAGAAGATATTATTTATAATCTGCAGGACAACACCAAAATAATCCTCAAAAAAGTAGTAAAAGAATTGATAAAGAATAAAAATAATGCAACAGATTATAAAAAAAATAACCACCTTACACAAAAGAAGGCAGTAAAGAAAGAAATAAAGGAGGGAAAATAAAGACATACAGAAAACAAAGAGCAAAATAGAATTCATAAAGCCATTTTTATTAGTAAGTCTGGTGTATGTGATTGGATTAAACAATCAATCAATAGGCAGAGATTATCAGAATGGATTTGAAAGAAAATATTAAAGTATACGCTATCTGCAAGAGGCACAGTCTAAATCCAATGACGTACACATATATGTGCATATGTATGTACAGATATGTGTATGTATATCAGACAAAATAGACTCTAAGACAAACATTATTGTTAGAGGCAAAGAAGGATATTTTATAAAGATAAAAGGGTAACATTTAAAAACATGTATGCACCTAACAAAAGAGACCCAAAATAGAGGAAAAAACTCTGACAGAACTGAAGAGAGGATAGACTTTCAACAGTAACTGTTAGAGACAACAATGCTCTCCTTTTAGTAGACCTTAAAAGACACATTGCTAAGTAATTAGTTGATTAAGGAGGAAATCACAAAAGAAATTAGAAAATACTTTTATGTGAATAAAGATGAAAACACAAAATACCAAAGCTTAAGAGTTCAGCTAAAGTAATGTTTAGGTGGAAATATATAGCTGTAAATATCTCTACTGAAAAATAAGAAAGATCTTAAATCAATAACCTAACCTTGTATCTGAAGAACCAAGAAAAGTAACCTCCCCCCCGCAATGAAAACAGAAGGAAGGAAATAATAAGAGTGGAAATATATGAAACTGAAAATAGAAAACAGTACAGAAAAAACAAGAAACCCAAAGCTGGTTCTTCGAAAAATTACCAGTAAAATTGTTAAAACTTTAGATCTAGAAAGACCAGAAAATTAAAAAAAAAAAAAAAAAGCTCAAATCACTAAAATCAGGGAAGAACGAGTGGTGATTACCATCAACCTTACAGAAGTAAAAAGATCTATAAGGTAATACTGTGAATAATAATTTTATATGGTAAATTCTATACAGTAGTACTCAGAATTTATCTTTTACTTGTTTACCAACATATCAGGTAACTTCAGAGAAATGGACATATTCCTAGAAAGATACAAACTACTGAAATGGACTCAAAGAGAAGTAAAAAAGTTCAACAGACTTATAAAAAGAAGACAGACTGATTAATAATTATAATCTCTCCCCCCACACACACACAGCCCAGAGCCAGTTGGCTTCACTGGTGAATTCTACCAAGTTATTAAAGAAAAATTATAATAATAATTATAATAATCTTCAAGTATTTCTTTTTTTCCTTTCTTTTTATGGCATTCACATTATGTACATGTTGCATCATTTGTAACTGCATCACAGTTCTTGGATATTTTGCTCCATCTTTTAAATTATTTTCTCTTTACATTGTAGCTTTGGAGGTTTCTCCTGATGTATTTTTAAGCTCACTGATTCTTTCCTTAGCCATGTCCAGTCAGTCTGTTACTGAGTCCATTGAAGGCATTCTTCATTTTCGGCCACAGTACATTTTATTTCTTTTTGATTCTTTCTTAGAATCCTATCTTTCTGCTTACTCTCCCCATGTCTTCTTGCTTGTTGTTCACTTTTCCTTTAGAGCCTTCATCATATCTATCATAATTGTTTTAAATTGCTGGTCTGATGATTCCAGAATCTCTACCATATCTGAGTCTGCTAGTGAGTTTGCTTGGTCTCTTTAAACCAGTTTCAAGTTTTGTCTTTCATCATGACTTGCCATATTTTGTTGAGAGCCAGGCATGATGGCTGGATTAAAGGAACTGAGGTAAGTAGGACTTTTGTGTGAGGGTGTGTGTTTATCTAGCTATTACTCAGACTGTGTTTACTGTTTGCTATAGTGTCGTAGGCTCAAATTCCCTTGCTTTGTCTCCTGCGTCATCTTAGGGTTTCCCTGGAGACTTCTCATGTAAGGCCTCAGACACGCAGCTTGCTCCCCCATCCTCCCCAGGCACTAGCTCCAGTGGCAGTTTTTACTTCTGGGCTTTACTCTCTATCTCCCCAGTTTGGGAGGAGGCAGTTTTTCCTGTGACCTCATTTCTTTGATGGATCTAAGAGGAGTTGTTGATTTTCAGTGTTTTTCATCTTTGCTTGTTGTGAGGATAGAAGTGGTAATTTCCAAGCTTCTTAGATGCTGAATCCAAGTATAAATACTTTCTGAATACTCTTCAGCAAAGAGTTAAATTTACCTTTCCAGGGTTACCCTTCCAAGGTTCTAATCTTTCTAAGTAGTGATTAGAGCAGCTTTTCTGTTAGTGTACTATTTGGTTATTTAAAGAGAGCGTAAAGCAATAATTTAATAATTTTTGTTATAATTCAACTTCTCAATATATTCAGATCAGCTTCTCTTAATTTTTTATAACATACTTAAGTATTATTTTTCCATATTATCTTTACTGTAAAATCAGACTCTTCATGAGTTTGGGAAAAGCAGAAGACAGGAGTATAATTGGAGTTAAAACTATCTACCTTCCTACTTTTCCTTGCTTTCAACCTATGTATGTTAGAATTTTACATAGTCTTAAAATCCATATTTAGAATTTTACCTGTTTCTGTAATAATGAATGAAATACCAAAGTAGTGATAGAACTGAAATAGCGGGAAAATTATGTTTGCTTTAGCATCAGAAAAGTGAATCGATGTTGAAATGAATTATTGTATGTGCCAGATCGAAGAGAGTGTGCAGTGACAAGAATAGTGTAAACAGGCAGTTACACTGGTTGTAGTTCAAGTATGTTCTGAAAGATAGTCTTTAAGGATATAGGAGAAATCAGGGGATATCGGTATGTCAGTGAACCTAGATAGACCAGCCTCTCTTTGTATATAAATACAGTGGTATAGTTAGATACAAAATCAGTGTCTTACTGGCACCATTTTAGAAAACAAGATCTTTTTCTCGAAAATGCCCGTCCTTATTTTGTTTTTTTCTATTTTAACAACTATTTGGATTTGTATGTATTTTTCTATGTGAAAAATATATGTAGTCTTCATTTTTATTCCAGTAAAAAAAAAAAAGAGAGCCCCATAATGTTATTGAGTGATGATTTTATAATTTTTAAATACTTTGAAATCCATATCTGGGGGCGCCTGGGTGGCTCAGCCATTATGTGTCTGCCTTCGGCTCAGGTCATGATCCTGGGTCCTGAGATCGAGCCCTGCGTCGGGCTCCCTGCTCGGCGGGAAGCCTGCTTCTCTCTCTCACACTCCCCTTGCTTGTGTTCCCTCTCTCGCTGTGTCTCTCTGTCAAATAAATAAATGAAAAATCTTTAAAAAAAAAAAGAAATCCCTATCTGTGTTTCATTAATAACTGAAATATTATAATCACGAATGATCAGTGATGTACATTTCTATGACAAAAGTAACAAAAATTGGAAGATAAAGTTCCCTTTGAATGCTGAGCAACTGTATCATGTGACACAGTTTAGGTGCACTTTAATGCGTACCATGATGACAATTACAAACCCAACCAAAACCATCTTATGGGTCAAAAACTGACAATTGTTTTAATATATAATTCTGGATTCTGGCAGTTATAGGTGAGTGAGTAGATCAGTCTCTTCTCTTACAACCTCATGTCAGATGTTATTTATAATGAAAGCAGGTTTTAGACCACATTCTGCCAAACACAGAGACACAGAACATCCAGCAAAGTAAAAAGGGCCACATAGCATATAAAGTCTCACTCTCTCACCTAGGCTCCTCCAGCTATTACTACGCAGGAAATAATATCTTGAAAGCCTGCAATAATATTCTGGCTTCTCTGTCAGAGGACAGAAACCTCTGTGAAGTAAGAAGGATAAGCAAGAGGGCCCTGGGTTGTGAGCCTTGCCCACAGCTTTTTGGTTGCTTTGCTGGAGGCTTAAACCCCATTCACATATTGGATCTGGAAAATATTAATAAATTCTTGCCCACTTTTACTATCTTCACATTCTTATTTTTAAAAATATAATTTATTTCAGATATCACTTATGGTAGCAAATATGATATTACAACCCCCCACTCTCAGTGGACTGTAAATACTAAATGCCCTTCTGATGCAGTTGATTTCTGATTAGAGTATTTCAAAACCCTGGTCAGTGGCCCTTTTGAGTAGATTAAATTTGAACACACACATCACTGTTTATAATGAGAGATTTGGTCACTAGTCACTTCATAGGTAATATAAAGGCAGGGGAATTTAGAAATGGGTACAGATGAAAGATAAGCAGAAGGGAGAAGCCACCAAGGACAAACCAATGGTGTTGCCTAGGGCACACCCCCAAGTGATGGAATGACATCTCTTACTGTCATTGCTGCCAGTTATTCAATATGGTCATCAGTCCTGCCAGCATAATGTCCCACACTGGCCCTAGGAATCTTATTGTCATTCAGTAAGGTGCCATCACTGAACAAGGACATGTCATCAGTAGTCTCATCTACCCTCTGGCTGTCTCTAGTGCCCATAAAAGTTGTCTGACTTCATTTATCCACCTGTCCAGGCAGAACAATGAGAGAGGGCAATGCTAACAGTGACTCTCATGGTAGGCTATTGGATCTTCACAGGGAAAGGAAAGACCAAGATTTGGGAGTGGGTGAAGCAAAGAGTATTTGGACAGAGTCTTTCTTTCTTTGCTTCCCTAAGTAGTATTTTCAGATAAGCAAAGTGGAATTCAAACATTAGTTTTTTAATTACTTAAGAGATAAATGGAAGAAAGCATTTTCTTTTTTTTTTTTTTTTTGAGATTTTATTTATTTATTTGACAGAGAGAAACAGCCAGTGAGAGAGGGAACACAAGCAAGGGGAGTGGGAGAGGAAGAAGCAGGCTTCCAGTGGAGGAGCCTGATGTGGGGCTCGATCCCAGAACGCCAGGATCACGCCCTGAGCCGAAGGCAGACGCTTAACGACTGCGCCACCCAGGCGCCCCAGAAGAAAGCATTTTTAAAATAAAGTTGAGATATAAGAGCAAATCAGTATTTAAAAGGATTATTTCCTTGGGTCCTCTTTACGTGTTATTCAGTAGTAAACCGCTTTCCCACTCAAACTGTGGGACACAATGAACCACAATTTTAAAAAAAGCTTCCTATGTTATATGCAACTGATGAATTATTGAACACTACATCTGAAACTAAAGATGTACTATATGTTGGCTAATTAAATTTAAATTAAAAAAAGCTTCATTGCACAGTTGACTTTTTTCATACTGCTTTGAGGAAAAAATTTTGAAGGTAATTTTTTTGGAAATTAATGAAAAATTTCAGAAAATTGCCTACCTTGAGTTCCAAAAAGTCAGATTGTGCAGGCAATGATTTTAAAACAGCTAATGCAAATTTGTTAGACTAGAGAGATGAATATAGAAAATAGATTTAAAAACAAATTTAACAAGGCGTTGGAATATATAAAGAAGTATCAAAAAACACTCTAGAACTAAATAATAAAACATATAAAATTGAGAACTCATCGGATGGTGTTTACAGCAGCCTGGAATTAATTTTAAACAAAATTAGTAAACCAAAAGACGGATCAATAGAAAATTTACAAATTAAATATTTGTATTTAATGATACAAATTAAAGAAAAAAATAATGCAAAAATAAAAATGGTAGAAAGCGTAAGAACTGAATAGGACATGTTTAGATGTTTTCATATACATGGAACATGAGGGTGCAAACAAAACCAAAAACTGAATACCTAATAATTGGAAATTTTCTAATGATGATGAAATGTATCAATGTTAAAGCCACATAGAATAAAGAGAAGAGAACTACAAGTAAGTGTATCATAGTCAAATTGCTGAGCAACAAAAATAAAATTTGGGAAGAAATGAAAACTGGGAAAAGTAAACTTGTGGATGAATTTTATAGATTGTTAACTATTTAAACAAAAGCAATAACTATGTTTATTTGCATTTATAACAGCTGTAGAATAAAGCACATGACAACATCGACACAAAGACACAAAGGAGCTGAAATGACTTAAACTGTTATAAGACACTCGTATGATTCCAGATATGGAAAAAATAATTTAGGAAATTAATCTAGTAAGTTCAAGAATAGATTTTAATATCTACATTTTTAATTAGACAGTAATACCAAAATATGAAAATAACATAATGGAAGAGATATAATTAAATGAAAAAAATAGTTGGTTATACCAAAATAACACAGGAAAGGAGGGATAAAGACACAAAAACAGATAAGACAAATATAAACAAATAGATGAAAACCTTAAAGGCAGCAATATATTAACAGGAAATGAATGAAGCACTTCACTTTGGAAGATAAAACATTGTTTTCCTGATCAACCCCTGTACAAGTCTATAGAATTGCCAGCTGAAACTAGAATGGTGGTAAACTTCAAAGCAGAGGTTTGATGAACTCTCACGTTTTGACATTATCCAAGGAAGCCAGCCAAGGAGAATGGGAATGAGTAATCTGGAAGATTGGAAGGAAAGCAGGATAGTGTCGTGTCATGAAATGAAAATGTGCGGGAAGGAGAGTTCAGAAAAGCTGACTTCTGCTGAGAAAGATAAGCTGAGGACAGGACAGGGTGCAGTGGGTTTGAAATCAGGGTCTGGGGACATCTGGGTGGCTCGTTGATTAAGCATCTGCCTTCCTCTCAGGACATGATCCCAGAGTCCTGGGATCGAGCCCTGCGTCAGACTCCCTGTTCAGTGGGGAGTTTGCTTCTCCCTCTGTGCCTTCCCCCCACTCGTGCTCTCCTCTCTCTCAAATGAATAAATTAAAATCTTTAAACAATAAAAGAAATCACGATCTGTTCTTTTGTATCCTTATAAAAGGCATTCTTTGTGAATTTTGGGAGAAAATATATTAGTGGAATGGAGTAAAATGGGAGGTGAGGACATGAAAACCAAGTGCACTGGTGGCTCTTTTCAGAAGTCTGGCTAGACAGAGATGCAGAGAAGTGATATAGTACTAAAAGGTCAGGAGAGGCAATGGAAGAATTTTGATTTTTCATGAGACATACTAGAGCTTGTGATTTTAGGTGATTTTTATTGAAGCATAATGTACATACAGAAAACTGCATAAGCAGTAAATGCATTGGTAGGTTCTCTAACAGGCTAAAACTCTTGTGCGACCAAGCCCTCCTTATCCATATATCTTTGCAAAAACACAAAAACGTCTCTCCAGTTTCTTCCTAGTCATCCCCCCTTTTGAAGGAAAGCGACTTTCCAGATTTCTATCGCCGTCACTTAGCTTTGCATATTATTGAACTTTATATAAATGAAATCCTAACGCATGTGTTTGTTTTTTCTGGCTTCTTTCACCCCTTCTTATATTTGTGAAACTTATCCATGTCACCCAATGTAACAGTTTATTCACTTTCATTGTTACATAATACTGCATTTCTTTCAATGTATCATATTGTATTTGTGCATTCCATTTTGATATGCATTAGATTATTTCTGGTTTTGGTCAATTATGAGTAAGATGTTTTAATATTCTGTAATGTCTTTTTTTGTAGAAAGCTGTTCTCATTTTTCTTGATTAAATATCAAGGTGTGGGGGCGCCTGGGTGGCACAGCGGTTAAGCGTCTGCCTTCGGCTCAGGGCGTGATCCTGGCGTTACGGGATCGAGCCCCACATCAGGCTCCTCCGCTATGATCCTGCTTCTTCCTCTCCCACTCCCCCTGCTTGTGTTCCCTCTCTCGCTGGCTGTCTCTATCTCTGTCGAATAAATAAATTAAAAGAAAAAATCTTTAAAAAAAAAAAATAAATAAATAAATATCAAGGTGTGGAGTCTTTCATACAAAAGTTTGCATGTTCAGCTTTAATAGCCAAATTTTATTTCCAAAACAGTTGTACCTCTTTGCATTTCTACTCACAGGGTGTGAGGATTTCAACTGATTTCCATTTTTGCTAAAACTTGTGAATATCTGTCTTTTTTTCATCTGAGGTATTCCAATAGATACGTAGGACTTTCTTTATGGTTTTAAATTGTATTTCCTGATGAATTATGAAATTGAAGTTCCTTTCATTTGGATGCTTCTGTCGAGAAGGGCCTTCTCAAAACATGCTGAATAGGCTGGTCTTTCTACCTACCTGCTCAGGTCTTCACGGCATTGTTGCAAACCAGGTGACCGTGTTGAGTGTGTGACTAGGTCTAAACTTCCTTGGTCCACCTCTTCTATTCATCTATCCTTTTGTTAGTATGTTACTCTTTCAATGACTGTCACTGTGTCAATCTTCATTTGTTCTTTCTTTTTTAAGATTTTATTTATTTATTTGAGAGAGAGAGCACAAGCAGGAGGAGGGATAGAGGGACAAGCAGACTTCCCGCTGAGCAGGGAGCCTGAACCAGACGTGGGCCTCTATCCCAAAGCCCTGAGATCACAACCTGAGCTGAAGTCACACGCTTAAGCGACTGAGCCACCCAGGCGCCCCAGTCTTCATTTCTGTTGTGAAAGACCTCTAACTTTACTCTTGTAATCTTGGACATTTGCCTTGCCATAAAAAAAATGTTAGAATTTGCCTGTCAATTCTGTATTTGATGCCCCCCAAATCAGCTGGAATCTCTACTTGGGATTGCTTTGTAACTACACATCATTTGGGGAACAATTACTTCTTTACAACATTAAACCTTCAACGCATAAAACGCTGTATCATTTCATATATTTAAGTCTTCAATTATTCTCAGGAATGTTTTATGAATTTCAGAGTAAAAGTTATGCACATCAATCATAGATTTATTATGACATTGTAGATTTTTGTGATACTATCAGTGGTATTTCATTTTTAAATTTATTTCATTTACATGTATTTATTTAAATGTGTGTTTCTTGTTATTTTTAAATGTATTTGCTTATTGCTACTGTATAGTTGATTTTTACATTATACTTGGATCCAGTGACATTGTTAGATTTACATATGAATTATCATCTGCAGACTGTCCTCATTTCTCTGTACACAAATATTTTATAAGCAAATAATGACAGTTCTTTTTTTACCTTCCTATATCTTAGCATATTTTTTATTTTCTCTCTCTTTTTTCCTGTTTCCCTTTTATTCAATTTTTTAAATTTATTTTTTTAATTAGTTTGAGGGGTTGAATTTAATGATTCATCAGTTGTATATAACACCCAGCACTCATTCCATCAAATGCCTTCCTTAATGCCCATCACCCAGTTACCCCATTCCCTCCCCACCACCTCTCCAGCAGCCCTCAGTTTGTTCCCTGTAGTTAAGAGTCTCTTATGGTTTGCCCCGCTCTGTTTTAGTAAAATAATAAAATAAAATAAATAAAATTTTAAAAGATTGTTGTTTTCTTTAATATTGGATTTAATTTTCTTCCAGCTAGCAGAAATTGAGACATTTTGAGTCTGAGTTTCAGATTTTGTGAGTACTGGTCTATTTATAGTTGGCCCTTTCTACCAAAGAAAAGCCAGACAGAGTCTGGACAGAAAGCCGAGGGTGTTTACAAAGCCCCTCCTCTTTCAAGGGCTCTGAATTACAGTTTCTGCCACTCTAGTTCTATGCAGAAGCAAAAGCTTTTAACCTCTTAGCAGTCAACCTCTGACCCTTGAGCATCTTCGGATTTGGCCATGGCATCGAGGGAAAAGCTTGGAGAACACAAGTTGTGGGTGTGTCAGGGGCTGGGGGCGTCCTCCTCCACTGAGAAGAAAAGCACTGCACAGAAGAAACAGGAGAAGATGCTTGTGCGAGCAGGCTTGTTTTGAGCTGGTGAAAAGCAAGGCTGTTCTACGCAGTACTATATTCTCAACAAAGGAAGGGGCATCATCAGCTGAGATCGGGAGGCCCATGTGGACAGCAGATGAAGTGAGAGTTCAAGAGAGCTTGCACAGAAAGAGAGAGGTTCAGAACCAGAGATCTTCAAAAGTGGGAAAATGCACTTAATAGAAAAAGCTGGTGAATTGCCAAGCAAATTATATAATTTTTCTGTAAGGCAATTCTCTCACCTGTTTTACTTATCCAGACCATCTTGCAGGATTGATGCAGGCTCTTAAGAATGAATAACTACAAATAGTCTTTAAAGACTACAGAGTGTTATAAAAATGCTAAGGCACAAATAAACATAGGGATCAGTGCAGGAGGAAGTGGGGGTGGGGAAAGTCAAGGGAAATAGAGGAGGGAAGAATGGTCAAATCTTTAAAATTGGCCTTGGGAGACCTAGGGAGACCTGGCCAAACATCTGTGTCTTGGAAGAAACCACAAGCCTGTGTTTAGTGGGGATGAAGAGGGATGGGGTCACTTACTGAGGGGGTCAAATCAGAGTGTCCTGCTAGTGTACCAGGAAAGGTTTTGAACCCTAAACACAGGTGCAGTTTTAGAAGACTGTCTGTTATCATCTATTTATCCGAGCATCGGAGCATTCTGCATCTCTGAAGCAAACACAAGATGGAAAAACAAGAGTTAAGATTCATTATTGTTATTATTGTTATTGTATATTTTAATAAATGCAGACTCTCAACCTACTGTCCCCAAAGGGGTTCCGCAATCACGAGGCATTCAGCCAAACCATCATGTATTATGCATAAGCCTGCTTTGTTTACTTTAAAAGATATTTAAGAGCTGTTCCAACTGCGTACTGCACCCAATCTCGATAGCATCTGCGAGCATTCATTTCTACTTGGGTAACCCTTTCCATCTTGAAAGCTTAAGACATATGGTTTTTACCCTCACTAGGCTTCTTTGATTCCTGTGCTCTCACTGTGATATGTCATGATCAAAAAGGTTAACAACCGGTAGTCACGTTGACTGTTGAATACCAACCTTGTATGGAGCTCCCTGTACATAGCTCTGCTATTGTACAAATCACCGTGGGCCTGTTGCTCCAAGAAGTTGCTGTGCTTCTTGAGGATAGAACTTGTAAATGGAGCCATGGAAGGATTCAGAATTTTCTGGAAGATACTAGTTATGTCCCAGGTATCCAGGCAGTTAGGATTAGTTAGTGCTTTCAGCAGTATGTGTTTGAGGAAAATTTGATTAACTGACTATCTCATCCACTGGCAATACGTGAACTAGCATTTGTTCAAATAGTATTATTAAGCACCTACAATCTGCAATGCTTTGTGTGTCTGTTAAACTTCTATGAAGTCAATGGAGAATGGAGTTTTACTCTTCCCCGTCAGTGATTTTTAATTAATAATAATAAAAAAAACCAGACCATATACACATAACGCAGTTTTAAGAATAAAAGCTCACATTGTATAGAATTTAATAGTTTACAAAGAACTTCAACCACAGAGAAGCCTCATAAAATTCTAATAGTAGGTTAAAACGATTTTATAATCTCTATTTTAAGGGCATTGAGAAACTGAGTTTCACAGAAGCACCTACTAATAAATGGCAGGGTGAGAGCTTGAGTTTCATGTGAACGATCCCACACCCCTGGATCTGGGCAGTGGGGAGGCCCAGTCAGCGCACAGCGGAAACAGCAGTGCAAAGACCTGCTTGTGGGATTGCACACGGTGTAACCGAGCAACTATAATTCAGTGCAGCTGGAAGAAATGCATCCTTGTAAAGTGAGTTTGGGCCTGAACAGAGAAAGGGGAAGCAGAGATGGTGGAGAGGATATTCTAATCCAGAATCATGGGAGCCTGAGCTCTCAGTCAGGACTCAGTGTGACCTAGTCTATGGACAGCCCAGGGCTCCACCCAACTGAAGCAGAGATCTGAGGCCGGGGTCCAGTCGAGACAAACAGGCAAGAAAATAGGGTTGAGTGGAGATGAGCGGATACTGGAACCACTGCTGGATTTAATTAGGAGATTGACATCGCCAGAAGCATTTTAATTTTGCTCACCGAATGGCTTATTTCATTTAAAAATTTAGTAAAAGAGTGGTTGAGTTTATGGTGTTTTACACAGATGATGATGTATTCTTTTTATAAAGTTTTAAAAAATCTCTTTAATCGTCACCTTAATAGAGCTGTAATTTTACTCAAAGCAAAGAAAATTGAACCCTTATCTCTCTATATATTTAGATTAGAAGGATGCAGCTGGGCTTTAAAATTGGCCCCATGCATTTTTCCCTTCCATAATTTGGCAAAACTGTAGCAACCTACTCTCTCACATTGGCCTCTTTCCTTGTTTTAACACAAAGGAAGTGTTCACATTTCTTCCAAAGGGCTTATTCACAATTATGCAGCCCTTTCTGGAAGCTTCCTACAGAAAGTCACACAAAGCGATGCAGGCACCCCGTTTGTCTGGGTTCCTGCCGAGAAGCAGCAATGTAATGAAAACAAGGAAGCCAGACCACATCGTGAGTAAGATTTTAATGTGTGAGCCGGCATACTAACATGTTAACCACGCTGCTCATATCATTCACATTAACGAAAATGCAGTTAGTCTGACATACCAAATGCGCTTAATTTTAAAAGCACTTCTCATTCACACACCAACCAGATTATCTGCTATTTTTTTTTTTTTTATTTTATCTCTCTTCTCTTGTTTTTCTTGAACCTAAGGAGACGGGTCAGAGAAAAATATGCTTCCTGTCTTTCTACTGTAAAAAAAAGGGAGAATTTTTGCAAATGGCAATGAAATATCATATTTCCACTCTGAGATTTAACGTTATTCAGAGGAATGTAAATGAGACTAGCAATGAAGCATGAAGTATTTCGTTTCCTGTTACAGCCGTGTTCACTCTCTTTTATTGTTTTGGTAACTTCCTGTGAGAAGTTGCAGTCAGAAGATGAGTTCATCCCCTTGAGATTTGCTGGCTGTTTGCTTTAATATATTTTAATAATTATGTAATTAGTTCATCATCTCTCCCACATTCAGTATTTCCCTCCTAGCTACTTGCTTTGTTTACTGTAGGGACTTTTTGAGGTTCTGTGTACAGAATTAGTAAGTGGTGTAATTTATCTCTTCTCTGTTCACGAAGAGTCCTTCAGACCTGAAACACCTTTATCCGCTATCAAATCTGGGCCACTCTGACCATGATGTGGTTCTTAGTAGTTACTGATTCCAGGAATCCATTTTAAAAACACAGTTCACTCTTTATGCTGTTACATTTTGATTTCTTAACCTACAGATTTTGTATTTAGAAACCATTTCTAAAGAAACTTCCAGTCAAGAGTGTTAAATTACTAATCAATATATCATGATATGTAAAATAGGGAACAGGACAGACTCAGAACAGAAAAAACAAGAGGGTGGTACCAACAGTTTTCTTGATGGAAAAATGACAAAAGTAAACAAAAAGTTCTAAAATTTTGAACAACAATGGATAGCAATCTGACCCCCAACTCCTGCTTTGTTGGTGGGTAGGTGTTGAGAAGCTAAGCAGGAATGGACATCTGTAGAAAGCCAGAGGCCCGCTAGTGAGTGAGCCACTCGGACTGGTTCAAACAGAAGGATGGGGAGGCTGGTAGATACTTCCTTTGAATGAGCATCTCAACAGATAGAAACAATTTCCCACTCCTAAGAAAGCAGGAGCCCCTTAGCCAATGTGCCCAGCATTGAGACTGTAAGCAATAAGATTAGGTTAAGGGTGAATAATAAAATCTACAAAAAAAAAAAAACCACCCCAAAACCATAGTTCAAAAAATGCATGTAGATAGGTAGATTGACGAGACTTCCTCCAAATCTGGGAAGTCAAACTAAGGAAGTACCAAGTGGTATAAATTCAATTGAAATAGGTTTCAGGTTAATTAAAAGAGCTCTGAAACAATCAAAACTATTCTAGAAAGGTAATATACTGCCTCAACAAGCAACACACTTTTATGAATTGAAATGTTCAAATATAATATATCATTTGCTGGGCTCGTTTCAAGACAGACTCAGACATCAGCTATATGATTACACGAAATTACCTAAAAGTTCCATTTAATACGTATTCCATGGTTCGAAGCTTCTTCGTTTTTAAATTTATTTGTTAGCTCTTAAAACGGAGACTATCCTTGCTATTTGTACAAGATGAAAGGATGGTCTCTAATTTCACTTCAATGTTGATAAAATAGGAGGAAGGGTGTCTACAATCAAGACAGAACCAAGACAGAAACAATAAATAAACAAGGCAATTAAATAAGAAAGGCACGTAAAAATCCTGGGGCAATGACTGAACCTCATTATTGTTTCCACATTAATTTAATTATGAACTCCCGCAGATAATTCTAAACTTCCTAAGGTAGGTAAAGAGGAAAAATACCAACTCACAGACATTTGTATTTTCATTTCTGTTCAGTCTTACATATTGTTTTATTTTCTTTCAGGCTTTCTTTTTGACCTGTGGCTTATTTAAAAATGTATATGTAATTTCCAAGTGTTTGGGGGTTTTCATGTTGTCTTTCTATTATTGATTTCTAGTTTGATTCCATTATGGTCAGAGAACATACTCTGCGTGACTTAATTTCTTTTAAATGTGTTAAGGTTTGTTTAATAAACCAGAATATGATCAATCTTGGTGAATATTCCACACGTGCTTTAAAAGAATGTGTTTTCTGCTGTTGTCGGGTGGGACGTTCAATAAAACTCAATTAGATTCTGTTGATTGATGGTTAGTTACAGACTATTGAAAAGTTCCTCCTTAGAACATTCATTATACTCTATATCTTGGGAAAACACTTTAGATAATAACCACTATTTAAATTTTGTTTAAAATGCTAGATATGTTACATTCTATATATAAATCTGATATGGTCTTAATTATAGTGTGGGTTCCCACACTGGTTTCCCTCAGAACACTGTTCCAAAGGATTTTAGTAATTGCTTAAAGAATTCCATTGCTGTGAACAAAACGGTAAAATAATTGTAGAATTGGGCAATGCTAATACATTTCTTTACTACAGTAGCTATTCAGAACGATTAATATGGTAACGTTAACATGAATATGAAGAGGTCCACCAATGGCTGTGTGTCTGCTTGTGTGGTGGTCGCCGTAAGTCAGGAATTTACCTCACTTTAGAAGAAGTGTTCCCTAATGATGTACTGTATGGTGACTAACATAACATAATAAAAAATTAAAAAAAAAAAAGAAGTGTTCCCTTATGTCCAGTCTAACAAGGACCCGGAAATGGTGTCAGTGGGCAGCGTCCTTGATGTTTTCTGAGGGGATGTGGGAGAGGATCTTGAAGGGCACACAGATGATGAGGATGTCATGCTGTGTGAAGCATGCGGCGTATTTCTTCCTGTCACTGTTCCTTGATAAGAGCGTGGCATGTGAAGTTTCTGTGATTGCTGCTTCATGCTGGATCCCTTCTTGGAGCAGTGCAGAGGCCCAGCTTCTGTGAGGAATGTCTTGCTGGTATCAGCCTCTGGCTTCTAGATGGCTTTCTCCTGTCCTCCTTCCAGAGGGTTTCCTTCCTTTGCCTATTTGCAGAAGGTCAAGAGCCAAACAGTACGTTACATGCTTCTTTCCTTCCCCTCTGCACCTACCCCCCCCCGCCCCACCCTTTTCTGCCTCAGGTCTGAGAAATGAGAGGTGAGGAAAGGAATACAGATATTCCTGGGGTTGAAGAGAGTGACTGTTGCCTCCCAGAGACCTAGACTGTGGAAAGGTTTCTGCATTTTGAATGCATCTGATGCATTTCACAGTGTAGTGGCCAGAAATTGCCACAGAAGTACCTCCTGAAAGTATCTCCAAGCCCAGTGGCGGATATGGGTAAGCACGTCTCATGTTCCTGAACACGCTGACAAGGGTCATTTGGCTGATGGTAGAAGTGCTTGGCTGGCTAGCCCTGCTTCAGGTTGCTGGTTTCCCACACTTGGTTCCTGCTGTAGCTGGCTCAGGTGTTCTCCCCCAGGTGTTGTTACTGGGCCAGGGCTGGAAATGCATCAGCTCCCCGGAAGAGGTTTTCCCCATTTAAATCACTGCAGCCCGAGAGCAAAGCCATATTGCACAGCATCTGAGGGCCTCTGCTCACATCACATTTACTAGCATTCCACTGGCCAAAGCAAGTGACGTAGCTGAGCACCACATCACGTGATGAAGGAGCATCTTCTGTTCTTGCTGATGGGTATGGGGAGAAGGCCGTGAGTATCTGCTGAACAGTAATGCAAGCTACTACATAAATCCAGAGCCTCCCTCTCTTTTTAATACACTTCAAATCTAGCTTTTCTTCTCAGCTCAAACTATTTGGGGAACCAAAGGGAAGAAGATATTATAATTAAATAGAAAAAAGAAAGGGAATCATGTAATGTTTCCTCAGGATGAATATTGAATTCAAGCAGAGACAACAAATTCAAGGTAAATGATGGATGAAATAACTATACTTGGGTAGAGAACTAGGGCAAGGACAATGCTCTTCCGAGGTCAGAAAACAGGAGAGAGTGCCTAACCTGTTTCTCCTTTGGTTTCCCTTATCTTTTACTCCATGGACTAGATTACACTAGTTGCACAACAGGAAAGCAGAAGGGATATAGCCACAGAGATGCCTCTGTGTGACACTCGTATGTGCCTAGCCAGCTCTTCTCTGGCATGCGATTGGACTGACTTAGCTGTTTTGGGGTTTTTTTTGGGGGGGAGGTACCTCTAGTTTATTTCTTAAGCTGGAATTTGTTCCTTGTGCATTCAATATTTGATTGGATTTACTGCCTGAGGAAAATAGGTTATAAAAATAACACCTAGATTGTAACATTTTTAAATTATGGAAAGTGGTTAATTTTTTCCCATAAAAAGTAATATATGAATTGATCCACATGGATGATTGAGCCCATGAATTTGCAAGTCTTTCCTGTATATAGTATCTAGAAATGGGTAGATGGGCATTTTTTAGCAAGATAAATCTAAAATAACAAGGAAACAAAGTGCCACTAGTGGGCACAAAATACTAAGTAATTTCTGAAAGGTAAAGTTCCCTATGACTTTCTGTCGTATAAATTGTTGATGAGCTTGTCTTTGCATGTAAGTTAGGTAATTAAGAACACATATTAAAAAATGAAAACTAGATCAATACAGATCACTAGAAAAATACTTAGCAAATACAGAAAAAGAAAGAAGAAATCATATTCTAAATATTTCCACTGTTGACAAAAGATATTATAAATATTTTGGTATAATTCCTTATTATTTGCAATTTTATATTTTCTGATATAAAGCAGAGAGTTTTTTTCCTTTTTTTTTTAAACATTTCTTCAGCTTACTGTTCTCATTACTATATTTGTGACTATTATTTGCTCAACACTATTTGGCATGTCCTTTCCTACACTCCATGCCTATTCCAAATTTTACCTGTTAAAATTTTATATTTAAGAGCTAACTTATGGTTATACTGAATCCAGAGTCTTTTTTACAAACCAACCTATAATAATAGATTTGTCAGCAATTAATCAATGTACCAGTTATCTTGTTATTCAGTTATATCCTCTCTTGTGAAGTTTTGGGTATGCAGTGTGTGTGTGTGTGTGTGTGTGTATGTGTGTATGTGTGTGCCTGTTCTCTTCAAACAGAAAACTCTTTGAAAGCAAGTTTTTTGTGTTTTTTTTTTAATTGTAGCATCTAGGAGGTACATAATGGACCATTACTTTTTGTTTGTTTGTTTAAGTTTCTGTTTATTTAGAGGGAGAGAGAGAGGGAGTGGGGAAAGGGGCAGAGGGAGAGGGAGAGAGAATCTCAAGCAGACTCCACACTGAGCTGGAGCCTGAGGCGAGGTGGGGCTTGATCTCATGACCCTGAGATCACTACCTGAGCCAAAAACAAAAGTTGGATGCTTAACTGACTGAGCCACCCAGGTGCCCCCATAATGGACCATTCTTGATGAAAGCATGAAAAGAAGGGAGGGAGGAAGAAATAAGGAAAAGAAAAATGGAGGGAGAGAGGTTATTTAATACAGTAAGTCAGTCAACATGGATGGTCTAAGGGTAGTGCTGTCAAAAAGTATTTGGGGAATATTTTCAAGGTAAGTCCTCCCACCCCACCCTGAATCATGGTGTAGGTAGAGTCATGCATTTGAAAACAGCTCCAGAGGTTACTTTCGGTAGTCACTTATATCTCTTTCAATCTTTCCTGCCCCTCTATTGAGGACCGTTTTTTTAAATGTGATAGTCATACAAAGGAACACTTGATGTATAGTGACTGAAAAATACCCTAAGGAGACAGGATGCATTATTCTTTCCCACTCCACTAGAAAAAACAAACAAACAAACAACTCTAAGTGTGCTAATTGCCAACAGGACTGTTACCAACCAACTTAGGTTTTGGGATCATTTAAAGTATCTTTTTCTGTCCAAAATAAAATCACATGAAAAATCAATGATAAAAGTGATCTAGATGATCTATAAATACTTGGAAACTGTACAACACAATTCTAAATAGCACATAAGGAATTTAAAAAATATTTAGAATGAAAATGAAAACATATTCTTTTTTTTTTTTATTTTAAAGATCCTATTTATTTATTTGACAGAGAGAGAGACAGCCAGCGAGAGAGGGAACATAAGCAGACGGAGTGAGAGAGGAAGAAGCAAGCTCCTGGTAGAGCAGGGAGCCTGATGCAGGGCTGGATCCCAGGTCCCTGGGATCATAACATGAGCCAAAGACAGACAACCAACTGAGTCACCTAGGTGCCCCAATATATTATAATTCTTTTAATGTCTGTAGTGAATCTTTTATTTCTAATATTTTCATTTTAGTTATCTCTTTTTTTATGATGTTATGACCAGTTTGGAGTTTATCAATGTTGCTGATCTTTCCAAAGAACCAACTTTTGGCTATGATAACTTTCTCTCTTGTTTTTCTGTTTCCTATGTCTTTGGGTTCTGTTCTCATCTTCATTATTTTCTTCTTTCTATTCAGATAAATTTCTTTTTTCTGGTTACATTAAGTTTTCTGTGTTCTTCTATTTCTAACTTCTAAAGGTAGAAATTTAGATCATAGAAATTAGGCTTTTATTTTTCTCAAATATATGTATTAATGGTCTACATTTCTCCATAAGGACTTTAATTACGTTCCATAGTTGTGATATATTGTATTTTCATTTTCATTATTATTCTAGAGTATTTCATAATTTCTTTTTAATCCATGTATTATTTAGAAGTATGTCACTTAATTTCCAAATATTTCCTATTTTTATTGATTTCTCACCAACTTACATCAGTGAGAGAACATACTGTGTATGACAGAAATCTATTTAATTTATTAAGACATACTTTATGGCCAAGAATATGATCTATCTTGGTAAATATGCCATATGCACTTGAAAAAAATGTATATTATTGAGTTGTTAGGGGCAGTGTTCTAAAAATAACAGTTAATTCAATATGTTGATAATATCGTTTAAATTATATATGCATTTACTGTTTATTTTGTCTAGTTTTCTACTAATTTCTGAGTTAGGGAAAAGATTAACTTTTCACTGGATAATATTTATAATCTATGACTATGTAATTATATTTACTTACATCTTGTTACATATTTCATAACACACATATATAGTTATTATATGTAATTTAGGTAATGTTCAAGACAGAATTATTAAAAATTTTTAAAAATTTTCTCAGTTATATAATCATTTTGGAAACTATAGCTGGTTAGTCATGTGATCAGAGATTCCAACAGATGGGTGGTAGCTTTCTCAATTCCAGGCTCTCTCTATTAAGAAAGTATCTACCTACGTAAGACGACAGATCAAAACCAAATCCAACCAATGATAACAAAGCTATTCTTTATTAATTTCCACTTCAAATGAATAAGTTTACATGTTTTTTCCCCTCTAAGTTTATTTTTTAATTTCTTTTAAAGATTTTATTTATCTATTTGAAAGAGAGAGTGCAGAGTGGGGGTAGAGGCAGAGGCAGAGGGAGAAGCAGACTCCCTGCTCAACGAGGGCCATGATCCTGGGATCATGAACTGAGCCAAAGGCAGACACTTAACTGACTGAGCCACCCAAGTGTCCCCCTTTCCCCTAAGTTTACATGCTTTTTAACAACAAATATCCCATACTGAAGGTCTTCATTGTAGCTCAAATATAACTACTATTACGTGCATTACTCAAGATCTTTTCTTTATTCCTTAACAACTCAAATCCAGAACACTCTGGATATATTTTAGGTGAACTGATGGTTGCTGAGCCATGTAAAGTGTTATACTTTATTATTAATATGTGCTAGAAAATAAAAATAATGTTTTCCTATGACAACATAACATTTCATCTCCTTAATGACATTTATTTATATTAATTAATTAAATAATTTATAAAAATGACAATTTAGGAGAGCATTCTAATGTTCTCTTTTTATTTCTTTTTTACTTCTGATGGTAGAGGTAAAATGTTGATTTGAAAATTCTGTGCACAATTCTGCTTTTGTTTTAGCTTTATTGTATCATTGTTATATAGTATATGTGTTTATTTGTGTCTCTCTGGCAATGATATAGCTCAGAAGTGCTTGGCCTCTGGGTAAGAAAAAACTATTGCATTAGCCTTGGCTATAAATTGGTACCACTGGGATGGACAACTTAAATTATTATATTATTTTTCACAAGATGCCATGTTCTGAAATACTTCCCATTCATCAACCTAATAGCTCCGTGGGAATCTTCTGCAGTCTTTATTGTCTGGGTCAGTTAGCTCTGGAGGGTAGAATGGTGATTATGAGGCCAGGGTTGTGGTTTTAGTCCTTGTATGGGCCAGTTAGCTTCTCAGTTAGAAAAACCCTGTGCACAGCTACCACCTGCACCTCTAACCTTGCATTCCTGTAGTCCCACATTAAGGGTTATAAATGTGATATGTCACGGGAATGTAGATGACACAATGTAATTCATCATTACTATTAGGGAAAAAAATCAAGGTAAATATTCCTTTGACCAGGTATTTTCTTCATTTGCAAGTGGGGAAGCATGTACATTGATTTGAAGCTATATATGCTTGCATTTAAATGAACTTCACTGGAATAAATACAAAGCCAATAGCTTTTTGAATCTGAAATATTGAAGGATAAAGCAGGTCAATACTTGAACTTTGGAATCCTCTTAAAACTCACAATATGGCATATCCAAAGCTCCCAGAGATGCATTTCTGAGATGCTTAAAAATTCCTTTTGTCTAATTTGAAATTATTTTTTTCCAGTCTTCCATGATTATCACATTTGTTTTTTCATCTAGCTGTATTTGTGATCTAGTCTTGTTCGGGTTGACAACCCAGTTTTTATCCATCTAGATGACTGAGTCCCAGTGTATCCTAAAGTCAATATTCTTCTCTCTACTAATCGTACTTTTGCTGCAACGATCCATGCTCTGGAGCATTCTCCTTGCCTGCACTCCCTTTTGACTCCATTTTTAAGGGAAAGAGATTGGGTTCTTAACTCAACATCTTTCTCCATCCATTCAGTCAAGAATATTTGCTGACTATAAGCTTTTATCAAAGTGATGTATGAGATAAAGAAAATATGATGAACTGCTTTAAGAAACTTACCATGCAGGTATAGGACAAAAGAAGTGAGCATACTTAATTTCAATTCAAGAAAGACCATGGGTCATGACCAATGGGTATGGAAAAGATATAAGCAGTGCTGTAGGAATCCTTCAACTATTGAACTGAGCTAAATGTTGAGTTCACTGCTTTGAAGTTGATTCTCCTTGATATACTTACTAGAAAGAAATGAAAGTTGGCGGACAATATAATTTACATTTAATTTTTCCATGCCACTTTGAGCTATGTGACCTAAAGCAAGTTGCTTAATTTCCCTGAACTTCAATTCCCTACCCATAAATGAAGTATGATAATATATTTTGAAGAGTTTTCATGAGAATTAACAATAATGTATATGAAAATAAGTACACTTTTCTCTTGCACAAGTGATGTTCAGAAAATGCTAAATAAATAAATACATAGGCAGATGGATAAATAAATAGATTATGACTTGCTTCTAATGCAAATTTTGTACTTACTTAAAAGAGTAACACAAAGGTAAGATTATTACACCTTTTACATATTCTCTTAAAGTATTTATTATCTGGTATTCCACCTCCTAATTAACTTAATTTAGGTCTTCCCCACCTCATGAACGGACTGGAGGAATAACAGCTGGGCATTCCTGCCTCTGCAACTCTCTTCAATTCTTTCAATTCACCTTGAGTATAATTCTCATACAAACCTTGTATCACCCATCTGTTTTAAAATCATCAAAGACTTATTACAGTATCAGAAGTTTAATTTTCTTATCATTACACCCTGCTAGTCCTCTTTTTACAAAGCAAAGCAAACTAAAAAGTGACCAAACACCCACTTATTTGCAATATTTTCTTAATAAATGTTCTCCATAGCACATGTACATGGAGTCAAACCACCAGTATTTGTAAATTTTGTCATCCGAATTTTTTTCAGCATTATTGATATAATTGACCTGTAACATTGTGTAGTTTGAGGTGCACATACTAATGATTTTATTTATTATTTTAAAGATTTATTTACTTATTTTAGAGAGAGAGTGGAGGGGAGAGGCAGAGAGAAAGAGAGAGAGAGAAACTCAAACACACTCAGTGCTGAGCCTGATGCAGGGCTTGATTTCCAGACCCTGAGATCATGACCTGAGCTGAAACCAAGAGTCAGACACTCAACTGATGGCCATCCAGGTGCCCCAGTAATGTATGTGTATATATTGCAAAATGATTACCACATTAAGGTTAGTTAACACACACATCATCTCATATAGTTGTAATTATTTTTGGTAAACTATTATAATCTACTCTTAGCAACTTTCAAGTATGCAATACATTACTGTTAACTATAGTCACCACACTGTACATTGCATTCCCAGACCTTATTTGTCTTATAACTAGAAATTTGTATCTTTTGACCACTTTCCCCCATTTCCCCCATGGGTGGAAACCACCAATCTACTCTCTATTTCTATGAATTTAGATTCCACATGTAAGTGAGTTCATTCAGTATGTATTTTTCTCTTAGTTCTTGTAGCATAATGCATGTTGTTATAAATGGTAGGATTTCCTTCACTTTATGGGTGAATAATATTACATTATGTGTATATATACACATATATACATACATATATAAATACAAATGTATATACATAATTATATTTTCTTTATCCATTTATCTGTTTGATGAACTTTTAGCATTTGAGTTGTTTCCATGTCCTGGCTATTGTAAATAATGTTGCAGTGAACTTGAGTGTGTGGCTATTTCTTTAAGATAGTGATTCCATTTCATTGGAAGATATATACACAGTGAAATTGCTGGATTATATGGTAGCCCTATTTTTAATTTTTTAAATTATTAAAAATTTATTAGGGGAACTCTGTGCTGTTTTCCATAATGGCTATACCAATTTACATTTCACCAACAGATTACAAGGGTTGGCTTTTCTCCACATTCTCGCCATCACTTACTATTTCTTGTCTTCTTCATTAGAGACATTCTGACAGGTCTAGGGTGATACTTCATTATGCTTTTGATTTGCATTTCCTCGATAATTAGTGATATCAAGAACCTTTCATGTATCTATTGGCCATTTGAATATCTTCTTTGAATAAATGTCTATTTAGGTCCTATGCTCATTTTTTAATTGGATTTGTTTTCTCTTGGGTTGTATGAATTTCTTACAAATTTGGATATTAACCCTTTATCAGATATGTGGTTTGTAAATATTACCCTCCATTCCATAGGTTACCTTTTTATTTCATTGATCATTTCTTTTGCTGTGCAGAAGATTTTTAGTTAGGATGTACTGTATGGTGATTAACACAATATAATAAAATAAAATTAAAAAAAAATAAATAAAAATAAAAATAAAAATAAATACAAAAAAAAAAAAGAAGATTTTTAGTTTGATGTAGTCCACTTGCTAATTTTTGCTTTTGTTGCTTGTTCTTGGGGTGTCCTTTTCATAAAATCATTGCCAAGAAATAATGCCAAGGAAATTCTCCCTATACTTTTTTCTAGGAGTACAATGGTTTCATTTCCTATATTTAGGTATTTAATCCTTTTGGAGTTAATTTTTTTTTGAGTGGTGTTAGATATGGGTTCAGGTTTATTCCTTTGCATGTGAATATCCAGTTTTCTCAGAACCATTTATTAAAGAGAAGATCTTTTCCCCATTGAGTGTTCTTGGCTCTCTTGTCAAATATTTGATTGTTTAGGAATGGTTTATTTTTGGTCTCTAGATTCTGTTCCATTAATCTATGTGTCTACTTTTTTTTTTAAAGATTTTATTTATTTGAGAGAGAGAAAGAGAGAGATAGAGAGGAAGAGCATGAGTGGAGGGCAGGGAGAGGGAGAGGAAGAAGCAGGCTCCCTGCTAAGCAGGGAGCCCGATGCAGGGCGGGATCCTAGGACCCTGGGATCATGACCTGAGCCAAAGACAGTTGCTTAACCAGTTGAGCTACCCAGGCACCCCATGTGTCTACTTTTATGCCAATATCATACTGTTTTCATGACTATAGCTTAACTATATAATTTAAAATCAGGAGGTGCAATGCCTTCATCTTTGTTCTTATCTCTCAGAATTGCTTTTACTATCTGGGTCCTTTCTGGTTCTATACAAATTTTGGAATTATTTTTTTCTATTTTTGTAAAAAGAAACCCACTGAAATCTCGATAGAAAGAATTGAATCTATAAGATTACATTGGGTGGGACGAACATTTTAACATTAATTCTTCCAAACAACGAACACAGAATATCTTTCCATTTATATCTGTTTTCTTCGACTTCTTTCATCAATGCCTTCTAGTTTTAATTGTACAGATATTTCCCCTCTTTTTGTTTAATTTATTTCCAAGTATTTTTTTCACACTATTGTAAATGAGATTGTTTTCTTTATTTCTTTTTAAGAAAATTCATGTTTAGTGTATGAAAACACAACTGATTTTCATATGTTGATATTATATTCTACAACTTTCTGAATGTGTTTATTGATTCTAACAGTTTTTTGTTTTGTTTAGTTTAGTTTTGTTTTGTTTTGTTTTGTTTTGATGGAGTCCCTGGATTTTCTATATAAGATCATGTCATCTGCAAACAAAGACACTTGTACTTATTTCTTTCTAATTTAGATGCCTTTTATTTGTTTTTCTTACCTGATTGCTTTGGCTAAGACTTCCAGTGCTACGTTGACTAGGGTGGTGAGAGTGAGCACCTTTGTATTATTTCTGATTTTATAGGAAAAGTTTTTAACTTTTTGCCATTGAGTATAATGTTATCTGTGGGTTTGTCATATATGGCCTTTATTAGATTGAAGGGACTGTAGCTGGGGACAATTTATGTCCCCCTTTTGATAGCATCACTCCCAAGAATGTGTTTCTATCATTTGCTGAAGTCTACCAATATTCCTTTCCACACATGAAAAATCTATTTTTTCTTTCTTTTTGTTAAAAACAATTAAGATGGAATCTATTTTCCTTTAGTCTTACTTTATTCCAACAACATATTTTGATTTCACATATATAACTGTATTTCTGCTGTGGGGGTTTAAAAAGTTGAAAGGATAGCTGTTTGTTTTGACACAGTTTTTCCTCAGGACATTTTCAACACTTAAATTCAGATCATGAAGATATTTTTAAATGCCATTTTAAGAAGACAGTAAGGTGGCAGATGCAACATTTGGTTTGTACACTTTTCAGTTTGTTTATGCAACACTGTAACTTGCATAGGAGAGCACCAGACGATTGCTGAGCAATGTGGAGGGACATTAGGAAGAGCAAACACATCATAGTTGATGGAGCTGTGTCTCTGTGTCCCTGTGTGCTTTTCTGAATGCCACTTAGATCTATTTGGTCCCTTAAAAAAAAAAAAAAAAGAAATGCATCTATTTTGTTCACTTTCTTCTTCATGCTGCATGTTGTTTTGACCTCTGCTGACACCTACATACATCTTGGTTCTCTGTCATAGTCACTGTACTTTGGTGCATAATTATTAAGGGCACATAAAGAACAAACCTTGGAAAGGTGATCAAAGTTGGACATATTTTCATGGAAAAGAAATATGTATTAATTTGAATGGACCTAACTATCTATCATCTATCTATCATCTATCTATCTATCTATCTATCTATCTATCTATCTATCTATCTATCTATCATCTATCAATCATCTATCCATTTAAAGAATAATATGCCACTAACAAGTCAGGCTTCTTTCCAAAATGCTTAACTTGTTCAACATTCAAAAATTAAGTAATATAATCCATGATATTAACAGTCTAGAGAAAAAAATCCCACATGATTATATTAGTAAATACAGAAAAAGCAAATTATCCCCATTCTTAAAGCTTCTGATTGCTCTTAGAATAAAGAATACATTCTGTTAAGTGTCCTGCAAGTCTGTGTTTGAATTATCTTCCTATAGTCTCTCTGGCACTACTCTCCCCTACCTGTCATACCAGTCATGCTGGCTTTCTTGGGGTACATGGAATATACTAAGCTCTTTTGTACCTCAGGTTATTCTCAAAATTCTTTTTTGCTTTGAAAGTTCTTCTCCACCTTTTTGCTTCTTCCTTTCTCTAGATTTATTTGTGTATAATTTAATCAGGGAGACTTTCCTGGAAAGGCCAATTTAAGTGAATTCTCACTCTGTTACAACTCTTCATTTGAATTCATATTTATGACTGTATTCACACAATAATTTGAAGTTTATATACACATTGTCTATGTTTACTTCTCTACCTCTGCCATCTAATTCATGATAGGTATTAGTAAATATTTATTGTCTGAATGACTGACAGAATGAGTTGCTTCATAATGACTTCAGCATTAGAATATTTTATTAACGGCTATGTCATCACGTATCTGGCAGAACAAACATTTGAGAGAAAGCACAGGCTAAAAGTACATAGAATTGAATTCAGCTTATTTTGCATTTAAACAGACCTGTTATTTTCATTTCAATGTTTATTAAATATTTTTATTAATTTTTGTTGTTTTTTTATAAAATGAACACTTACTGAGTTCCTGATATGTGCCAGGCACAAGGGACACAGTAGTAAATAATACGGATAAAATTTTCCAAATCTCTGAAACATAGAGGCTTATGGGTCTTTTTGTTGTTTGCTTGCTTTACAAAAGAGAATACAATGAATGAAACAAATAACAGCCTATATTCTTCCTTCCCAGGTAACTCTAGGTAATATAACAAAGTACTGTTTTGTTAGTTACAATAGTTAAACCATTTAGAAAGGAATGAAATGAAAAGTGAAAGCATCAATCCTCTCGGCAATTTCGTTTATCTCCCTAAAGGTGACCACTGTTTTCATTTCTTTTGACTCTATGGAAATAAATGAAAAAAATATATGTATACAAATGCTCTGAGGAAAGGAATGATAGCTGTTCACTCCGATTTCCATTGAAATCATGTCATGTAAAATTTTCTACATTAGCATATAAATATCTACCTCAATTTTTTGGCAATACAACATTATGCCTAAACCATAATTAACATAACTAGCCTCCTATTGAGCAGCTCTAATTGTCTCTATTTTTCATTATAAAATCATTTTGAAAAATATGTAATATGTTATAATAAATATTTTATCAGTGAGGAATGTCATAGAATGGTACTTAGTTCATTCCAGAAGAAAAATAATAGATATTATAATATTAAATATTATTCTGATCCTCTGGCCATCCCATAAGAGTCCAGTAGTTCATTAACTACAACTTCCCTATGTATTAAAGGACCAGAAGGTCAGTTACAAGATAAGAGATGAGTAGTTACTGAATGACACTTGGAAAGTCATCAGTTTTTAACTATTTTCTCCTTCTTTGGAGTGCAGATAAAAGCGTTTCCATAAGAATGCCCCTTCAAAAAAAAAAAAAAGTCAGCCTTCCAAAAATATACATATATGTAGCAAAAATTTCCTGTCCTATGTTTTTTTTAAAGTGGTCTAGGACTAATGCAATTTCTTTTGACTTCTACGGTGGGCCAAGACTCAGAATTTTCCATCAGCACATCTCTGATGATATCTACACTTTTTATGGAGGTCAGTAGATACAAAGCATAGTAATGCCTTTGCTAAAGGTAGCATTCTGTGCTTTCAAGGAGCTGTGAGAAACCAAGACAGTCCAGGAAATTCATCACACATAAGCACATTGACAATGAAATGAGAGCATTCATCTGAAACAACCCACCAGATGCTTTCATGATATCCTGTCAATATGGTTCACTTCATTCTGTCAAAGCCTTTCTGACAGTACGGTTGTTTTATCTTGTAACTGTCAAAGATACTGTTGTATTGGCAGGCCCAGCAGGGATCATTTTTGAGTTTCTTTCCTTTTTTTCTCAAAGTCATATGATCACACAGATGCACAGAAGGACTGCAATCAATAAATCAGCATAAGATACTAACGAGGAAAACACAAGTATGAGTTAACCTATTTTGGTGTTTAAAAAAATGTGATGGGAGACAATGTACACACAAGAAATAGTTGGTTTGTTTCTAACAAATTGTTGCTGACTCGATTTAATCTCTGCTTTTTCATGGGGTTAGTGGTATGAGTTACATATTTTCTTTCTCCTTTTAAATAGAAACTTTGTGACTAAATGTATTGTGTTTGTTCCTTAAGCCTGCAGTATTTCTGACTGAACATCTCTCTATAAACGTTGAAGGTAATGTTCTCCAAAGCTGAAAACTTTCAAGTTCAAACATCAATTTGTGGACATAGCTGAACCAACCACAGGACCTACGCTGTGAAAGGAAAGGATCCAACAGACTAAAATATCAGTAAGACAGCAGTGCAACAGGATGTGACTTGAAACGGTTTTGGCTCAGAATATGTCAGAAAGTTTCTTTCTCAAAAATAAGATTCGCTCTCTCAAGAGTTAGATTTTTAGAAACTTTTTAATTTGAAATAGTTTACATTTAAAAGAAGTTGCAAAAAATAGAAGCATTCACATGTACCTCTCACCCAACTTCCCCCAGGAATAACATTGTACAAAACAATACTACATTTTTGAAAACAGAAATTTGATATTGTTTCAATGCTGAAATAGAGCCACATACTTCTTCCAGTCTACCCCTTGGCAGCTATGGAATTGTCTCCATCAATATGACTTTGTCATTTTAAGAATATTATAAAAAATAAGTGATGAAGTATATAAACCATTTTAACAGATTTACAGAGCTAGAATTCACATGTCATAAAGTCCACCCATTTAGAGTACATAATTCAGTGCATTTTAGTATATTCACAGGGTTGTGTAGCCATAAGTTAAAAATATTTTCAACTCAGAAAGAAACTCCATATCCATTAGCAGTCACTCTCTGTTCCCCCACCCCCAAAGGCTCACAGCATTAGACAACCAAGAATCTACTTTCTACTTTCTGTCCCTACAGATATTTCTACTCTACATATTTCGTATTGATGGAATCATACAATATGTGTTCTTTTGTGACTGACCTCTTGTTTAACATGCTGGCATCAAAGCCCACCCATATTATAACATGCTGGCATCAAAGCCCACCCATATTTTAACATGCTGCACAATTTTAGTCCTCGTTTCCTTCTAAATCATATCCCATTTGTATATATGCAAATATTCATTTAGTCTTTGTTATGAATAGTACAGCTATGAACAATTGTTTTCACATTTGTGTGAGGATGAATGTTGCCTGTTGAGTCATATGGTAAGTCTATATTATCATATGGGCAGACCACATACTGCTTAGTGGGTTTTGAAGAGAGATGTTTTTGTTCTCTTATTAAAAATACCCAGGAATGTAAATGCTGGGTCATATAGTATACATTTAACTCTGTAAGAAATTAGACTGTTTCCAGAGTGGCTATACTGATTTCACATTCTCACAAGCAATGCATAGAGATCCTGTGGCCCAATGTCCTTGTCAGAACTTTGTATTGTCAGTGTATAATTATTTTTAAATTTTAGCCGTTCTTAGAAAAGTGGGTGCTATCTCATTGTGTCTTTAATTTGCACGTCCCTAATACATAATGTTTCAGCATCTTTCAGGTGCATATTTGCTGTTCCATATTCTCTTCCCTCTTGTGTCTTTCAAGTTTTTTGCTCACATTCTGTGCCGTGTTCCTACTGTAACATTTAGAAAATTCTTCATGTGTTACGGAAATCAGTCCTTCGTCAGATTGTGATTTGCTGATATTTTCCCCCCAACCTTTTCACCCTCCTAACAAGGTCTTCCACAGGGCAGAAGATTTTAATTTTTATGAAGCCCAATTTAATGATTATGTTTTCAATGGTCTGTGCTCTTGGCGTCATGTCTAGGAACTGTGCCTAATCTTTGGTCCCAGTGATTTGCAAAGTTATAGTATGCATTTTACATTTTGATCTATAAGTCACCTTTTAAAATAACATGTGCGGTTTAATGGGTTTTTCTGTTTTGCCTTTGGATGTTCATTTGTTCCATCGTGATTATTTTATAAAGACTGTACTTCCCCGCTGAATTGCTTCTGTCACTCTGTCTGTTCCTAACTCTTAACGACGTTGACTTTTACCTGAGTCTTGTGATCCTGGAAACATCAAAGGTTAAGAAATCCCCCAGCCTTTGTGTCCTAGGAAGTTCGATGTTTCCCCTGAGGTCAGCCTAGTTTTTAGGATGACACCCAAGGGGGGGTGGTATACTAGCCTAGGTTGAGCAGGCCAAAGCCCAAGAGAATCTTAACCAATGTTTGGTTCATAAGTGTTTTGTTTCCATTGATTAATGAGGACGAACAGTTCAGCTAATCTTTGCAAGTTCGAGAACGGGAATTTGGAGTATCTCTTTCTAACCTTGCCAGAGGTAAGCAGGGCTATCTCCCTGAGACTTACCTGACTCGTATGGCAGAAGATGTTACCTCTAGCAAAGCCACTGCCACACTGTATATCATTAGAGATGTGTCAATAGCAAATTCTGAGTTTTAACCCAAATTGTTAGTCAAAAGAAATCTTCATTTCTCCTATGCTAGTTTAACAAAAGATACTGAACATATTTTTTCACTATACCCTTGCATATTATTGGGCTATTGCTTCTTTTTTTTTTTCTTTTGAAGGGAGGTTCCAATGGAAAAGCTTCAAAGAAAGAGAAACTATCTCCACTCCAAAAAAAAAAAAAGAAAGAAAGAAAAAAATTGATAAAAATCGATTACTTTCCATGTATGATTCAGTGACTATTTATTCCTTATCTTACTTACCTTCTGGTCCTTTAATATATAAGGAAGTCATAGTTACTGAACTATTGGGCTATGCTTATGGGATGGCCATAGGATCAGAATAATATTTAATGTTATCTATTATTTAATTATATCTATTATTTTTCTTCTGGAGTGAACTAAATATTCTATGACATTCTTCACTACTAAAATATTTGTTACAACATATTACATTTTTTTCAAAATAATTTTATATTAGACAATATACACAACTGGAGCTACTCCATAGCTAGTTATATTATGATATATCCATAATATTGCATTGCCACAAAAATGAGGTAGATACACATGTGCTGATATGGGAAATTTACATGCCATGGTTTCAGTGAAAAACAGAGGTGAATAACTGTCATCTCTTTTTCCTATAAGTAAACAAGAATATATGTTTTGTTTTCATTTTTTTCAGAAAGAAATACAAGGAAGAAAGACATATAGGCAGTATGTAAAGCAAGTAAGTGAGATTATCTACTGAGAAATAATGTTGTGGAAATGAAGAAAAGCTCAGCACCAGGCCAGATAGAGAATAAGACATCGGATAGTGAATTGGGCAAAGATCGACCCACAAGGGGAAGAGGAACATTGTGAACACATGGAATGTGTACTCATAATCCAAGATTTATGAGGTTTTCAAGGAGAACAGTCTGAGAGTTTCTAGAATCTGAGGGAATACGGTGTTCATTGGACTTAAGTGCAGAGAGATCACTAGAGTTGGGTCGATCTTTGCCCAATTCACTATCCGCCTCCTAGGGAATAAAACTTTCATGAATTGGAGGTAGATTCAGAGAGGAGGAATGGAAAGATCTGATTGTAAGAGAATATAACCTAGACTGGTAGGACAGGAGTTGGAGGGAGATGTAAAGTCAAGAAGGGGCTCATTTGCTTTAATGAAATGTTCCAGAATACAGTTGCACATTTAAGGGAAAGAAATCAGGAGAGAGAAAAAGAGGTTCATTAGATCAGACAGAAACTGAGTGCCTAAGTGGAAGAGACACATAGTTCTGTGGTAGACAGAATAATGTAGGCAGAAAATGGCTCCCCACAATATCCACATTCTAATCAAGAACTATGGATCTGTTACTCACATGACTGTGCTGAGGTAATCAAGTAAAGGGTCTTCGGGATGGGGAGATTATCCTGGTTTATCCAGGTAGATCCAATGTAGATCCAGGATCACAAAGGTCTTTAAAACTGAAAAAAAGAGGCAGGAATGACAGAGTCAGAGGAGAAGATAAAAAGGCAGAAGGAGAAGTTGAAGTGATGCTAGCTTTGAAGACAAAAGAGGCCAAGAGCCAGGGCATGGCAGGTGCCTGCGGAAGGTGGGATAAGAAAGGAAATGGATTGTCCCCTAGAGCCTCCAGAAAGAACGCAGCCCCGCCAACACCTTGGCAGTAGCTTCCTGAGACCCATTTTGGATTTCTGCCCATCCCAAATCATAAGTGAATGAATTCATGCTGTTCTAAGCTGCTGAATCTGTGTGATTTGTTTCAGCAGCAATAGGAAGCTAACACAGCTTTTATCTAGTCAATCTCCCTTAAAGATTGCACATCTGAAATGTGTTTGTGGTGGCAGGAGATTATTTTTATCGACTTATTGACTTATTTATTCATAAAGCCATCTCATTAAAAGTGTGGACTTGATTCTTCCTGGCAAAATTGCTTTTCCTAACATTTAAAGACAACATTTAATTATCTGTGTAATTAAAGTGTTTTGTAGTCAGGCCAACAATAGTCAGTATAAACTGGTACCTTTTCATGTCTCTAATATTGCAATTAAATATCACAAACAAATGTTATATTTATTCCCTTTCCTTTCCTTACCTCCCCAAATTAGTCATCAAAACAAAATCTCAAGAAATTCCTGACAACACAGAATTAAGGCCTATCAGGCATCATGGGTGATCTCTGGGCTTTAGTGTTCGGTGAGTCACTGTGTTTTATCCTTTTGGCTTACAGATAACATTGAGGAGACTCTTCCTAACAGCAAATAGCATACATACAAAAAGGAGCAATCCTGGTTTTCTCTGGTCTATAGCCTTTCCTGACACAGGTACGGAGAAAGAATATTCCCTTATTTGAGTCTCCACATACTGTATACCTACCACTGTTATAGAAATTTTATAACATTTAAGTTATTAATTTACATTATTTTTATGAGAAAAGTGAATTAAGGGTAAGATTATTGCATCATTAGTTTTCGTGGATCTAGCTGTAGTCACAGGACATGATGCGTGATATACACTTCGCAGAACGTCAACCTGCGGATAAGATGATGATTTCTGTGACTTCACCATGATTTGTACAATCGGACTTGGGCTTGGGATGAATAGAATCCCTGAGGTTATGGCAATGGACACAAGGGAAAAGCTGTCACATTTCTAATCTGCGTAAACTCGGGTTAAGTTAGTAAGTTCCTCTTTGGCTCAGTTTTCACATCTGTAAGATGAAGAAAATAACAGTACCTACTTTGCCTTGTTATTTTCAATATTCCAGAAGACATTGCATATAGAACTCAGCACAGTGGCTAACACAGTTTATCTTCAAAAAAGTTCAGCAAAATTATAACCATTCTGCAGAATCATAACCCCATAGATAGTAAATGCTAATATTATTATATGTTTATTTTCTTAAATGAGATACTAAATAACAAAATAAGCTATGCTGCCTATCTCTTTTTATATTAGATACTTAGTTGAAAGCAACAAATAAACTGAATAATTTAGCTCGAAGAGGAATGTGTTAATAGGATATTAACTGATTCACAAAGCTTCTAGGAAATCTAACAAAATTTGGAGGCTGCGTAGAAAGGAACAATGCTCAAAATCAAGCCAGTGAAAATAGTGCCGTTGGGGACCTAAGTTGTCTCAAATGCACTCCACCAACAGTGGACGATGCAGTGGGTCTGTTCTACTGTTTCCTTTAGAACCTGGAGGTGCCTGCTGTCGCACTGCCTCCTACAGCAAGAACGGGTTCTGCTCAGTCCACCTCATTTATGATTCAAATTATGAGGTCAGCATGTCCAGTTGGAGAATCCCAGGCACGAACCCTGTCTTGTCTGCAAGAGAGCCTGAGAAAATGAAACTTTGGCATTTTTGGTTTCCATGGGGGAGATGAAGCTCTTCCTACAATGTCACTCCCTCATCATAGAAAGGTCATTTTAAAACTGAACAGCAAAAGAAAATGTAAAAAGTCCTCTACGTCTTAACATGTGTTAATATGTAGAGTTCATGGGATTTCAAAGAAAGAAAAATTAAGTTTAAAAACATACCATCTTGAGTTTAATCACATATCAGATTTTTGTGGTCAGTAGACTAGCCCTCACCCTTCCAAAACCCAAAATGGTTTTACCCCCTCCCCCACTCTGTTACAAGTGTTTACAATCTTGCTTTTTCCTGCTCTTGGGTTGGTGTCGTGATGTGGCCTTGTGAGTGACGCAAGAGACAGAAGTGCGATGACTGCTGGGCTCTCTGTGGTCGGTGAGCGGCATAGACGTGCACTTCAACTCAGACGCGCTCTCAAATTCTCACAGGGATTTCTTAAGGTAATTCTACGTTTGGATTATGGTTATTGTATTCTCTCCTGTGTTCTATATTCAAATTATCCCTAGATTTCACTCAGAACACAGCCAAATCCTACCCACGCCTACTAAAGAAAATGCACGGAGCTTCTGCAAACACACTAGGCACTTTGAACAAAGCCTCTACGGCTGCAACTTTTTAAAGCAATATTTTCAACTTTATCACCTGCCTTTTGTATTTCCCAGGAGAATCTTCTTGAACGTTGTTCCAAAGAAATAATGTTTCTGGGTTGAGCATGGTGAATGTGTAACTAGAATCGATATGAAATTTTGGACAAAAAGGATTTCTCTAGAGTGTTTCACAAGTAATATAATGAATTCTCACTATAGTCTCTATAAAAAGGCAAGTTTTTTTTATTGTGGTAAGATATTTTAATTCACTAGAGTTAGAATAATCAGAGAAAGCACCATATTTAAATATGTATGATTATGTGTGTATATAAATATTCATATTTGTACAGTTTATTGGTTATACCCTATGTCACTAAGCCCAGGGGTACAGTAATATAATTTAAAATACACACGCCACATTTCAATGTTTAAAACATTTAAAGTCATTATGAAATATATGGTAACTAGTAATGTTAATATAACTTTCTCTCGACATAATTGTGTGTGAATATACATAAGATATAAAAAAATTTGTTAAACGTATTAAATATATTCTTATATGAAAAGAAAAATTCTTCCTATCCCATAAATATCAAGAACATATTAGATGTCAATGAATGGCAAATTAAATTCATTTCTAGTGAGTTAAAATTTAAAGCAAAGATTTAAAAATTCTTGTACAATATCTTGCCCGGAAACAAAAGTAAGTCATGAATCTCCAGGGCAAGAAAGTGGTAGAGCCAGTATTTCTTGAAGAGTATGCGGCGATTTCTGATGGCTTAAAATACAAATTCAAGGAGCCGTTATAGGAGACAAGAAACAAATCTAAATCCCTCAGGTGAGAAATTACACTGAAGAAACCCTGTTTAGTGTAAAGGCCTCTGATGGGTAGCAATTCGGTGGATAAAACTGGAAACATCAAGAATTCATATCAGTGCTGAACATTTAGTTTATGTCAGTTTTGGGTTGGTAGCGCCTCTTAGCTCCTAAAAGTAGCCCAAAAAAAGGAGGGGGGGAGTAGAAAAAGAGTGTGAAAGAGAGTGTGTGCACATACAATACAGAGGCAGAGAGACAATAAGAGATAAAGTCAGAGAGACAGAGATGAGAAACCCATTCAGAAGAAAAACACTTAATATCGAGGCCTCAAATATTTCTTACTGATCTCAAACCAAATCTCTAAATAGACAGGAAGGAGGCCACAATTATTTTGATTCATCAGAAAAATTATCACAGACGTAGATGTCCAATGACTACCAATATTGGAACTAGCATATATAATATATAAATACGTATATATTTATATATTATTTATATAATATTTATAATATTTATATATTATTTTATATTAATATATAAAATTAATATAAAATTATACTTAAAGAAATAAAATTGACCGAAAATATATGGAAGTAAAAGATAATATAATTTTAACAATAAATTTAGATATGAAATAAAGAGAAACTCTAGAGTGAAAACTATAATAGAAACTAAATGACTATATACCAAAATAAACATAACTGAAGTGATAATTGGGGATAGACCTGAAAAAAATATCCAAATAGTTTGAAGAAATTACGCAGGAAATGCTCTGTAGAGGAGAGAGGGCACATTTTAAAGTAAATTAAAAAGACATATCATATAATGCGAGAAGGTCCAGCACATATAATATCAAAACACCAGAAAGAAACAGAGAGAAGGGGGAGGACAACAAATTGGAAGATGTGACTCACAATTTTCCTGTTTAAATATATAATTTATGTGTTTAGGAAGTCCAGTAAGTCCCAGCCAAAATGAATGAAAATAAAATTTTATATATTTATTTAAGTAAACATATAAATATATTTATATATATTTGAGGAACTGACCCACATGATTTTTCCAAAATGAATGAAGATAAAATTTACATAAATATAATATAAATATATATTATATAAATATATGTATATATAGTTTTTTTTAAGGAACTGACACACATGATTTTGCAGGCTGGCAAGTCTAAAATCTGCGGGGTAGGCCTACAGGCTGGAAATTCAGGCAGAAACTGGTGCTGCAGTCTTGAGGCAGAATTTCTTTTCCAATAAACCTCAGTTTTCACTCTCAGGGCCCCAAATGGATGAGGCCCACCTACCTTATCAAAGGTAATCTCCTTTATTTAAGGCCAATTTATATAAACCATGTCAACAAAATAGAAAAAAAAAACAATAGAGGAAATCGAGAACAACAATTTAAAAAATAGCAACTGAATTGACAAGTCTTTAGCAAGAGTGACCAAGAAAAAAAAAGAAGAGAGAGAGAAAGAAAGATTCAAATTATCAAAATCAGGAGTGAAAAAAGAGATTACAATTTACAGAAATAAAAATCATAAGGCAATGCTCTGAACAACTGTATGTCAACGAATTTATGTAACATAGATATGGACTCCGGGAAACAATCGGAGGGTTTCAGCGGGGAGGGGAGTGGAGGGATGGGGTAGCCTGGTGATGGGTATTAAGGAGGACCTGTGTTGTAATGAGCACTGGGTGTTACATGCAAATAAAGAATCATTGAACACTACATCAAAAACTAATGATGTGCTCTTTGGTGACTAACATAACATAATAATAATAAAAAAAAGAAATGGACACATTCCTAAAAAAAGATATAAACTACAAAACTGACTCAGAAGAAATAGAAAACCTGAATAGATCCTGAGTGGTATCATTTACCCTTCTAAGGAGAAAAGATCCAATTGGCTAAGGAAGTGAACTGTGGCTATATGGGTGGGAAATTCTGGAGTTTCCGGGGCCTTGAACATGGTCTATGGGGGGAGTAATAGCTCTAGTGGACATGTCCCATTGCTGCCCAGGACTCCTGGCCTCTGCACAGAGATGCGGACAGAGAAGGGTGACGGTGCCGCCCTGTGAAGCACAGGCTTCTCTTCTTTGTCTCTTAAGACAGTAGTGGCTTCCATCAATTACTTGTGTAATATTTCACAAGGCTTCTTATCTTCGGCTGTAGGATGGAGATAATACTTCATTGACTATGAGAATTGAAAGGAATCAGAGCTTAGAGAAAAAGTGCTCTACGTTACCTGATACACGGAACAGAGAGATTTACCTTTCTTCATTCTTTCACTTTTGCCTTCATTTCTCCTGGAATCTTAGATTACTCATTTATATAATAAAACTAATACTATTGCTTAATTCTCAGGACTGATCAAATGAAATATATTGTGTAATATATGAAAATGAAACAATATGAAATAAATAAGTGACATAAATGACAGTCAATACATAAGGCACAGAACTGAAGATAAAAACTTCTGTTTGGGAGAAACATAAGTAGAATTTGTGTCTATTTGGGATTTTCGGCTAAGCCCATCCTCATATTTATTTTTTCATGTAAAATTTTAACATTAGTTGTTCTAGAAATTCATTCTTGTTTTAGTTTTAGCAAAACCCGATAATATACAAACCCCACTTGGAAACCTTGCCAAAGGTTTATCATATAATTTCCAATAATGTGTGTCAGGGAGATTTCTGTTGGTGCCAGTTCTCAGATGTTCTGCTTTTTTCTTGGCCAGCATAAGCAGATGGCATCTTGCAAAGAAACTGGCCTGGAGATGTAACCGGAGAAGAAACTCCATGTGCCTGTAATTTGAAAACTATCTTGACTATGATGAAACAAGTCATGGTAGGATTTTGAAGTTTAGTAGGAGTCATCAGAAGAATGAAATATTCTCCTGAAATGAGTCCTGAATAGTCTCTCTTATTAAGTCATGCTACCTTCCCTCCATGCATGTGAAACAGTATGAAACCCTCTGATGTTTTCCATCCGCTTTATTCAACTACCGCTTCTGTTGCTGTGCTCACCAGACCTCTCAATAGCATCAGTGAAAGCACAAATTTATCATGAAGCCGTGTAACTTTCAGAATAATCTAGAAAGTTTAGTAAAATTAAACTCGCGAAAACCTTTCAGATAATGATGTTTAACTGACACTTGACATATAGTGAAATAAAGTTACTGAATTTTGCATTGTTAATTTAAGAAGGTATAATATTAACTTTTGGAATGGTCAGTACATGTGGTATGAAACTTATTTAGTTGTATCAATAAATTTAATGAGGAAAGTTGTCTCCCCACTACCTTAAGGTTGCTATCTCAAAAGAACATGTTCTAAAATAGTAAGGGCATAGGGCCATGGCTTACTTATTTTAAAAGAAATGTGCATAACATATAATCCATTATTTTATGTGAAGAGAAGTTCCACTGAGAGATAATTCAACAAATGATTACTTTTATTTCTGAGACTAATCACTTAAAATTGCAACTTAATGTTAAATTTAATAGACAAACCTGTAGTCCACTTTGGAAAAGTTACTTTTTTCACTATTATATTATTAAGAAATACATAAAAGGAAAACTATAATAGAATGAAAAGTATTCCATTGTTTCTACAAAGTTTAAATTAAAACTTTATATTTTAAGAAAACCTCAAGTGACCATCAAGGTATAAGTATACACATACGTGATGGCTTAGCTGTGTTTTTTCTTCCATACTACATGAACAGAAACTTTAAAATATTCTTCAAATAAGGTTATGTTAATGCATTCCCCATTATTTTATATACATTATATTATCCATACATGTACATTACATATATATTATATATATTATTATATACACTGAAGGCTTTAAAGAGGTGTAAGGACTCTCAAGTATATAGGGTATTATATAGCCTACTATCAAAAGAGGGACCAAGACATAAAACTCTGGTATTCTTGTTTTAACAAATTACTATACCTATCAGTAGATATCTCTTGAGGTCTAGAAATCTCAGAGAAGACTGGGGAGCAAAAAAGAATCTCCTAAAAGACCCAAAAAGCTGATAGCCAGGTTAAAGCAGGGTTGAGATCTCCCACCGTTCAGAAAGTAAGTAGATGAATGATAAGTAAAAATGATTCTTCACATTTTTTCCCTGCAAGATCTGCTGACCAGAAGGTCCTGATCTTATCATCAGATTGTCCGAAGCCAAGGGTGAAGTGAATATTGCTAAAGCCAGAACAAAATTCAGCCTTGGCTTATGTTGGCTTGTACCATCAGGTTAACATCATTAATTGAAATCAATAATTAATATCGTTTACTTCAAACTCTACTTTTCTTTTACACACACTGTCCAGCTTACAATAAACAGAAGACACACAAAGAAGCAATAAAATAGAACATGTTGTCAAGAAAAGGAGATTGTCAGCAGTGGCAGACATAGAAATAGACTACATTTTAGAATTGTTAAATTATTTAAAGGAACCTATCTTTAAAAAAGCCTTTAAAACATCCATGATACATGTATTAAAATACCTAGAGAAAAGGTAGACAAAATGCATGAAGAAATGGGTAATTTCACAAGAGAGATGGAAGCTAGCAAGAACCAAACAGAGATGATGTTCGTGAAAAACATAATATTAGAGATGGATACAGTAGAAGAAAGAATCAATAAAGATAAAGTCATTTTATAGAAATAATCCTATATGAAACAGAGAAAACAATTTTTTAAAAGAACAGATCTTTGAAACAGAATCAAATTTTGTTGTATACTTGTAATTGGAGTTTTAGATGAAGAGAAGAAAGAGAACGGGGCAAAAAAGAATACTGTATATGAAGAAATAATATCCAAGATTCTAAATTTCAAGAAAACCAATGATTTATAGACCTAAGTAGAGTGAATCCCTAGCAGAAAAAATGCAAAGAAACCCACAGGTAGGTATATAATAATCAAACTGCTGCAATAAAAAAAAAAGAGAAAATCATAAAACTATCCAGATGGGAAAAAATGCATAAAATAGAGGGGATTGTTCGAATGATAGCTGATTTCACATAAAAAAACTATGACATCTGGAAGAAAATGCAAAAAACATAAAGTGCTCAGGGAAGGGAAAACAAGACAAAACAAAACAAACAATCCAGAAATCTACACTCTTGCAAACTTAAGGTAAAGGGGTGCCTGGGTGGCTCAGTCAGTTAAGCGTCTGCATTCTGCTCAGGTCATGACCACAGGGTCCTGGGATGGAGCCCCATGTCTGGCTCTCTGCTCATTGGGGAGCCTTCTTGCTTTGCCTGCTGCTCCCCCTGCTTGTGCTCTCTCTCTCTTTCTGACAGATAAATAAATAAAATCTTTTTAAAAATTAAGGCAAAAAATACGTCATTTCAGACAGAGGAACATTGAGAAGATTTATCCCTGAAAGATCTGCATTACAAGAAATGTTAGAAGATGTTCTTCAGGGAGAGGGAAATGATACTAGATAGAAACACTGATCTTTAGGAAAAAAATAAAGAATACCAGGTAGAAATATAAGTATATATACCTTACAATTCCCTGTTAAAACAAACAAAAATAGTAATGTATTATGTGGTTCATGATATATGTAGAAGTAACATCATACATATAATACCTGATGAAATAAAGTTTAACTGTAGGAATGTGTTTGAAGAGTAGATTACAGTAAGTTAAATATGCATATTATAACCTCTAGGACAGCTATTAGAAATATAACACAAAGAGGCAAAACAATAAAGATAATAGAGGAGATAAGAAATAATACTCAAGTAAAACTCAATTCACCTAAAGAGAGTGGATAATGTAATCAATAATTATATTTAAAAACCTGAAGGGATATATAGACGAATATATGGTCACAGTTGTAGACTACGTTTCTCAATAATGGAGACAAATTTAGCAAGGAAAAAACCAGTAAGGATATAGAAGATTTTAACAGCATATCAGTAAGCTAAATCTAATCAATATTTAGAGAAAATTTCCCCCGACGATTTCAGAATGTACATTCTTCTCAGTCTGCATGGAACGCTCACCAAGACGGACCACATTATCAGTAATAAGAAGAAACAAAAACAAAAACAAAAGCAAAACAAAACGAAACAAAAACAGCCTCAATCAATAGATTCCAAATAATTGAAAAGACACTGAGAGACTTCGGATTCTGGTCTGGCATGTAAACAGCCTGAACGCTGTTATCACCATCCTCACAACAAGAAGGGCTCAGCAAACCAAAACTCAACAATCCTCCTAGATCCATCAGAGAACTGAGCTCACAGGGCAAAGCACTGACCCCAACATTGAAGAGACAGGTGAAGACGGAGCACCACGGTGGACCTCATGGTGCAGAAGCCCAGGACCTCCGTGGGAACAAGCATGGTGCAGGGGAACCTACACCGTAGTGGACAGATTGCTGGAGACTCGGTGCGCACAACGTAGAGAATTAAAAGTTATCTGCTGAGACCGAGAAGACAGGTGGATACGAGAGTCCATACTGTATGAACTCCGTTTACATGAAATCTAGGAAGAGGAAATGCTAATCTGTGGTGGTGGAAACCAGAACGCTGGCTGTGGAGATGGGGGACTGACTGACCAGGAAGGTTCAGGCAGGAACCTTATCTTAATAAGGCTGTAGGTAACACAGGCATATCCATTTGTGAAAATCCACTGGACAATACACTTAAGACCTTTCCACTGACCTGTCTGTAAGCTGCATTTCAACAGTAGAATTAAAAACTAAATAAATATGGACTTAACTCTCCTCCTGTTTACTCTTCCTCTAAGTAAAATTCAGTTAATTCAGGAGAATCAACCCAAGTTCTCTATTTCATCTTGCAGTGCGCCATATGCATGTGTGTGTGTGGGTGTGTGTACACATTTGTGTGTATGTGAGAGAGGGGGAGACACAGGGATAGAGGTAGGGGCAGAGATTGAGGGGGAGAGAGATGGAAACAGGGACATGAATTAAAGAGGGATACAAATAGAAGGAGACATTTTAAAAAATAGAAGTGAAAAAATGCTTTTGCCATATTGTCAGACTTCAGGAAAGTTATGGAAGTCTTTGCTCTCCCACAGGCCAAAGGAAATATACCCGTTAATGAACCTAGCAGCACTACTCTTTCTAATCAATGAAGCAAAGCAGGTAAATATAGTGAGAGGAGAAAGCAGAAGCCAGAGCCAAGGCATGTTCAGTTAGAAATGTGGGATACTTGATAATATTTTCCACAAAATAGCTGAGAGCTTTACACACCTTTTTCTTCTATTTTAAGTGATCCTCACCCTTCCTGTGTCACGGATTCCCAGTTAGGTTCGGGAAGAGAAGGCACTGAGGAAGCCAATAGGTAGTTGCATTAGCTTTTCTATTTCAAGCTGTGACAGCTGCAAAATTGTTCATTGTAACTCCACAGGGAGCGCTACCCAGCTATGCAAATGAATTCCAAATGTGACATTTGCCGGTGTGGGGGGTGGTGGCTGCGAGGGCTGAGGGACTGCCACCAGGCTGTCTGATGGATTGACTCATATCATCGAGAAGCCTGCTGCCAATGATCGCTGCTCATCCGTCTCATCGCGACCTTCTCCCCGGAAGGAAGGAGAGGAGGGACAAAGAATAGAAGAACAGAAGAGAGGGAGAGAAGGAAAAAAGAGAATTAAGGTCTTTCTTTCATTACTTTCCCCTCCTACTGGAAGTACACCTATCATGATGTCATTCTTCTTCACCAAACCATTCCCTTGGCCCTGGCCACACACTTTACTCATGTTAAAAACACATTAATAACTAGTCTTCACTTCTCCTCTGTCCTTATTATGTGACTTGCTTTGATATTGCTTGATTGGTATTTGTGTCATGTTCTTTAGAATTTACTAGTTACAGAATAGAGAGAACAGAGATTTTATGGTATGGTATAAATCCTAAACCACATGGGCAGAAGATATATGAAATATTGCCTGTACTCTTTCAGTAAGAGACTCTTGTGTTAGGTGTTATTTTCAGTTTTGTCAGGAGACCCCTGATTTAGTGAAATAATCCCTTGTTCCTGTATGAAAACATTTTGGTGGGTGGGAGGTTACAGAAGAGAGGCAAGGTAAAAAGTGAGTAATGTCAAAAAAGGGGACAAAACTGAGCAACCAAAGATGCCCCAGAAAGGTTCATGGATTTGTAGTCTAGAATGTATTTCTTTCTAAATGTTTTTATTTTCTTAATCTTCTCTGTCTGGGCTGGTCTAGCTCATACTTCTTTATGAAAGCAGAATTTTTACAGAGAAGAACAATGCCCTCCATTTAGGAGTTTGAGAGTTATCTATCTTGTTTAAAGAATTACAGCAAAGGCAACATTGTGTGGGTAAGAGCAGGGCCGATCTACAAATGAATTTCTGTTAATTTTCTCCTTGGGCATGGTGCACTGGGTATTATATGCAAGTAATGAATCATGGAACTTTACACCAAAAACTAGGGATGTACTGTATGGTGACTAACATAATATAATAAAAAAAAATTATTAAAAAAAATTAAATAAATAAATAAATCTTAAAAAAAGTTTTCTCCTTGGGGATTGACACTCTGACTCTCTTGATCTCTTTGAAATTCTCAACTGCATTTGTTTCACAATTTCTTTCTTCACTTGTGTTCAGTTTGTAAGCAGAATTTAATGGCAACATATAAGACTCAGGATGTTACGCGTGGAGAATAAAAATAGAATTTTCACCCTTAGAAGGAGTCTGTAAACAAGAAAAAAAAAACGCATCAGAGTATAGATGCTCTAAAGCTCACTTTTAAGGACTCAGAAAGATTTAAGGCAATGAAAAGTAAACTCAGCTAACGTGACAGAAGGACTTCAAAGAATCATCAGTGCCTGAACCAAAGTATAAAAGGAACTACAGCAAAAAGATTTATTCATGGGGCTGTTGGAGCATGGTGTGAACCACAATTATATTCATAGGAAACCCACAAAGGTTTTCCAAAGGTTGCATGAAAAACAAAACAAAACAACTCCTTAAGTAGTGTGGACTAAAAGACACAGAAAGAGTTTATAATAAAAGGAGAGCCCTGGGCTTCCCAATTTTTATGATGAAGAAGCAGTGTGATAACTGTTTAGAGCAAAATTATTTTATGTTTTTCCAACTTTTAATCAATTTTATTTTTAAATCAACTATTTTTAATCGGCTTTATTTTTAAATCAATCTTATACACATATATAAAATTGTATAGTTCATTGAATTTTGGCAAATGTATAAATGTGCGTATCCATGTAGCTGCCAGTCCTAACCAAGATAGAAGCATTTTCATTTTCCTAAAATGTTTATTTTACTAGTCAATCTCCAACCATTTTGTGCTTCATGTAACTACTGCCTCTTCTATATGACTATTGATAAAATTAAATTTTTCTAGAGTTTATATGGATGAAGATAATATATTTTAGTATAAACTGTTTTCAACTGGCTTTTTAAAAAATCACTGTAATGGTTTGAGACATATCATGAGTTTTCATGTATCAGCTTTATCTATACATTGTATATTGATGTTGCAGAATAGAATTTTATCCCACAGCCATTCTGAAATTGGATTATTCACTCATCTGTTGATTTATATTTGGTTTATTTCCAGTTTGGGGTTATTCTAAATTAAAGCAGCTACGAACATTAATGTATAAATCTCCGTGCAGACACATGACTTCCTGTCTCTTGGGTGAATGCTTTAGAGTAAGATATCTTGGCCATATTGTAAGTGTACAGTTAGTTTTAAAACACAATGCCAAGTGTTTGCAAACTTTTACATGCTGACCAGCAACGTATGTCGTTTCCTGTTCCTACACTTCAACTTGCTGTGGTCAGTCTCTATAATAGAAGTTCTAGAATAGCATTATCTCACTGTGCTTTTAATTTACATTTTCCCGGTGACATAAAATTGAGCATCTTTTCACGTGCTCATGTCATGTTAGTATCAAATGAGAATTCTGTACACATTTTGGGTACACATACTTTTTTCATATATATACAGAACAAATATTTTCTTCTAGTTTCTATCTTGCATTTTCATTTCCTTAATAATGTCTTTCAAAAAGCAAAAAGTTTTGAAGTCCAATGTAACAAATGATTCCTTTACATGTTTTATTTGTAGTAACATAGTTAAGGAATCTTGCACTACACCAATGATGAAAATATTTATTCTATGCTTCACTGTGAATATTTTGTAGTTTTACATAGCTATGGCCAGTTTTGAGTTATTTTTATAGCATGGTATATGATAAAGTTAAGGTTTTTAAACAGATTAATACACAGTTTCCCAGGATTATATATTGAAAATTCTATTCTTCCCCATTAAGTTACCTTGGCTCATTTCCCCATTAAATCTCCTTGGATGAAATAAAAACTTGACCATCTATATGTTGATAAAATTATGGACAAGTTTCCCCCAAATTAATTGACCCCTTATATTTAGGTCTATTTCTGGACTCAATAATTTGTTCCATTGGACTGCTTGTCTATTCATATGTCAATGTAATGTCATATTGATTCCTAAGCTTTAAAATAAGTTTGAAAATCAGTATGATGGAATACTACATAGTGTTTTTAAGAAATGAACTACTGTCCTATGTAAAAATATGGATAAATCTCAAAAAAGAAAAGATGTGAAGTAAAAAATATTGAAGATTTATAGTTTGTAGAACAAACAAGATTAATCTCTAGTAATAAAAACATGAACTGGGCATAGAGGCTTTGGCAGAGGTGCAAGTGGCAAGTCTGTGAGGAGGCTGACATGTCTTACTTCAAGCTTCATGTTATGAAGCTTGTTATGTGTTAACATAACATGTTATGTGTCTTGATGGGTGATGCTAATGGGTGTGAGTGTGTGTTGGTCAAAATTAAATCATCATTAAGAGATGTGCATTGCACTATTTGTAAGGTTTACTTCGGTTTTTTTTTTTTTTTAAGCTGGCAAAGTCAAAAATTACTACTTATCTGTATTTATTTGGATAAGTCTACTTCTCTGGTAGTGATTGGTTTATCTAATGTGTTCTCCATTCCTGCAATTTTCACATTATAAAATTATAATGTAATTTTATTACATTATACAATTATAAATTGTTGAGGCCAGAGCATTTCAGCTGTCAGAAACATTAAGTATGAAAGTCAAGGGAAAGATGGGGACTATAGGCAAAACATTTGCTAGTGGGTCACGATTAGTAAGGACAGGAGAGGATGATGAGGAAGCAGGGAAGCCAGTCAGAGCCACATATGCAGGGACGTTCGGGTTGAACAGCACATTTAAAGATGTCCCGATAATAGTCACGGTTTTTCTTTGTCCTGTCTTAGCCTTAAACAAAAGTCTGCATACACTAAGTTGGAAATTACAACGTCATTCTGACACAGATGGAAAAAATGATTGAAAAACTTGCTTCTGAGATCCCCTGGGATAAGCCAGTGCAAACATTACATGACCTGGTACCAGTCACCGAGGCCACACTGGAGGAGTCCTTTGAGGGGTTCCACATGGTTTGAAAAAGTTTGATTACAGCAGGTATTTCTGAAGCTTGAAGTAAGACTTTGCTTTTTCAAAAGTTCACGTGTGAATACACACACAAACTCAAACAGACAAGTACATTTAAATTTACATAACGCACTAACATCTGGTAGAATTAAACTACTTCTGGCATGATAGTGACATTTTTTTGGCAAGTGCAGGAAATTTAAGGATGTGTTTATGTGTGTATTTTAAATAATGCATTTTTTTCTTGAAATCATTTTTAAAAATTTATTTTTATAATACACTTTATATTGATAAAGTGGTGACTCTATCCTTTATTTCTCTTACTTTTGTTTTGACCAATTTTAGGACCACACCTTGTCATTTTCCCATCAGTGTGAAGTCCTATTGGAAAGGGAGCCTTGCATGATGACTTTGGTAGTTCGTGGCAGCTAGACTTCTCCATTCCCTCCGGTCCTTATGGTGTGGCTCCTTGATTTCAGCTTCTACTGAATTAGACAGAACACTCCTCATTCCAGCCCATCCTTCTTGTAGGTCCTTAGAGGGTCTCCTGTTTTACACCAAACCCACCCTGTATTCCCTCTGTTGTCTCCCATGCAAATACCAGTAATTTACAATTATTAGGGCAGCTGATGATTCTTTTCCCTACTTTTATTTGTATTTTGAAGACTAAGATTATACTTTGTTATTCTACTATGCTGTGAGTGTTGCTCATGGACTTAAAAAACCTTGCTATATTAGTTTAATTCCTCTGTTATTATGTGGGTATTTGGAAAGATATAAAAATTTCTGCTATTACCTGTACCATCCTCTTTCCCAGATCCTTTTACACTTTATATTGTTTTTTATTTTTTATTTTTTTTAAAGATTTATTTATTTATTTATTTGACAGAGATAGAGACAGCCAGCGAGAGAGGGAACACAAGCATGGGGAGTGGGAGAGGAAGAAGCAGGCTCCCAGCGGAGGAGCCTGATGTGGGGCTTGATCCCAGAACGCTGGGATCACGCCCTGAGCCGAAGGCAGACGCTTAACGACTGTGCCACCCAGGCGCCCCAATACTTTATATTGTTTTTTAATCTAATATTAATTGCCATAGTTTGTTCCTTTATACATTTTCTTCACGTTTGATTTATTAAGTTGCAAATCATTCTAGATTTTTCCCTTTTAATGTATTTCCTATTAATTTCATTTCCCTATACTCCTAAATACAAATGTGTTTCTCTCTTAATTTTCCTCTCAAAACACCCTATTTCTCCTGGCAAGCTACCAACAGTTTGTCCCTTGAAGTTATCAATTATTGGGGATTCAATTATTTTATTTCTTCTTCCAATATTGTTTATCTATTTACCTAAAGTTTATCCCCCACACAACATATTTCTCACTCTCATTTACCTGTATCTGTTATCTATATCTACCTATCAATCATGTATAGATAGATAGATGATAGTTAGATGATAGATGATAGATAGATAGATAGATAGAGTAGATAGAGTAGATAGATAGGATAGATAGAGTAGATAGATAGATAGAGTGGATAGATAGATAGATAGATAGATAAATAGATAGATAGGTGGATAGGTAGATAGATGGAATAGCTAGAGATCCTATCGGCTGTTTCTCTGTAGAACTCTAATACAGATCCACCAGCAGCCGTACTTTACTGACCGCAGTTTGTTCCGATCTTTTTTTCTCTTGTTGCTATTGGATCCTCTCAGATGTGTTCTAGTCTTTCCTTGATGGCTCACTGGGGCTGACATCTGTCTGCTGGACTGACAGACCCGAAGAGTCTCGCAAGTTGTGAAAGGTAAAGAGTAGTGCCCTTCTAGTTGAAAGGGTGAAGAGGGCAGGTTCACAAACACTGTGGAGGCATCTGGAGAAAGTCTCACTCTTGTCCCTCTTCCTTTCTCTCTAGCTCATACAGCCTCCAGCCCAATTGATCAGGAACTGTTGGCCAGCTGGGGGCAAAACTGTTTGGTCAGATGCAGATGGGGGAGATGAAGACTCTGCACAGAGGTTTGCTATTTCTGCGGCACGAGATCTTTCCAGGGTCTCTGGTTTTGCACGTCCCATCCCAAGTCTGCCTTAGGCGTGATCCAACTTCCATAGCTCCCAACATGCCTTAGAGTCAGGATGGACATACCAGTGAAACCTGGTCAAGGAAGGAAGGAACTGTGTGCAAAATTTAGCCTCAAAATATTTCTTACATTCTTTGAGTATATTCTTTGCTCTTTCTCTTAAAATTTCTTACAATAATAAAAATGCATTTTAAAAATAAAATGCCTTTTAACATCATTCATTCATTCATTCATTCATTCATTCTTCATTCAACTGTTAAATGGACATGTTGAGCAACTATTATTAAGCACATCCTATCCTATAAGAACACACTGTGCAGAATAAGGGACAGGCAAGGTAAGAATTGTAATACTGTGTCATACGTCCTTCTAGCACTGTAAGCTCACATCTCTAAGAAGATATGAATTATCTTTTAAAAACTGTCTTTTTATCTTTATATTTTCTATTGTGCTCTTTTTCTTTATAAAAATTACTTTAAGTCGTTTTTAGTTGTCATTAAAGAAAGCAATACTTTATTTTATTTAACCAGAACCGAATATTTTTTTAAAAAGAAGCTGGAAATAGCATTGAAATTTGTAACAAATTCTAGTTTTACTTTCAGGAATCTGCTAAAAAATAATATTGGGGAATGATAGGGGTATTTTTAGAAGACTGACGCTCGTCTGATATATTAATCATGGAATACATCACTCAGTTGAAGTTGGGGATGAAATACTGAGCTATAACCCGGAGAGTGTTGGCCATGAGAGTTGCGTTTGCTGATTTCCTAAACAAGTGGAGTAGAAATAATTGGAACTATATGGGAATTGACCTGGAAATGCATTAAATCCAGGAGGTGGAGTTGGGAACAAGAGAGAAAGACTTCATACCTCACTGGAGAGCAGCTTTTTAATTATGCAAAATGTTCCTGTGGAAAAGTCACCCCTTAAGGAAGTAACATTGGATTTTGAATCTGTGCTCCTGACACAACCAAGGAAGTTTCTGTCGAAACTTCTATAACTAAAAGGAGACAAAGATGCTGGAGAACTGTACAGCAAACTAGGAATGTCTACTACAATAAGCCAGAGAGTAAAGCCCATACTCTTTCAGCTGAGCTATCTGAGGGACCACGCAATAAAAACAAAGGTTGTCAGAAGCTAAACACGATTGTGAAAAGTCGATTTGCAAGAAAGCTAACTTTATATGAGGGTTTCCTATCAATAAGCACAACGCGTGAGGAGTTGAGGTGAAGAATTGGAAACGAGCTTTTGAAATAAAACAGATTTTTCTCAAAATAATTTCAAGAAAGGATACAGAAGAATCAAACGTTTAAAAACTTCGTAGGTGCCGGGATGGCCAGCAATCCCTGTAACAACGGACGAAGGATCACGCCAGACTCTGCCACGAAAGCGAGGGGAAGGGCAAGGAGGTCAACGCTGAGACAAAGACCCTTTGCTCTCCTTTGCTGCGGCTTTTATTGGTCCTTCAAGATAATCACAAATCCTTATCACTGTTCCTCAAGCACAGGTTGACAAGGGGTCTTACTGAAACTGGGAGGACCTGTTTACGGGAAGGATACCTTATGCTAATTTGGGCGTGTTCTATTAAACAAAGCCTAAGGGGCAATGCCTACATCTCTTAGGTCACAGGGCAGCTGTTGGGCTAGGAAAGCTTCTGGAAGGCGACTCCCCGCGGCATTCCCAGGTCAGAGTGGTCACGTAGGCCTTGGTGTTCCAAAGGCCTACGCCCTTCTCCGAAGAAATCTTCCTGGCCCTCAGGGGCCTCCGTGTTGCATTTTAGCAAGCTGGGCTGATTTCATGCTCTACATGAACGCCAACACTTAAGGTTTTTTGTTTTGCTTTGTTTTAGGTTATACAAGATTGTCCAAGATAAATACCAATGAATACCTCATCATAAAGGTCCGAAACATTCCTGCCACACTCTGGAGGGATAACGTAGGGTACGGGGTTTTCTGTCCCGATTATTTCAATCTTCATCTGATCCACCACATCATGATTTTCTGACTCCAGTGTCTAGAATAAGTTTTGCTGATAAAGTGCTATCAACACCTGATAATGACACAGAGCAGGACCTCAATAGATTAAAACACTCATTATGTCTTAGGCTCTGAGTCTTCAGAGAAAGCAAATTAATGAAAATAGTTCTCTCCTTTTTTCTCTCCACAATGGTAAATATACCATGATTGCTTTTCTCCATGTCTTCAGTATATTTGAATGTGAAATACAAAAGTAATTCTTGGTTAGTCTCGGTGTAGTCCTACACCCAGTGGTTTGCCTCAACATCACAGGTACAGAAAACACAAAAATGTTCCTTGTATTTGTAGCTGATTATGTAGATAAATAGCTAACAGTGTAAAAATGAGGCAAAATGTGTGTTGGGTGTGGCGCATAGAGCTGCATCATGTACTCAGTTAAACCTCCTGACAGCCTCGTCAGGAAGGAAAATGTGTTTAACCTGGAGATATGTATATTCCAGGAACAAGGGCAGAGTCCAAGCAAACAGTTTATCTCTGTCCAGTTGTAGGTTTGTTCAATTTTTCAGTAGAAAGTAATCATAATTGTTTCTTCTGTAAGGGACAGAGATTGACTAGCATGGGAAAGTTTAACCAATTTCATCTTTAAAAGTTTGCTTCTCAATTTCACAATAGACCCTGAGAACATTCAAACGTAATATATTTAAAGGTTTACATTTCTTGATAATTTAAGTTTCTCGTTCGAAGTTCTATGCTTTGACATATTACAAAGCACAGTGGCTTTTTAATATTAAAATCAAATTCCTCTTAAGAGTCTTTTACTGTGAAATTGCAGTATGGAGTCTGCTCTTTTTCCGTGTTTTCAAGAAACACAAGAACTTCGCTCCTTATCTGCACCTGAGTACGAATGCTTTATTGTAGGTAGGTGCAGATAGCCTACATCCTTGGGAAAGCAGTTTACAGAAAGCCACCTCAGTCATGAACTAGATTCAGGACTTAATTCATTAGGAAAGCTTTCGTGTCAGATGATCAAAAAACTTAGATGCTTTTGCCCACCCTCCCTTCTCGATCAGAGAATGTCATTGAAAGTGTAGAAATACACTCAATGTATTGGATGAGGTATTTCAGGCGTGATGGTGTAATTGTTGATTTTTAGGATTTCATTTGGTTCTAAAGTACTGGTGATAAGGAAGTGAAAATCTGAGGGACATCTTTTCCATTTATAGTTGGGGATTTTCTTAACTCAATAGGAAAAACCAGGAGGCCACGTTTGCCCTCGGTTTAGTGGTACCATCAAATCGCACAGCAAAGCACAGTTTTGATCACCCCGTGCATGGAGCAGGGGTCTTTCATTTCATTTTCATGCATCATTTACAAGTTACTGTGCTGTTTCTCCAGAGTCAGCACATCTCAGCAAGTTAACACAAAGTGGGTCCGAAGGAAAGAAATACATTCTGCGGTATCTAGGCACGTTTGTTTCTGTCCATTGATTGCATTTAAAACACAAGTCAATCAGGAAGAAAGATTAATACTTTGTGCAGGTGTGAGAAGGATGCAGGTCTGCACATTGATGAGATCGTTCACTGAGCTCATTTTACTGCAGCAACATGACAGAAACTAGCTTTGTATTATTCTGAGGTTGGAACATCAAGATGCAGTTCGTACCTTCTCATATCTTCATAATTATGTGTGAGTGAAAGCATGCCATAAAACAATTATGTATAAAGAACTTTCACATCTCAATAGTAAAGAAAAATGGGAAAAATAAACGCATTAAAAATGGTCAAAGAATTTGAATATACATTTCATGAATGAGAAGAAACAAATGGCAAATTACTACATGAAAAGCTGGTATGTATCATTAGTCATTAGGGAAATGAAAATGTAAAATGACTCTAAGAAATATCTAAAAACCATCTGACAATACCAGTCACCAGAGAGGAAGTGGAAAAATAAAACTTGCTTACATTTATGTGAGAAGCATAATGATATGGTCACTTTGGAAAAAATTGGACAGTTTCTTATAAAGTTAAAAATGAACTTAACATGTGAGTTACTCCTGGGTGTTCACCCAAGACAAATCCAAGCATATACCCACACAAAGATCTGTGTGCAAATCTTTACAAAATCTTTATTCATGCTTGCCAAAAAGAGTAACATTTTCACCATGAATGAATGAATAGGTAAACAAATTGGGATTCATTTATACAAGGGAACTCTACTCAGCAACAAAATGGAAAAAATTACTGATGCACACAACCACATAAATGAATCTGAAAAGCATTACACTAAGTGGAAAAGCTCCACACACAAAGCCTCCGTACTCAACAATTTTGCGGAGGCAAAAGGACCAAAACCAGTGCTGGGGACAGAAGAAGGTGACTGCATACACAGGAGCACGAGCAGTGTCTATGTGGTAAAGGAAATGCCCTGTGTCTTTCACCTTTGGTGGTTAGTTGACTGTGTCCTCTTTGTCAGATCTTATGAACTGTAAGCCTAAAAAGAGTAAATGTCATTATGGTAAATGTAGTTCAACATATTTGATGTGTACATATATGTGTGCATACATATATGTATCTATACCACCTTTAAGCCATTTCACCCTTGGGTGAAGGTGGTTGAAAGGTATGAACTTCCAGTTATAAAATAAATAAATCCTGGAGATGTAATGTACATCATGGTGACTGCAGTTAACAATATCATACCGAGTGTTTGAATGCTGGTAAGAGAGTAGATCTTAAAACTTCTCATCCCAAGAATAGGGAATTGTAACCGTGCATGGTGACGGATGTTACCGAGACTTATTGTGGTGATCGTTCTGCAATATATACAAATACAGAATCATTATGTTGTACACCTGAAAGTAATACAATGTTACATGTCATTTATACCTCAGTAAAAATATAAATGCAGATATTTTTACATATATACTATATAAGTGACCAGGTTAGTGTTTCTAAAATGCACATGCCAATCTTCAAGGCATCTTATTAAAAATGCAGATTATGCAACAGTAGGTCTGGGGTGGGGGAGTGTCCTGAAATTCAGCATCCTAACAAATTTCCAGATGATGTCCGTGATGCTAGCCCATGAACCACCCTCTGAGTACCCAGAAATTAGGCCTGGTACAAATCAATTGGATCATTATCTGTGGAGTTAAAAACAATTAAAATATACTTGACATAAATTATAGCCCTTAATTTGGAAAAGATATTGGAATTTTTGAAAGATGAAATTCTTCCCCAGGAGCCCTACTTGGCTTAAATCATCCAATGAAATACAGTCAAATGAGAGAAAGTTTCATGGGTTCAGGCAGACAAAGGCCTATGGAATTCAAGTCAGTCGATCTTGATGTATATAAAACTTCTTGGCGTCAACAGGATCTAAATTTCAAAGATTTCATTCATAAAATTCCTGTGAAATTTTGTGCTCAAATCCAGTTTTACTACAAGATATAATGAACACAAGATTTATTTTTTTAATGCCTGAACTTTTGGAGGCTATCAATATTTTTAATAAGAATTGAACTTGGAATTGGCATAATATGTCACTAAGCAGTCAGCCCTTGCTCTGTGTTAATACTCCAAGGACAATTTTGATTAGTGGTTCTTTTTAGATCAGGCCACAGAGAATTAGTAAGGAAGAAGTTTTTATTATCCATTAATGCAGGAAAGCTTTTACAGGGTCAAGTCATATTCCATTTTTAATTTTCCTTGATTTAGTTGATTGGAAAATGATACCTTTGCAAATTAATATACTTGACAACAGGATGTAAATGACTTAGCATAATTTATGCCACAACGTTAATTTTACCTGATTTTTGAAATGCTAATAAGAATATAGTCAAAGTGCTTGCATGGTATTAGAAGATATTTTATTCCTAGGGGGATAGTTAGGAATGCATCCTGTCCATGTCTATTTTCTAGATTGCAATATTTTATGAATAAGATGTGCTTTTATGAATGTGCTTTTATGAATATTTTATGAATAAGATGTGCTTTTAAATATGCTTTATTTGTTCTTTTATTAATAGTAAAGATGGGGGCGCCTGGGTGGCACAGCGGTTAAGCGTCTGCCTTCGGCTCAGGGCGTGATCCCGGCGTTATGGGATCGAGCCCCACATCAGGCTCCTCTGCTGTGAGCCTGCTTCTTCCTCTCCCACTCCCCCTGCTGTGTTCCCTCTCTTGCTGGCTGTCTCTATCTCTGTTGAATAAATAAATAAAATCTTTAAAAAAAAAATAGTAAAGATGGAAGTGAGGAATCTATAAAAACAAAACCCACCAGAATAGTTCCTTTATATCTTGGTGGCACTTGTACTTACCACACAATAAAAGCAACCTTAGTATTTCTAAGTATTTTGTTCTTCAATCTTATCTCAGAATTTGTTCATTTTTTTCCAGTATCCAATTTTATTCTCAGATCATCTTCAGAAAATATAATAGATAAAACTAGGGTCTAACATTCAATATCGTGCATGGAGGGAGAGACTGTCAACATCGATGACCTTCACCAGCTAGGGGAACTATGTCAGACTCAGCCATCAGGACAGAGCTTCATCAAGAGAACTTTTTCAACACAAAAATCTATCAAAATCACTCAATGCTTTATATTGTTAAATGGGGGGAAAAAAGCATGATTATCTTTAAATTGTATCTTTATAACTGTAATTTGTTTAATTTATTTGAATACTAAAATGCCCTAATGGGTTTTTATGGAATATTTTATTGGAGAAAATCAGACTGGCCTTCAATTCTTGTTCATCAGTAAATGAGAAACTATATTGCCTATTGTAGGAGAGGAATGGCAAGGTATTGACTTTGCTTTCTGCCTGCAGTATATTTACTAACTGAATTTTGATTGAGTTTATGTTTTTGCTTTCTCCATATGAGTTGCTGACAATCCTACAAAAATGTAAAACTCCATCTTAAATCATCTTTGGCTCTCAGATGACATCTTAGCTGGTTACAAAAGAAGTCTACAAAAAAGAGAAAGAGAGAGATCTGATATCTCTTCAGGATGTGCAACTGAAACGGAGTTTATGAAATGTATCCGCTGCTGAGCCAGTCCAATTTAATTAGACCAGAGGTCTTGCTGCTCCACAGGAAGCCAAGCATCCAGCCTGAGCTGGTGTCAAGTCTCATCACTGACGCGAGGTGTTGGTCGATACTAGTTGAGAGGCCTCTAAAGAAAACCAACAAGAATGATTGTTGATGGCTTGGTGGATGACACTTTTCCTCGGAGACCTTGTTAATGGACACCATTTGAAGGGGGTTGCTACTTCTGAAATATAGAACATAAACGCCCCCCCCCCGGGGAGGATAATAAAAACTACCTCATTTCTTCCGTTCACGCGCCAATTGAGTGAATGATTCAGAGTTCCATATTTTTAACCACTTAGAAAAGCATGAGAAAACTCTCCTGTAATATCCATCTCATCAAAGACAAAACAAAAAGAAAACATTACACACACACACACACACACACACACACACACACACACACGGAGAAGTGCCTATCCCTCAGGGCCTGGTATGAGCACATGACCTAGAAAACTTAGCTGCAGTGAGGGGTCTTCTTGCCTCTTTACCAACTTTTCCTTGAATAAATGTATTTCACCTTAATACCCATCACCCTGTGTTGTGATGAGCACTGGGTATTTTTCGTAACTAATGAATCGTTGAACACTACATCAAAAACTAATGATGTGCTGTACAGTGGCTCACTGAACATAAAGATAAATGTATCTCACGAATGCTCAAAAATTTCATGGAGTTAGTGCTAAAGTATAAAAAAAATCTCCTCTTTTGGAATTATAGAGGGTCAGAATTATTGGGTTAGAAATAATCCTGGATCTAAGAACTAGGAAGATCGGTATGAGAAGAAAGGGATAAAGAAAGGGGGGGTAATCAGAAGGGGGAATGAAGCATCAGAGACTATGGACTATGAGAAACAAACTGAAGACTTCAGAGGGGAGGGGGTGGGGGAATGGGATAGACTGGTGATGGGTAGTAAGGAGGGCACGTATTGCATGGTGCACTGGGTGTTATACGCTACTAATGAATCATCGAACTTTACATCAAAAGCCAGGGATGTACTGTATGGTGACTAACATAATGTAATAAAAAAAATTTAAAAAAAAGAAAAAGAATAAAAAGAAATAATCCTGGAATTTCCCACACGAAGCTGGGATTTCTTCCATCATGGTGTCTCATTTATGTTGGATACTGGGAGTATTGGGAGCAACGCATTTCCTAACTTGGTAACTATGTCGATAAGAAGGTTCTTAGAATCAGTCAAAGTGCACCTACCCAAAACTCTAACCTGCACATCCTTACAAAACCTAACGTGGGTGGCAGACCTTCCTCTTAGGACTATACAGAAAGCCAATTCCTTTATATGCCACACTCTTTCATATTTTCCCAAAGTTATCTTTTCTACAAATGAAACTTATTTCAACAGCTTCTGCTAAGACAATTTTGCATTGCTTCATCATTCGGTATTGGTATTTAAAATACATTTCAGGACACCTGGGTGGCTTAGTTGGTTGAACGTCTGCCTTCAGCTCAGGTCATGATCCTGGGATCCTGGGATCGAGCTCCAAGTCGGGCTCCCTGCTCAGCAGGGAGTCTGCTTCTCCCTCTTTCTCTGGCTGCCGCTCCCCTGCTTGTGCTCTCTCTTGCTATTTCCCTCTCTCTCAAATAAATAAATGAAATCTTTAAAAAAACCCCAAAATACTTTTCAGTTTTTCCATCTCCCTCTTTGTGTTGTGTAATAACAATCATTGGGGATGCCAGAATTTCTAAGAAAATATTCAGTTACGTTTTAAATCTTCTCAATGAGCTGATGACTGGAACTTCATCTCCTGAGATGGATTGGCCTTTAGAAAGAACAGGGATAAGGATTATATTTTACAGAATAAGGGTATTATTACATTCCTTCGATGTGTGTAATATCATGATTCACTCACTCCAAGTTTATCCATTCATTAATTCTTTCATTCACTAGAAATGTACAAGCCTATATGCTAGGTTTGCAAAATACATGAAGAGGAATCATTCATCAATCCTGGTGCCAACAGATCACAGTCATTAAGAAACGTAAAGTGTATTGCAGAAGTAAGATGTGTGGTGTCGTCTGGAATGTATGCTGGTGTTAATGGTAGGGCATCATGATGATTCAGACATTGGAAGATTATTTTTAGGTGGGGGTCAACTTTATTTCCTTGCAATAAGATTTCTAACTAATTTAATTTTTTTTAAAGATTTTATTTATTTATTTAACAGAGATAGAGACAGCCAGCGAGAGAGGGAACACAAGCAGGGGCAGTGGGAGAGGAAGAAGCAGGCTCGTAGCGGAGGAGCCTGATGTGGGGCTCGATCCCACAACGCCGGGATCACGCCCTGAGCCGAAGGCAGACGCTTAACCGCTGTGCCACCCAGGCGCTCCTCTAACTAATTTAATTTTTAACCCATGTTCTGTTTCTTTTTAAACAGTAAGCTCTCTGCTTTGGTAGTAAATTCCTAAAGCTGGAAAATGTACTGTTAAGGGGAAACACCTTCTAAAATGTATTGTAGTATGTTGTGTGTGGCATTACTTCATTTTCATAAATTCAAAATACATATAAATGTAAATACAGAACACTTTAATAAATGAAATGTTAAATTATGTTTCGTATAATACTTCCACTTTGTAGTTATTAAGATGTGATCAATGCTGATATTTAGACTGTCCCTAATAAACCTTTGAAATTATCTATGTTCTACAATCCAAACAAACAAAACCAAATCATACAGAGCAGATATTACGTGCACCCAGATATTGAGATAGATAGATAGACATTTATTCTTCTCAAAAAGCATGCAGGGTAGATATTATTACAGGGAAAATAGTCAACTTCAGATGTGTTAAATCATTAATTTTGTCTTATAACTAGTAAATTTCAGATCCCATTCTGATGTGACTTCAAACCTACATGTGATAAGGGTTTATACTTTTCATATAGTATTTTAATATCTTGCTTACTAAAATGGCTTATCTTGCCAGAATTACTTGGGAGTTGGAGGATATGTGACCAGAGAAGGGATGCTTTATGGGCACTTCTCAATCGTTACGGTTGTGATAATCAGCCTGCGTTTGGAAACGAAGAGCTGGGTCAGGGCAATTGGTGTGGGCATTTCTCTTTCTTTGGAGTTTCCAGCCAGGGCATAATCATTTGGCCTTTTCTTAAAGACATAAACCTGAAACTCACAGATCTCACATGTCTGTCAAAGTCAGTTGGGAGGGCTTGATTCAGATTCCATCCTAAAGCAGCTGTACTAAGAAATTACTGTAAGAGCTTTAATGCCCAGATTTTAAAAATTCTGATGTTGGTTGTGAGGGTAGAAGTATGAAACTGGTACAGCTTAAGGTTCTGCTTGCTTTAATGTTCTAAGATAATGAAGTTAGTGTCCATGTTTCAGGGAAATGGATGATGACATTCACTATCGATCTCTGGACAGGTTGAGAACAATATTATAATAATCCATACCAGTCAGCTTGACCTTTTACTGATTTGGCTTTTAGCTTGGGTGGGAGGAAAAAGGAAGACTAAAGTAAAGCTTTCTATATGTGCGAAGTATAACACCGGAACTGTCACATCCCTGGACTTTATTATTATTTATCATTAAAGCAGTGATCCATCAAACCATTAATCTCATTAGAGACTTGTAAATCAGGAGGACAGGCCATCATGAAGCTTCAGAGGATCTGCTCAGCAATGAACTTTAAACATTTTTCAAGGTCCTTATACGAAAATGGGTCTTAAAAGCAATAAGGGAGTTATAGTCTCTGTTGCAGCTCAAATACCACCTCTGTAAAGATTTCTGGGATTTTCCAACTTATCATCAATTTCTCCTTCCCGCATATTGCACCTCTATTACAGGTCACACATTACAATCGGAGAATGTTAGACTATGAAGGCTCGAACAATTAAGTGACAACTAATGACACAAAGCTTGTTATGGAGACAGGGACCTTTTTAGAACACGTGTCTCTTTCGCTAGGTTATAACTACTGGATGTTAAACCTGGGCCTCCCAGCTACCTCTGTAAACCTGCACATCACATCAGAGGACATCAGTGAATAGGTTGTCCACGTGAGAAAAGCAGATCAGGGGAGGAGCAGAGAACTGCACAGTTGAGACATGTGCATAAAAGGAGCAGGAAATCTTCAGGCTCAGGATTATTTAATTTAATTAAACATTTTAAACTAACTCTATTTCCATACTCATGAGCAGTATGTGAAGAAGACATGTGGTTGCTTATTCTGTTGACCTCTAGACTGCACATCCGCATGCTCACGGTCATTTTTGTCTCGAAGATGTCACGTGTCTATACAGAGCAGATGTGTCACGTGCATGAAGCAGTATTGCACGGTGTCTAACAGCTCGTGCCAGAATCCCAAGTTGAAATCCTGGCTCCCTCCATTATTCACTGTGTGATTCAGGGCTGTCATAGCACAATTTTAAGCCTCATCAGTAAATGAAAATAGTAATACTATCTATGAGAGAAGAAAACATTAGAGCAAAAATTTCTATGAGACAATCTTCGTGATTGTGTGTTGATCAAAAGCTAGACAGAATATCAAAAGCATGATCCATAAAAGAAAAACAAAGAAAAATTAGGCTTTGTCAAGATTTAAAATTTTGCACCTCAAAAGACACTCTGGAGGGAATGAAAAGACAAGTCATGGACAAGGAGATATCTAAGATGGCTATAATCAAAAGGATGGAAAATATCTATTGCTGGTGAGCATGATGGGAAACTGGAAACTTTGCATATTCCAAGTGGAAACATAAAATGTTACAGATGCCTTGGACACATTATGGCCATTTTTTAAAAAGTTAAACATAAATTACCATAAGAGCAAGCAATTCCACTCGTTAGAATTGACGCAGAAATGCAGCAACATTATTCATAACAACCCCAAATTGGAACCACTTAAGTGTCCATCAACTAGTGACTGAATAAAAAAATATGGGATAGTCACAAAAGGGCATACAATTCAGCAACTAGGACAGAACTTTCAGTACATGCCACAATGCGGATCAACCTCAGAGCCATTACAATAAGTGAAAGTAATAGACACCAGCAAGAAAAGATTATGTGAATGGATTATGAATCAATTTGCAGGAAATATAGAGAAAATGCAAATTTATAGACAGAAAGTGGATCAATAGCTGCCTTGGGCCCGGATTGGTAGCGAATAATAACTACAAACAGATTTGAGGCAATGTTCAAAATGTTCTAAAACTATATTGTAATATTTATACACTCTGTAAGTTTACTAAAATCATTTAATTCTATACATAAAGTGGGTGAATTTTACACTACTCAATAAAGCTCTCAAATAGACATTAGTGGGAAAAAGGTGAACAAAACTACACAAAATTTACTTCCCTAAATGTCTATTAAATCTCCCCAAAATAGGATCATACACATGATGTAGCCAATAACAACAACAAAATGTTGTAGAATTTATGGGGATTTCACATTAACTAAGATGTTATATGTAAATTGTCTCATCCCAATGCATGTTATATAAGAGGTATTTAATAAATGCAAAATTGCTGTTATTTAAATATTACAGTAACCATTTAATATGCATATATGTACAAGCACATTTATATCCAGTTAAATATATTCCATTTGATTTAATTTTTCCTCTTAGTTCCAAACTAGATTTTTGTTGTCACTCAAATGTAATTCACAAAATCATGAGTTTTCATTCATTTAAATTATTACCCGTGTTATTTTTAATTTTGAATAAATTATTTTCTGATAAATGTCATTCTTCCTGAATATGCTTTCCATTTATTATTACGAAATAAATGATTGCAACAGAACAGGGAAAAAATGTTTAGGAATGTTTTGAATGGTTGAAGAATAATAAAATAATAAAATTAGAGTATTATCAGTAATTTACCAGCCACTTACTCCTTGCCAATCCCAACTGATGGTGTTCTCCCTAGAAGCAGCTGTTATCCTAATTCTTGTGTTACTTATCCTCTTGCTTTTCTTTATAGCTTTAATAGATGTGTGTGTGTGTGTGTGTGTGTGTGTGTGTGTGTGATTAAAAGACATACTGTTTAGTATTGATTTTGAACTATATGTAAATGGAATCATACCATATGCATTTTCTGACCCTTCACTCAACATTACATGTTTGAAATTAGCATGTGTTTTAGGTAGTAAATCTATTTTTATTTTCATTAGTGATAGAATACTATTGAATGCATACTTGGCAATTCTTTATTTATTAGATAGACAATGTAGGTTGCCGCAGGTTTGCTCTAATGGATAATGCTGCTATGAGCATTGTAATACGTGTTTTTGGTGCATATGTAAAAGCATCCTTTTAGCTGCTGGGTTGTAGGATGAACACAGGCTTACATTTATATGTTAATGTCTATCATTTTCCAGTTTGCGTGTATCATTGGCACTTCAATTAACAATGTATGTAAGGTTCTTATTGCTCCAAATCCTCACTAATGTCTGCCAATCCAGAGGATGTGGAATGGTAACCCGTTTTGTTGTTGACTTGCACTTTTCTGATTATTGATGAATTTGAACATATTTTCTGACACTGATCGATTATTGAGTTTCCTCCTCGGTGAAGATTTATTTCTAGGTAATTAATATTAATGAAGTGGCTATTAAAATATTTTTAAAAATATTTTCTTGTGTATTGCTGATACCTAGAAACACATTCTTCTGAATCCTGATAATGTAGAAACTTTGCTAATTTCTCTTATTAATTCCATTAATTTATCTGTAGAAATTTATCTATAGAAAATCTAGATTTTCTAAGTATATTGTTCTTCAGAGAAAAGGATAGTATCAAAACTGACACTTGCTTTCCATTTCTTATACTTTTCCAGTCTCCATGATTTCTGGAACAAGCTGTAACACACAGCTTAATGAGAAATGGGAGGGGTGGTACATACACTCAGTGTTGTTCACAGTCTTAAAGAAAATGGAAGTTTGCTGGTTCACACACGATTTTCTAAGCAATAGGAGGCAGAATCACCAAAGTAGAATTATGATTTTTAACAGAAAAGGAAACTGCTCTCAGCTGGCTGCTGCATTAGCTGCAGAAGCCCTGATAGCTCTGAATTAGATTTAAACAAATGCTCTCTGCATAGAGGCACACCGTGATGGAATATAATATATCTTTAAAATAATTTTGCTTATTTTCACTTTTTTAAATGTGACTACCACTTTTAATGCACATGTGTGTCTTCATTTGTAGCTCATAGGACATTTCCATGAGAGGAAGCTCCAGGGCTGCTCTGTGGTCAGACTGAAGCTGATCTGTAGCAGAGATCTCACTTGGCATGGTTTTTCTGTCCTGTTTCCCTCATCCTTGCTCATACAAATGCATTCCTCAAGAAAGGTACTTCCACAAAGATCTGCCTTTGGTTCTCCTTCTAGGTAGGGAACCTGATCAGTGACAGCCAGTGTCAGAGGATGTCCTGGGAGGCAGCCCCTGCAGTGGAATTGTGGACCAGGGGTGCCTACGGGCCAGGGGTGCCTACGGACCAGGGGTGCCTACGGACCAGGGGTGCATCCCTGCTGGCAGGTGGAGCCCCAGCATTCCTGGAGTGCTTGCACAGTGCAATGGCTGAGATTTTTACTTTGGAGAATGGGCATGGAGCACAAGTGGAAGGGGATGCCCATACGACATCTCACACATAAGAGAGACTAGAAACTATTAGAAAGGCAGAATTAGGAGGTCGTTGCTAAGTGCTACCGATTTCTGGAAGAAAAAAAAAAGTCAGACTGACAAAGATCAAGCAAGAAAATAATGAAACGTTTTCAAAGACCTGGTATCATGCAAGCCATATTCTCTAATGCAGTGCAGTCAATTTTGAATGTAGTCACAAAAAAAGACAAGCAAAAATGTGGTTGAAAATTAACGAATGTTTTCTCAATCAAAAGAAAATAATAAAATGCACAGTGATTATAAGTGAATCAAATAAAAAGACATACCAATATGCATGAAATTTAGATGAAATATTATAGTTAGGGGAAAGAAGAAAGAATGGAAATCAGTGACCTAAATGGTCATCTAAAAAAAAAACTAGGAGAAAAACATAACAAGAGAAAACATAATGATTCCCAATACGTAAATCTAATGTAGAAAAAAGAAAAAATATTGATGACATACAAAACAAAGAAATAATGTAATTATCAATGATACCGATAGATATTTGGGGATGTAGTCAAGCATAAAAAAGATAAAGACAAATATTCAAAAATCAGAAATTAAAAAAAGGGAAAAGAAATACAAGTCTTTTCACATTAATATAAAATTGGAGGAACAACTTTGTTGCAAAAAGTAATTGAAAACTTAGATGTTATGAACGAATTCAAAGAAAAAATGCAAATTACTTATTCTGAAACAAAAAAGTAGTACATCTGGACAATCCTATAACCATTGAATTTATCATAAACCTTACTACAAATAAAACTTCTGGTTTCATTGGCTTTATTTGAAAGTATTAACAAATATTTAAATGAAAAAAATAGTTCCAAAATTTAACAAATCTTTCTTTCACTCAGTAACACATTTTCTAAGGCCTGCAGGAGAGTGACAACAAAATCTATCAAGAATAATATAGAAAGAAAATTAATTGACTAAATATCAATTATAAACATATGTGTGAAATTATAGAAAAAATGAGCAGAGTGAACCTAAAGTAAAATAAAGGAAGAAAATAAAAAAGAAAAGAGATGAACCAACAAAATAATAGAAAAAGAGGAAATTCACAAAGTAAAAAACAGTTCTTTTCAGAAGAGCAGTTAAGTAAGCCTCGTGGATTGATAATAAAGAGAGAACACAAGTATCACCAAAGTTAGGAATTAAAAAGGTGTGATCACTGCAGGTTTCACATATATTAAAATGATATAAATAATGTTGTGAACAACTTTATTCACTAGAGTCAAAAAGTTAAATAAAATGCGTTGTCCTTGAAAAACACAAATTACCAAAGTTGACACCGAATGAAATGGAATCTGAATAACAATGTGTCTATTAAAGTAATTACTTTAATTGATCAATTTGTTAAAGGATTGAAACCATAATTTTACACCTTATTTATTGGTGAATTGTTAAACAGGTACTTTGGAATTTAAGGTGCAACACAGGATTCTTAGGCAATGTAGAAAAAAAAACATACCAAGATTTTTTCCCATGTGACTCATAATTCTCAGTTGAATATTACTCTTTTTTTGAAGATCTAATTGGCTTTATTAAATGATTCATGAATCGGGCAGCACCCCATCTAGCAAGTAGAGAGGCAATCCAAGTTGTACAAAGTGGAAGATTTTTGGTTTTCTTTTCTTTTTTTTTTTTTAGCTCAGCAAGAAGAATCTATTTAAACTCTTAAACCACCTACTAAAACAAATACACATACACAACACAAAACAGCTTACCAACACAAAAAGATAAGGTTAAAGGCATCACAGATCCCAGCAAACTGAGAGCAACTGCTAATTTGGAATAGAAGTCAGATGTCAGCACTTTTTCTTTTGGACTGATCGTGTACATAGAAATGTGATTTCTAAACAATGCAATAACCTGAACACAAGAAAGAATGCATGAAAAGTTGGAAGGGATGCTAGAGTTGAACCATTCTATGTGCATAACAAGTATAAGAACTAAATAAATATTTGTTGATTGAATGCCTTCTGAGATTATAGGTTGTGAACAAAAGCATTTGTAACTTACACCTAATTTGAAGAAATTTTTAAAAACTGGACGTTCAGGGAGCTGAGTATTTCATAAAACCAAAGATCCAGTGTTTATAAATGGTACTCAGAAAAATCATGCTCTTGGCCTGCTTTTGGCAAAGCATGTGCTGTGTGAGTATTTACAGTGGACAGTGGGTGAGGCAAAAAAGTTACTAACAAAATTAGGATTGTTCCAGAGGAGGCTGTTTGCTAGGGGGGAAAGCTGGGGGCTTTATCATACAGATGACCGCATCTTTCTTTGGAGAATGGAAAACACGCAGGTGACAGACTCATTGGTGCTGAAGGAAATAAAAGTTTCCTGGTTTGCTGTTAAGGCCACATTTCTGGAGGACGTGAAAGTACAATTAAATTGGGTATTAAACCCTTGTTTGGGAACGCAGTCTAAGTGTCAGCATTTGGGGCCTGTGGTTGTCTTTCCTTTTTTCCTTTTTTTATAAAAACAATTTCTCCTTTTGATCAGACTTTCAGTTTAACTGAGATATGATTGACTTCTAAGGCATTAGCGCTACTCTCAGCTAGTGCTCTGCAATTCACAGATTTTGTTGCTTCTTTGTGAATATTACTCTTAATAGGACTCAAAAACTGTCTTCCTATTAATTCATTTCTATTTCTCATTATGATTTTGAGCCAAAGAGTAAATGACACATTTTATTTGTATTTTTATTTTATAATAATTCACTCTCAAAATTACAAAATATTATGGGGCGCCTGGGTGGCACAGCGGTTAAGCATCTGCCTTCGGCTCAGGGCGTGAACCCGGCGTTGTGGGATCGAGCCCCACATCAGGCTCCTCCGCTATGAGCCTGCTTCTTCCTCTCCCACTCCCCCTGCTTGTGTTCCCTCTCTTGCTGGCTGCCTCTATCTCTGCCGAATAAATAAATAAAATCTTCAAAAAAAATTACAAAATATTAAAGTAAGGTAGAACCGGTATTAAATAGAAGTGCAAAAATGACAAAATATTTTTTTAGTTAGACTATGAGAAAAAAACAGAAAAATCAATGTGAAGTAAATTGATAGTGCAAAAATTAAGATAGCAGACAAGTTAAATCTACATTATACAAAAACATACCAACAAGACGTAGTTGAAGAAAATATACATGGTTGATGAAAAATTTTGTTTTTAATCTTCATTACCATTTGTCGAGCAAATTGCTCTTAAGATGGCTTCTAGCCTTGAAACTTAAAATTGAAATTGCAACATTAAGGACATAATAAAAGACTTTTATTCAGTGTCACTTATTTCATTAATTTAACTATATATTTCCCAGAGTTTCCTAGTGACGGTTATGTGACACAAGTAGCACAAATGGCACAATTAGGGGTAGGCTTGAAGCTCTTTCAACATAACCAATACAGTGGACACACGGGTTTTTCTCTACCATGAAGTTAGCGGTGACTGAATTTGATGCACCTTACAGGCTCACTCTGTAAGTATACACATTCTAGGTGATTAACTTATCTACATCTCTTTGATCAATAGGATTGTATTTTCTATGCCGGTGAGACTGTTTGCCTTAAGGGATGTAAGGAGGCCCTGTGAGCAGAATGATCTGAACCATGGCAGTCACCGTCCAGCAGTGACTTAGTTTAGGTCTGCTGACATCTGTTCTTCAGGAGAGGCATGCTTTCATCACCTTCTCCTTAGAAAGAGAGGAGTTAATCTAGTAGGTGTAAATGCAGACCAACTATATTTTGGCTCTAATTTCAGCTGCACTGCAAAAAAAAGCCTGAAATGCATCGGAACCCAAAAAACATAACCTTTATAAATTAAAACATCTTTATCAGACATTGAAAGGCCATACAGTGATGGAGCTGTATGAACATACTATATCACTGAAGTTGCTGATCACAGAACTTCTCAAAGAAGAACAGTATTTTGGAATGTGATTTAATATCTAATTGAAAGAGAGAGAGAGTGTGTGTGTGTGTGTGCGTGTGCATGAGTGTGTGTCTAGCACAATCAGAAATATTTGAACTTGATTAATTATCTTCCTCTCTGGTAAAATATCTCACGTGGCTTGAATCCGTGCGGTCACAAAACTAGAGTCAATTCCTTGTGCAGTGTTCTTGTTTTTATACCCACTCACTCTCTGACCAGAGACCCGTTGTCAGCAGGAACATACATACACAAGAACCAAACCAATTAATTTACACACAAAATACTTTTGCTGGTTTCCCTTATACATTTAGGTGTCCGCAAAGAAAAAGGAAAATTAAAAAAACACAACACATATAGATAGAATTCTGTTCTCACATCACTCACATTTTAAACACGTTGGCAATCCTTACCTAAAACCCGAGAACCATGTGTCTGGGCTCTTGTAGGCAATCACGTGACTATGTAAGTTCTCCCAAAGAAGAAAGGAGGACAGTAAAAGGGAATACACTGCCCTCCCATCAAATTTTCCTTAAGAATACAGAAGCAATTTGAAGGACTTTTGGGTTCAAGCTTTATTTTCTCATCTGGTGAATATCAAGGACCTTGCATCACAACTCTTGCTTTAACAAACCCTCCCAAGTCACAGTGGCTTAATACAGCAACCATTTATTTCTTCACAAATCTGTGAGTCAGAAATTGGTCTGGGATCAATTGGGTGATACTTCTTCTGGTCTCCACTGGGGCAAGTCCTGGGACTGCAGACTTCAATGGTTCACCTGGGATTGGATGCTCTAATTTGCCCTCACTCAGTGCCTGGCCATTAATGCCCACTGTCAAGTGGGGACTTTGGTTCTCCCCCATGTAATGCGACCGGCCTCTCTTTCTGAGGGTGGTGTTTTAAGAGAGTGAAAGCAGAAGGGTCAATGCCTCAGAATTTGCACGTTCTATTCCTCAAGGCAAGTTTAGATTCAGGGAATTGACTTCATTTCTTGATGGGAGAAGGAGAAAGCTCACATTGTGAACGGATATGAATGCAGGAAATGTGATTCTTTGGGGAGCATTATCGCAATAATTTATCTAGACCTGCTTTCCAGAAATACGTGCATACGCTGTTTGCAAAACTTCCTAGACCACATCCATGGATCTTAGGTAAAGAAACTGCTCTAGACAAAAGTGAGGTTAGAGGGAGCAGCACTCTTTTCATAAAGGATTGGCTCGTGGTGCTCCGTGGTTATCATGGAAGCTGACTTTACTAACCCTCAAACATCTGATACTTTTACGGTATTGTCATCTAAAGGGTGCCACAAATCTTTGCCTGCAAGTTTTGTGACATTGAACAAATGCCAGGAGAGATTTTGGCCAGTTCCAAGCTACTGGCAGCCAAATGCGTTTCTTGGCACAGTTGTGCTTTATCTTGTTTGCGGTAAAACAAAGTTCATGCTTGGGAAAATAAAATATTTCATAGATAGAAGTACCATGGCCACGCAGCTGCCATATTACACAAAACATGCTATTCTGTGACTTATTTCAAGATCTACTAAAAACCACGTCTCTTGTCACAGATGCTACATGTGAAGACAACTGTTCATAGTTTTATCTAGTTTTTAAAGCATGAACCAAACACATGAAAATTTCACTTCCGATTTGTTGCTAGATTATTTAAATATCCTTTATGGTTTTTGAGAAAACATATGATAATGACCTTAAAATTAATCTGGACTCTTTCCTCAGTACTAGGAGGACCAAATATTTCCTTTATCCTCTAATATATTTTAGTCTTAATAAATAACCAGACAGTTTAGTTTTATATATATATATACATAAATGTGAATATATTCAAATAGTAATACATGTTCAGGCAAAAAACCCCTATAGTTCATTAATTAAAAATTAACCCTCTTCCTTCCAGAATTACAGGCAATTTTAAGTTTCTTATGTATCTTTTCAGAAAGCGTTGGTACATATTAATTTCTGTACTTATTTTTATACTCGCATTCTCATTTATGATGTTTTTCAAGAGAATGCGTGGTTTAATACTTTTCAGCAACTTGCCTTTCCACTCAAGAATATTTCTGGGAGGTCTCTTGTAATAAGAAACGTAGATTTATTTCATCCTTTTGAGCATTTGCAGAGTACTTTATTGCATACATACCGCGGTTCATTTAAGGTATGCTTCACCAATAGCTTTTTAAATAGTTTCCAGTACTTTGCAATGACCGTAAACACCGCTCATGCGTCTTTCTCCATACCTGCAAGTTTCTGTTGGCCAGACACTTGAAAGCGAGACTGCAGTCAGACAGTACGCACATCTTCAGTTTTGGTAACTATGATTAATAGTATGTGTATTTTACATTTTTGATAACCATGGTCAGAGAGGTTTCAACAACCCCTATTTCTCCCTGGACTGTAAGAATTCCTTCTTTACATCTAATGAACACAAAAATGAAGTGTCTAACTTCTGGTTTCCAAAGTTCCCCATTTTTATTTCATTGTTATAAATTCAATTAAGAGTAAGATTGAGCATATTTTCAAATGTTTTTAAGCACTTGGGTTATTTAATTAGGAGACAGTTTGTTTGTATCCATTTCCTATTTCACTACTAAGTTTGCTATTAGGTTTTCTTCATGTTGATTACCTCATAATCCATCGTTGCCCACGCGTTGAAATGCTCACTTCTTTGTCATGGACTACTATTTCTATATGCATATAGATTTGTTTGCAGGACATCTAGTTTGTTTCATTAATCTAGTGATATATTTCCACAAACTAGTACTATCTTTTGAAAATACTGTGGGTTAATATCTCACTTATCTTGTAGATTATGTTTTTGCCTGTTCTTCTCAGGTTCCAGAATCTTCCTAACAATGAAATCATGCCTAATATGTTATAACACTTTACAGTCAGCCTGCCAATTCCAGAAAAGGTGGCAGTGCAAAAATATAGCAATGGATTTAAAAACAAATTTAGGATGGATTATTGTTATTATTTTTTACAAAAATGCAGCCTTCTTGTTCAAACACATGGATGCTTTTACATTTACTCAAATTTTATTTCATGCCCCACAATAGATTATTTTTTATTTCTAATTTTCTTTGTCTTTACTACAAATTGGTTTTCTTAAGTATAATTTAAATTGTTGTATGTAGTTGTTGATTTTTGTATATTCATTTCTAATCAGTCTGTTTGATAATTTATCTTGTTATAAGTAATTTGTAACTGATACAATTCAGCTTTCTGTTATACATAGAAATATATCAGGTAGACAAGGAAATTTTATTTTCTTTTTTCATGATTCACCACATTACTTTTGCTTGTATAATATCACCGACTGTATCTTTTACAACTGAGGAACCAGGCTGGTGTTAGTGGATGTCCTGAAATTGTTTCTCAGCGGACTACGATGGTTTCCAGTGTTTCACATTACGTATGACATAGACTTCTGTTTTGAAGAATATAGAAAGAAAGTTGATTTTTTATTAAGAATTCTCTTATTTTGTGAAGTAATAATAAGATGTGTCTCCCTGTCTTTGGACCCATTAAGAGAGTCCAGTTTTTACTAGGTTTTCCAATAGACTGAATCATCCTTGAAATCCTGGAGGGAAGCAGTCTTAGTGATTTATGCCTGTAATGGTCTGCAGCTTCCCTCTCTGTTATCTCTTTCAGGACTTTATGGAAGTGTTATATTTGCTACATAAAAGAAGCTTAGTAGTTAAATGTTCCTTGAAGTTTTGATAGAGTCCACTTGTGAAATGGAATAGACCTGCAGTTTCTAACACCTTCTAAATTTCTAACATGGTGATTGATCACTTTAGATTACACAAGGCAGTCACTTGTGTTAGGCTATATTTGCCCAGAAAATTTCCCCTTTCACACAGCTTTTCAAATATATTTAAAGAAAATCGATCAACATATTTAATATCTGTGTTTACATCTCCTTCAAACCTATGGCTATGTGCCCATTCTCAGTTGTAATTCTATGAAATTAAACTTCTTCATTGTTCATAAGACAACTAGTGGTTTCTCTATTGAAATATTATTTTTCCACAGACAAGCAGAAATTATATTTATTTTTTAGTTATTATACCCAATTTCAAATTAGTGAATCTCTGCTCTTATCATTAGTTATTCTTTCTTTCTCTTTCCCTTCATTTATTTCTTAGTTTTTCCAATGTTTTGAATTGACTATCTCTTTTTAAAATATCTTTGAATTTTAAGTGTTTAGGTATATTGTATTTAAGTATTTATGATTATGAAATTTATGATTATGCAACTACTCTGAATGACAACTTGACATATTTATCCAAATTAGTAAATAGATAATTGATAGATAAGCCAGAACAGGTACATGGATAAATAGATTAGATAAATAGCTGCATATTACATACTTTTGATGCAATAAATTTACCTTTTGTGATTTATAGCAGACAAATCATTAGGGTATGGATATTCATATGTTGAGATAAAACAGTGTCCCTTTTTGCAGTACTTGTTTTAAAGGTTAAAGCAATAAAAATATCCTACAATAGAAAATAGGAATTTATTAGATCAGGCCCTGCAGGTTATATAATTATTTATAATAACGTGATAGAAGTATGAAAGGACTAATATTTTTTGGTGTCTATTCATTTATTTTGAAAAAATGTCCATTTGTGTGCATGTCCACATGCACAGGTTTAAAAACATAAAACAGGAATATGGCAGAGAAGGGGGATCCTAAGTTCACCTCCCCCCACAGATCCAACTAGATAACACCCACATCAGTGTAAGTAACCCAGAAAATGACCCAAAGACTGGCAGAACAGACTCTCCACAGTTAACTATAGAGAAGAGGCCACACTAAAGAGGGTAGGAAGGGCTGAGTCTTGTTAGGGAAAAGGAGGAATGCCTGGGCACAGAGAGGAAAGAGAAACAGACCCTCATATCAGGAACCCAGGCATGGGGAAGTCAAATTCCCCATAAAATCTGGCTTTGAAAATCAGAAGGACTTAATTTTGTGAGCTTCTGCAATCTACAGGGCTTAATACCTGGAATTTTAAAAATCAGTAGACTCAGCTCTGGGAGAGCCTGGAGCGCAATAGGAAATTGAGTCCCTGCCTTCAAAGAGATAACAAAAACAGCCCCATGGAGATACAGCACAGAAGTAGCAGTCTGGAAAATGCCTGGGTTACATGGGAAGATGTATTTACTAATCTCAGAGTCGGGCTGGAGGGGCAGGGATCTTTAGAGGACTTCTCCAGGACAAAAGAGCTCCTAGGTGCCATTTTCCTCCCTGCCTAGTCTAGACAAAAGAAAAGCTGCGGGAACTATCACTTAACTTAGTAAGAGCATACCCTGTGTTCTCCTGCAGATACTCTCCCCCCAGCCAGGCCTTGGTTCCAGGTTTCTTCCCACAGCAAATGCACCCAAATCTTGTGGGCACCATGCACCTTGCTCCCACACTATCCTGCAGACTCCTCCTCCAGCCCCAGGACAAGAGTTTTCTAACGTGGTTCCAGGTCCCTCCCACAGAAGACCTGTGCAAACCTTGCTTCCCCCATGCACCCTGCCCTAGTGGTCTGCAGGCCTGCCCCATCCAATATGCCCTGGCTGGAGCACAGCCAAAGTGCTGCCATGAATCTGCAGTGTGCAGACAGCCCTGACATGGGCCAGCAGCACTCCAAAGGGACTCCTGACCCAAGGGGAGGGGAAGATAAGCACACACAGCAGTCTGACTGCAGCCTCAGCAATGGCTGGGTGCAGACATCTGCTCTGACTGTAGGTCCCGCCAACCAACAAAAGCTTCTCAGGGGACAACGTAGGGGAAAATGTCCTGTAGTTCCCTGCTACTGCATCTCTGGCAAACACCAAGTCTGCCTCAACTCGAGCCCAAGGCCGTCCCAGACTGGCCCTCTGACAACAAAGGGACTAAATCTTACTCCCAACAAAGAGAGCTATTGTAGAGGACTGGGCTGAAGGCAAAAATGGCTCAGCCACAACAGTAGGTTGCACACAACATGCTTAGGAGACACCCCTGAAGTGTCAGGTTCTGGTGAACAGGGTACTTTATAGTGTAGGGCACTGCAGGACCTTTTCTTCATAAGGCCACTACTTTCAAGAGCAGGAGGTGTAGCTGACTTTCTTAACACATAGAAACAGACACAGAGAATAAGACAAATGGGGAGACAGAGGAATGTGTTTCAAATGAAAGAATAGGAAAAAACCACAACAAGAGACGAAAGAGAAATAGAGATAAGTAATGTGCCTGATAGAGAAATGAAAGTAATAGTCTTAACGATACTCAGTGGAATTGAGAAAAGAGTGGAGTACCCTAGTGAGACTCTCAACAAAGAAATAGAAAACATACAAAAAAATCAATCAGAGATGAAGAACTCAATAACTAAAATTAGAAATATACTAGATGAAATAAATAGTAGACTAGAGGAAGCATAAGAATAGATCAGTGACTTAGAGGAATAATGGAAAGCAATCTAGCTGAACAGGAGAGATAAAGAAAAGTAATAATAAATGAAAATAGACTTAGGGAACTCAGAGACACTATCAAATGTAATAACATTCACATTACAGGGGTCCCAGAAGGAGAAGAGAGAGAAAAGGGAGCAGAAAATTTATTAGATGAAGTAATTGCCAAAAATTTCTTGAATCTGGAGAAGGAAACAAATCCAGATCGAAGGGGCACAGAGATCCCCTAGCAAAATCAACCCAAGAAGGTCCACACTAAGACACAGAGCAATTCAAATGGCAAAAAGTAGCAATAAACGGAGAATTTAAAAAGCAGCAAGAGAAAAGAAACCACTTACATACCAGGGATATCCCATAAGGCTATCAGCTGATTTTTCAGCAGAAATTTTGCAGGTCAGAAGAGAGTAGCATAATATATTGAAAGTGCTAAAAGGAAAAAACCTGCAGCTAAGATTACTCTATCCAGCAAGGCTATCGTTCAGGTTTGAAGAAGAGATGTTTCCTAGACGAACAAAAGTTAAAAGAATTCATGACCACTAAATCAGCCTTATAAGAAATGTTAAAGGGGACTCTTTGAGTGAAAAGAAAAGACCATAAGCAGGAGTAGGAAAAGTAGGAAACACAAAAGCAGTAAAATTAAGTATATCTATAAAAATCAGTCAAGGGATTCACAAAATAAAAGAATGTAAAGTGTGGTACAATATACCTAAACTACTGGGAGGGAAGAGTAAAGAATGGGTTCAAACATAAGTGACCATCAATGTAATATAGACAGCAATATGCATAATATATTATACATAAGCTTGATGGTAACCACAAATAAAAAACCGGTAATGGATATACAAAAATAAAGAGAACAGAATCCAAGTATACCACTATAGAAAGCCAGCATGCCATGAGAGAAAAGACCAAGAGAAGAAAAAAATAGGGAACTATAAAAAAAAAAACAACACAAAACAAATAACAAAATAGAAATGAGTAAGTACCTATCAATAATTACTTTGAGCGTGAATGGACTAAATACTCCAATCAAAGACATATGGTGACAGAATGGATGAAAAAGTCAGACCTATCTGTATACTGCCTACAAGGACTCATTTCAGACCTCAAAACACATGCAGATTGAAAGTGAAGGGATGGAATAGCATCATCATGCAAATGGAAGGAAAGGAAAGGTGTTGGGTACCAATACTTACATCAAACAAAACAGACTTGAACAAAAGACTGTTACAAGAGACAAAGAAGGACACTATAGAATCACAAAAAGAACGATCCAACAAGAAGAGATAATAATTGTAAATACTTATGCACCCACCATGGGGGCATCAAAATACATAAAGCAGCTAGTAACACACAGAGAGGAACTAATCAATAGTAATACAATAATAGTAGGGGAATTTGATATTTCACTTACAGAAATGGATAGAGGATCCAAATAGACAATCAAGGAAACAGTGGCTTTGAATGAAACATTGGATCAGATGAATATAACAGATATATCCATAACTTTCCATCCTAAAACAGCAGAATGCACATTCTTTTCAAGTGCATATGGAATATTCTCCAGAATAGATTGCATATTAGGTCACAAAACAAGTCTCAACAAATTCAAAAATATCAGAGTCATACCATGCATCTTTTCTGACCACAACACTATGAAACTAGAAATCAATGATAAGAAAAACAAAAACAAAAAACTGGAAAGACCACAAATACATGGAGGTGAAATAATACGTTACTCATAATGAATGGACCAAGAAATCAAAGAGGAAATTAAAAAAAAAATACATAGAAATAAGCGAAAATGAAAACACAATGGTCAAAATCTTTGGGATGGAGCAAAAGCAGTTCTCAGAGGGAAGACCCCTTTCAAGAAGCAAGAAAAATCCCAAATAAAAAAATAACATTGCACTTAAAGGAGCTAAGAAGAGAAGAACAACCAAAACCCCAAACAAGTAAAAGGAAGGAAATAATAAAGATCACAGCAGATTAAACAAACAAACAAAACACAATAGAACAGATCAATGAAACCAGGAACTAGTTCTTCGAAAAGATAAAAAAATTGATAGACCTTTAGCCAGACTCATTAAAAAAACAGACACAGAGGACTCAAATAAACAAAATTAGAAATGAAAGAAGAGAAATAACAAATGACATCACAGAAATACGAAGGATTGTAAGAGACTATTATGAAGAAATACATGCCAACAATTTGGACAACCTAGAAGAAATGCGTAAATTCCTAGAAACATATAACCTCTGAAAACTGAAGCAGGAAGAAATAGAACATTTGAATGGGGGGCACTTAGGTGGCTCAGCTGGTTAAGTGTCTGACTTGATTTCAGCTCAGGTCATGATCTCAGGGTTGTGGGTTAGAGCCCTGCATTGGGCTCCATGCTCAGTGTGGAGTCTGCTTGCTCCTCTCCCTCTGTTTCTCCCCCTACTCTCTCTCTCAAATAAATAAGTAAAATCTCAAAAAACAAGAGAAAATTTGAACTGCCTGATTACCACAATGAAATTGAATCAGTAATAAAAAAACTCCAAGAAACAAAAGTCCAGGACCAGATGGCTTCACAGAGGTATTCTACCAAACGTCTGAAGAAGAGTTAATACTTACTCTTCTCAAACTTTTCCAAAAAATAGGAGAGGAAGGAAATTTCCAAATTCATTCCATGAGGCCAGCATTACCCTAATACCAAAACTAGGTAAAGACACTACAAATAAAGAAAACTACAGGCCCATATGCAAAAATCCGCAAAAAAATATTAGCAAACCAGGTTCTTTATTTATTTATTTTTTTTTAAAGATTTTATTTATTTATTTGAGAGAGATAGAGACAGCCAGCGAGAAGGGAACACAAGCAGGGGGAGTGGGAGAGGAAGAAGCAGGCTCATAGCAGAAGAGCCTGATGTGGGGCTCGATCCCAGAACGCCGGGATCACGCCCTGAGCCGAAGGCAGACACTTAACCGCTGTGCCACCCAGGTGCCCCACAAACCAGGTTCTTTAATACACGGGCTCACTATTGGAATTTAAAACATAAGAGCAGGAAGTTAAAACAGGGAAGAGAGAAAACAAGTGACTAAGTGGGCAGTTGTAGAAATCAATCCGAATCTCTAAAATAATGAAGCCCCAGTTGGGGAAGGTGGCTTGACTTTTCATCTATTGTGTGGCTGACAATGTGTTTATTTGAGATAGTGGACTTCGAAGTGAGTGACTTGGCAATCAAAACAACTCAGGCACTTGCATTAGAAAAGGGGAAAAAAAAAAAAACCCAACTGTCAGGGTTTACATCACATGGACAAAGAGTAAGTTAGGCTTTTTATGTCTTATGGTCTTTGCCACAGCTATTTAACTCTGGTCCTGTAGCAGTGAAAGCAACATTAGACCACCTGTAAACATTAGGCATGCTTATGTGCCAATAAAACTTTATTTACAAAACAATCAGACTGATTTGGCCTAGGTTAGTATGCTATTATGTTGCAGATTATTTAGACAGTGTGAAAATATTCATAGAATATTGTCAAATGGAAATGAGAACGTGTAGAGCTTGATTCCATTTGCTATTTGTGTTTTTAAATCGATTAATTTTATCTTTTACCTATTTATGTGCAAAAAACATCTGTAATGTTCATTAACATGTCTATATATTTGTTATACGATAATAGAACTATAATTTGGTTTAATTTTATACTTTGTGTTTTGTACTACTTGCTATTTTAAAGTTAGCATTTTAGGGCACCTAAGTGGCACAGTCAGTTAAGCAACCAACTCTTGGTTTTGGCTTAGGTGGTGATCTCATGGGTCAGGGGATCAAGGCCCTGGGTCAGACTCTGTGCCCAGCAGGGAGTCTGCTTGAGACTCTCTCTCCCTCTCTTTCTGCCCCTCCTCCCATGAGCACTTTCTCTCTTACTCTCAAATAAATAAATTAATTAATTAATTAATAAATCTTTAAAAATAACAAGGGTAGCATTTTAAATACCCTGGAAATGGTAAGTTAAAAAAGAATTACAAACTCATGCAAATGAACAAATAAGAACAAATTGACAGGAGCGGTAGATCAATAATAAGAATAGCTGTTTATTGATAAGAAGAATTAATTCATCAACTACAGAGATAAAAACAAAATTTTTTTAAAAAGATTTTATTTATTCATTTGACAGAGAGACAGCCAGCGAGAGAGGGAATACCACCAGCAGGAGGAGTGGGAGAGGAAGAAGCAGGGTCCCAGCAGAGCAGGGAGCCCGATGTGGGGCTCGATTCCAGAACCCTGGGATCACGCCCTGAATGGAAGGCAGACTCTTAACGACTGAGCCACCCAGGCGCCCCAGATAAAAACAAATTAACAAAAAAATAATGAAATGTTCTTATGGGGTAACAGTGTATATTTTGTTATCTTTTGCTGTTTGAATTATTTCTTTTATAAAAGATTAAAAGAAATCCATAAGGTTAGGGAACCTGCTGTCTTAAAAATTATTTAATTACTTCTGGGAACTGGAATAACATCCTTAACATAGCTATATTGACCTATATAAATTATCAATAATATAGCTATATAAACCATCAATTAATCATCTCTTTGGCGTAGATACTGTGTGGGAAAGCAGTGTCAATTTCTTATAGCATAACCAATAACATCAGTCAGAGTACATCGGAGGATCTTGGTGTTATCTTGCAAAGCAGTTTGGAAAAAAAAGACATTTCTCTATTGACACTGTTTATTAATTTTGACCAATTTATTTCTGTCATTTTAAGTTTACAACGCTAGTGCTGTTATGGTTTAATGCAGTAATTGACTCAGTAGATGGCATTCTTCCTCAAGTTAATATTGAGCCAATACCCTAGATATCAGCTAGGATGAGCTATAATGTTAAAACTGACATGGCTGTAAAGCCACATGCTTTTTATAAATGTGTTCATTGCACATTTGCATGAGGGATCAGTGATCACTAATGTCTGGTGTTTCTAGATCATTCTTCTTTTGGAAATTTAAACTTTAAACCAAATTCTGATTGGATTTTTTTATTATTCTGCCTGGTCCTGGGATACAATACTAAGTTTTCAACAATTTAATTTAATTAGATTATGCCTGTAAATACAATTCACTGAAGAATTATTGGCAGAATCAGATTTTCTTTAGCATTTTTCTTCAGTATTTTATGCTGTTATCTAACAATATTTGAATTAGTTTTAGTAGTGTAAATTTGGATGGATTTAAATGGTGTTAGATTTATTATAATACCATTGTTAATTTTCTGGTAACATAATATCCAATCTTACAAAGATAATTCATGATTCAATATTTTTTGGTCAATTGATATATGGAAGCATTGTGATTTAACAACATTGTGGTGTAGTTGGAAACAACAGATACAAAGTCAGTAAATGAGTTCTAGTACAAGTTGACACAACTAATAATCAGCAGTTCCAAGATTCAATCTTGTCCTATCTCCAAAGCTGAGGCTTTTATTCACTATGCAATGCTGCTTCTCATTTTAGAAAATTTTCTTAGAGTCATTGTTTAATTTTATCTATAGTTAGTTGATTTAATAATTCTCCTTTTGAAAACTTGTCCACACACAGTAATCCATATTTCTAATTATGTTTTTATTTTGGGATAATTGTAAGTTCACACACAGTTTTAAGAAATAATGCAGAGATATATTGAGGACCCATTACCCAGCATCACCCCTCCCCATTATAACATCTTTAAAAACTATAATACAATATCACAACCGGGATACTGACATCGATATATCCAAGATAGAACATCCCATCACCACCAGGATCCTTTATGTTGCCATTTTGTAGTTACGTAAACTTTCTACTTTGTCTCTCCCTCCCATTCCTTCCTTAACTCTAAGCACTAATATTTTATGCCTGTAGAATATTATAATTTAAGGAATGTTATATAAATGGAATCACATAATATGTCAATATTTGGGATTGGCTTTTCACTCAATCATAATTCTCAGAAGATTTATCCCTGTTGTGCATATCAATTTTTCCCCTTTTTATTGCTGAGGAATATGCAACAGTATGAATGTCCCATGGTCTGTCCCACCCTACACCCATTGAAGGACATGTGGATTATTTCCAGCTTTTGACTATTACAAATAAACCTGCTATAAACAGTCATGCACAGGTTTTTGAGTAACCATACGTCTTCATTTCTCTGGATAAATGCCCAGGAATTCAATTGCTGGGTTCTGTGGTAGTTATATGTTAGTTTTTAAAGAAATTGTCAAACTGTTTTACAGAGTGGCTGGAGAATTTTACATTTCTGGAGTGATCCAGGTCTTCTATCTTCACTAGTACTGAATATTGTCACTTTTTTTTTTTTTTAATTTTAGCCATCCTGAGAAGTAAGTAATAAATTTAATTTTGGTTTTATTTTCCTAATGACTAATGACATTGAATATGTTTTCATGTGCCTATTTGCCATCTGTGCCTCCTCTTCAGTAAAATGTCTCTCATGTCCTTTGCCCATTGGATTGTTTGTTTTTCTTACTTTTGAGTTCTTTACATATTTTAGATACTAGTCCTTTGTCAGATATGTGGTGTGCACATATTTTCTCCTACTTCTATAATTTGTCTTTTTATTCTCTTCGTAGGGTCTTTCACAGAGCAAAAGTTTTTAACTGGAGTCAAATTTATCAATTTTTACTTTTATGGGTTGTAATTTTGGTGAAAAGTCTAAGAAATCTTCCTAGGTCTAGATCTGAAAGACTTTCTCCTATGATTTTTTTTCTAAATGTTTTATGCTATGTTTTCTATTTAAGTCTGTTTTCTATTTTAAGTCTATTATCCATAATGCGTTAATTTTTGTACAATGTATGAGTTCAGTTTTTTCAGGTGAAGTTTCATTTATTTTGTCTATTGATGTCCAGTTGCTCCAGCACCATTTGTTGAAAACGCTATTTCCCCTCCATTGAGTTGCTTTTACTTTTGTCAGAATCATTTGGTCATATTGTATAGGGTCTATTTCTGGGCTCTCTAATCTACTTTATTAGTCAATGTGTCTATACCACCTCCAATACCACACAGTCTTGGTTATTATAGCTATATAATAATTCTTGAAATTTTAGACTGATTTCTTCCACTTTTTTCTTCCTTTTCTAAAGTATGTTAACTATTCTAGTTCCTTAGATTTTCAGTATAAGTTTTGGAATAATCCTATCTTTACCTATGAAAAATTTGCTGGTATTCAGACAAAATTTGTTTTAAACCTATATATTAGTTTTGGCCAAACTGGCATCTTTACTTTCTTAAATTTTCCAATCCATGAATATGGTATGCTTCTATGTGTTTATATCTTTGATTTCTTTCACTGGCACTGTGTGGTTTTCAGCACACGTTCCACATGTGTTTTGTTAGATTTACACCTAAGTATTACAGCTTTTGAGTGATAGTGAGTGGTATTTTATTTTCAATTTCAGTGTCCATATCTTCATTGCTATTCCATAGAAATACAAATAGGTATTTTTGTTTATCTTGTATCCTGCCCCCTTGCTGAACTGACTTAACAATTCTAGGACTTATTTTTTGTAGGTTCCTTGAAATTGTTTACATAGTCAATTATGTTATCTACAAGTAGGTCAGTTTTCTTTTTTCTTTGCAATCTGTTAATTTTTTTTTCCTTCTGTAGTCGTATTGCATTGACTAGAACTTCCAGCATGGTGCTGAATTAAGAATGGTGAGAACAAACATCCTGAACTCGTTCTCAATGTTAGGATGAAAACATTCAGACTTTCACCTTTTTTTTTTTTTTTAAGATTTTATTTATTTATTTGACAGAGAGAGAGGTAGCCAGCAAGAGAGGGAACACAAGCAGGGGGAGTGGGAAAGGAAGAAGCAGGCTCCCAGTGGAGGAGCCTGATGTGGGACTTGATCCCAGAATGCCGGGATCACGCCCTGAGCTGAAGGCAGACGCTTAACGACTGCGCTACCCAGGCGCCCCCAGACTTTCACCTTTAAGTAAAATCTCAACTTGGATTTTTGTAGGTTTTTTCATGTTGAAAAAGTTTTCTTTTATTCCTATTTTTCTGACTGTTTTTACCATGAGAAAATCCTAGATTTTGCTAAATACTTTTTCTGCATCAATTTATATGATCATTTGATTTTTCTTGTATACCTTGTAAATAGAATGGAATATATTAATTGGTTTCTGAATATTAAATCTGCCTTGCATTCCTGAAATAAACTCCACTTGGTTGTGGTGTGTAATTTTTAAAAAAATATTACAGAACTCTATTTGCTAATTATTAAGGATATTTTTGTCTATGTTCATGAAGTTTGTTGGTTTGTAGTTTTCTCTTTCTGTACTTTGTCTTATAATACTAGCTTTGTAAAATAAATTGTGAAATGGTCTTTCTTCTAATTTCTGGGTGAGATTATATAGAATTGTGTTAATTCTTCAAATATTTGGCAGAATTTTCCAATGAGATCATCTGGGCCTGAAGATTTTGGGGGAGAGTTTTAAAATTACAAATTCAATCTTCTTGATAGTTATAGAGCTATGAGAACTATTTTATATTAGGTCAAGGTGGTAGGTTTTGTTTTTCAAGTAGTTGGTCCATTTCATCTAACTCATGAAATGTGCATGTATAGAGTTGTTCACAGTGTTCCCTTATTATCCTTTTGCTGTCTACAGGGCCTATAGTAGGGTCTGTGTGGTTTGCTGTCTACAGCCTTAGTTCACTTCTGATGTCAGCCTTGCAGGAGTGACAGTTGAGGCTTCCCACTTGGCCTTTGCTGGCATTGGTGGGGGTACCATCACATTTTTTTCTGTGGTGCTTGGCTAAAGTAGAGAAGTTACTGTTTAACTTTTCGACCTTGCTCATTTGTCTCTTTCCTGACTTTTCAGTTATAGAGAGCCAGTCTGGGGAGGAAGTTATTGTTGTTTGTGTGCATTAGTGTTCCTGTTTCTGTCTTCTCCATCTCAAAGTCTGGGATATATGGGGCAAACAGAAAATCCAAGGAACCAAATACTGTGTCAGGAGTTCCACAGTCCCTAGCAAGTCTGTTTTCTTCTCTCTGCCTTTCAGAAGCTTATGTGTGTCTCATGCATAATGTCTTAGAAAGAGGAATAGGGAAAAGAGCGGATAATCCATATTTCTAAAAGTAAGAGTTCCGATCTGTGATTTTGAACCAGTGGTGTTCTAAGTACCACTTACTTCATCATTTATACGCAGTGTTTACATCTTCTCTACAACATTCTTCTGACTAATGACTCTGACCGACTGCTATTACTGATAGGGATCCTGTTATATCCTGGGTAGCTGCTCAGTGGGATGAGTCAGTAGAAATTTTTAAAAGAGTGTTTCTTTTTGTCATATTGAGAAAAATACGAAACACTTTCAAAGCTAGTCTCATCATTTGTCTTTGCAAATTTTGAATTAGAAAAAATTAAGGGTCAGATTTTACCATACAAACCTATTTAACATAAAGGGTATTTTTTGAGTGGTTAGGGCTAGTTTATTACTGTATTCCTCAGAGTGAAATATTCTTCTATAATCTCTAATCATAGAAAACAACATTCTAACAGTCTAAGAGTCCTCCTTGTTGTTATGCCTTTATGACAGAGCAGCCATATGACCTGGGCAGAAGCAGCATCAGGAGACAAGTTATTTTATTCATGACTTCATAAATCATGTGAAAGAATGTATGCTGCTTGTTCTAACAGTTCTGAATGCTTATTATAATATGTTATTACTTCATGGTAAACTATGTCCTGCACTATATTCTCCCTTTTTGCAGTACACTGAAATTCTATGTAAGGCTAAGTATATGTATATATTTATTATCTACTTTTCAACCATTCAGAAATAAAAATGACAATTTTCAGTAGCCTGGCATCAGTGTTTATTGTAAACACAGAATCACAGGCTAAAACCTACCACTGTTTATCTATTTTTACTCTTTTTTGTCTTTTCTAATAGTGACTAACTCTATCAGAGTTTGGTTTTATTTGTAAACCAAAGAACAAACACAAATAGGTTTCACATACTTGAATAGTACAGAGCAATATATTTCACAGTAGGAAATGTGTAGCTTTTCTGAATTCTGACAATAAAGCTCTAACACTAGTTTACATAAGCTACATGAAAAATCGAGAACAGAAAATGTCATGTTGAAAATGGCACTTTATTTTGTGTAGCTTTTAAATTCAAACTCCAACCCAAGGACAATAATACGGCTCAGAGCAAGAAAGGGAAAATTAATTATAGGGTTGCAAAGAACAGGTGGTTCTTTTATACTGGTAATCTCTAAATGGACAGAGAATAGTTGAATCAAGAAACAAAAGCTATTCCAGAAGACAGTGGATGCTATGGAAGGATTTTTAAGACCCTAGCTCTAACGGACAGTGCTAGCTAAGCAAAATAGAGAATCATGAAAAAATTGAGATATAAAGGAATGAAGTGCTTATACAATGTGAATGTCATTAATAAATCATTACGATAATAGCTAAATCATGGATGGAACCGAGATGCCCTTCAACAGATGACTGGATTAAGAAGCTGTGGTCCATATATACAATGGAATATTACTCAGCTATCAGAAAGAATGAATTCTCAACATTTGCTGCAACATGGATGGCACTGGAGGAGATAATGCTAAGTGAAATAAGTCAAGCAGAGAAAGACAATTATCATATGGTTTCTCTCATCTATGGAACATGAGAGCCAGGAAGATCGGTAGGGGAAGAAAGGGATAAAGAAAGGGGGGGGGAGTAATCAGAAGGGGGAATGAAGCATGAGAGACTATGGACTCTGAGAAACAAACTGAGGGCTTCGGGGGGGGGGGGG